>NC_050073.1:108993660-109298029 GCF_009764565.3 Dermochelys coriacea
AAATAACTGACAACAGAGACCAAGCAATGTAATTAGCTTGAGAAAAGATAGCCTAGAGGTGGGCAAACTACAGCCCGCTGGCCACATCCAGCCCACAGGACCCTCCTGCCCGGCCCCTGAGCTCCTGGCCGGGGAGGCTAGTCCCCGGCCCCTCCCCCAGTGTCCCCCCTTCCCCGCAGCCTCACCTCGCCTCGCCGCCGGCGCAATGCTCTGGGTGACGGGGCTGTGAGCTCCTGGGACAGCACAGCTGCAGCGCCCGGCCTGACCCAGTGCTCTGTGCTGCGTGGTAGCGGCGGCGGCGTGGCCCGGCTCCAGCCGGGCAGCACGGCTGTAGTTCCGCCAGCCACGGGTGCTCCAGGCAGCGCGGTAAGGGGGGTTGGATGGAGGGCAGGGGAGTTCGGGGTGGTGGTCAGAGGGTAGGGTGTGGATAGGGGTTGGTGTGGGAACAGGGGGTTGAATGGGGGCAGGGATCTCAGGGGGGCAGTCAAGAAGGAGGGGGAGTTGGATGGGGTGGTGAGGGGGCAGTCAGGGGCAGGGGTTCTGGGGGCAGTCAGGGGAGAGGGAGAAGGGATGGTTGGATGGGGCAGGGGTCCTGGGGGGGCAGTCAGGAAGGAGGGGGGGTTGAATGGGGTAGCAGGGGGAGATCAGGGGACAGGGAGCGGGGTGTGTGTGGATGGGGTAGGGGTCTCCGGGGGGCCATCAGGGAATGGGGGGCGGTTGGATGGGGCAGGAATCCCGGGGGGGGGGGCAGCCACGACCCCCTCCCCTAACCGGCCCTCCATATAATTTCCAAAACCCGATGCGGCCCTCAGGACAAAAAGTTTGTCCGCCCCAAGATAGAAGATGCTCTTTAAAATTGCCTTTCTGTTCCTAGGAAACATCCTCACTTTCATTAATTACAAGGGGGATGTCACTAGCTGAGCTAGCCCTGGAAGGGAGTTTGGGCCCAATTCTACCTGCGTCTGGTTTTCTCCTGAATTGGGGCTGGGGAGCCTTCAGGTGAAGCCCCTGATCTGAGGGATCATGTGGTCAGGAAAGGTCACTGGACTAGGGTCAGGTGACTACAGACTGGAAGCAGTAGCTACTACACAAGGAGCTGCCTTTGTCTTAGCCAGGAACAGCCCAGGGCTTGGGAAGGGCCTAGGACAGGGGCAGGCAACTTTTGGCTTGAGGCCCGCATTGGGTTTCGGAAATTGTATAGAGGGCCGGTTAGGGGAGGGGATCGTGACCATGTCCCAGCAGGCAATACTGTAACTTGAGCCCAATGTTATAGCAGCTCAGCTCAAGACTGGAATATAGCATGCTGATACCTGTAATCCCCGCTACCCACATCTCTACGTTAAAGACGAGAGCAGTTAGGTGCGGTGCTCAGGCTCTTGGCAAGCTGTCAGTGTTGCTCTGAGATGGACAAACTTTGGGCATCCTGGCCTTAATGGTGGCAGTGGTATTTAAAAAAAAAAAAAAAAAAGCACATTAGTAAGTAAATACTAAGAGTGCCAGAAGACCTGTTAGCACCTATGTGGGCACCTATGTTTGGCTTGTTTTCTTAGTTCTTAAACACAAGCTGAGCTTTGTGTTCCTCAAAAGCAGCATCTTCTGGCCAGGGCAGGGCATTAATAAGAGAGGAAAAACGGTCCACCCCTCCAAGCGAGAGGAAAGCTGAGCTACCATGCTCTTAATGGGAATCTCTGGTGGTAGTGCTCTCTGCTGCTACATGGAGCTGCTACAATGAAGAGGTAAGGAGACAGACCTTCGTAAAGGTAGTGAGGCATGATTAAAGTGCCCTGTTACCTAAAACTTAGGTTCTCACAACTCCTCCCAGCTGGAAGGACCCTGAATCCCAGAAGCAAGTTAAGGCAATTGGTGTCAATTTGTGGCTAGTCTGAAAAAGTTGTCAAAACAATGACTAAAGTTATGGACTAATATTTACAGTTATGCAGACACTTTTCAGTTGGAAATTGTTTGCCCCTGCACTTCCTTTTCTATGCACAACTTGCGTACGTGTGTCATACTGTCATGTAGATAATCACTGGGGACTGACCCTCTGACCTCCAGATTTGAAAGCATGAGTCTCTACAGCTTGAGCTGAGAAACTATTTCATGTAAGTGGAACTGTAGCAGACTCTCCTCCACAGTGGATGAGACACAGAGGGAGACATGCAACCCATGGAAGAGTGGGTTACATGTGTTATGTACTCTTAGTTTTACTCTTAGTAGTGGAGGAGAGAGTTCTTTGTGGAGGGGTGGGGGGACTCAAAAGAGGAGGTATTCACCCATCATGAGGGAGGCTTTGGTGTCAAAGTGACTGGGAGCTGCTGGTTTTGAGAAGTCTTGTTGACTTGTAATCGGGAGCTGTGGTGCCTCATTAGGAAAACAATGGTGCTAATTCTCATGGTTGGTTTGGTTTTTGTTTTTAAAATCATGAGTCTTGTGATATTTGGTGGGTTTTTTCTTAGTCCCAGCTCCTGGAGTCAGGTGATTATGTGAGAATCTCAGCTTTCATTTTAAACAAAAAGCTAATTCCTAGTCCTCCTGAGTACAGAGAAAAACTTGAGAGCGCGACACTACTGTAACGATGAGGTGAGCTGTAGCTCACGAAAGTTTATGCTCAAATAAATTTGTTAGTCTCTAAGGTGCCACAAGTACTCCTTTTCTTTTTGTAAAGGCTCAGAAACCAGAACACAAAGATGCACATGACTGAGGTTTAGGAGTTGTGACTTCTAGTTCTTGTTTTCCTAGTCTATCTTTGTGACTGTGGGAACTCATTTCATTCATCTGCACCTTGGTTTTCCATCTATAAAATGGGGATAATACTAAATTCCATGCAAATATACCAGGGGTGGCCAAATTTACTGAGCCTCTGAGCCACATATGACAATCTTCAGAAGTTCAAGAGCCAAGGCACACCTGCCAGGGCACAGGGCTTCTAAGCCCCAGCAAGTGCGCCCCGCTGAGCAGAAGCCCCTAGCCCACAACCCCACTGCAAGGCAGAGGTCCTGAACTCCCTCGGCTCCCCCACTGAAATATACTATAGAGAGCAAAAAGCATAGAAAAGAACAGATCCTGTCAGATTGAATTCATTTAGTGCTCAACTGCTGAACAACCACAAGGGGGCATATCTGTACACATAATACTGATAATAGAATCATAGAATCATAGAATCATAGAATATCAGGGTTGGAAGGGACCCCAGAAGGTCATCTAGTCCAACCCCCTGCTCAAAGCAGGACCAAGTCCCAGTTAAATCATCCATGTAATAATCTTCCTAAAAAAGAAAAGGAGTACTTGTGACACCTTAGAGACTAACAAATTTATTAGAGCATAAGCTTTCATGAGCTACAGCTCACTTCATCGGATGCTGATGAAGTGAGTTGTAGCTCACAAAAGCTTATGCTCTAATAAATTTGTTAGTCTCTAAGGTGCCACAAGTACTCCTTTTCTTTTTACGGATACAGACTAACACGGCTGCTACTCTGAAAATAATCTTCCTGTTAACTGTTTAAGCAAAATTTTAGCTAAATGTTCATACAGAGCCTTAATTTTCATGCAGAATGGTTATGTACACACTACAGCTTAAGTCGGTATAAGTTATGGCGCTCAGGGGTGTAAGTCGACAGGAGAGCTCTCTCCCATTGGCTTAGAGCATCTGCACTAGCAGCGCTACAGCTGAGCAGCTGCAAGCTCTGTAGGGTAGCCATAGGCAGTAGGTCTGAAGGACTGGATCCCATGGTTATATGCCTTGTCATGTACATTTCCTGAATGTAATTTCAGAATTCACACAACACTGTGTGAGCACAGTGGAAATGAAACACACATTTATGCAAAAACTTTAGTGGATTTACCTCCCTTTCAATTAACTGATGCTCTTAGGTGGATTTTGTTGTTTTCCAGAATTGGATCCATAGCTTTAAATGCCAGGCCTATTTAAGTGCACATCAAGCTTTCTTTGTTTTATTTTTTTTCTTTTGAAAGAGAGTAAAGCTAATGACTGACAAATAATACAATGAAATGGCGTGGGAGAGGGCGTGGGTGGGGACCCCAAAGAATAGGAGAAGAATGAAAATTGAGCAATTAAAATCACAGGAACGGAATGTGCTGCTCAAACACCTTGCCTGTCTCTAGTACTGTGACGTGCAAAAATCTCTCTCTTTAGAAAAGATGCCATCCCTTTTATCTACGGAACAGAGGTAACGGCAGATAATGCATGCTAAGTTACTAAATGCCCCTTTACTGTTTGAGTGATCAAAAGAAATTGAATGCACAATCCTAAAGAGAAAACACAAAGTAGCAGCCCCTTCCAGAAAAGCTGCAGTGTAACAAAAAGAGAAATGCACAGCAGGGAAAATGGCTCAGTGTTCAAGACACTCACACAAGGCTCCCCAGCCCACGCACAGGCAACTTGTTAAGAACAGCTCTGCAGCCTGATGGCAAAGGTTTAGACTTCACTTACATTCAGAATGTTTCTGCTAGCTATAATTAAACTCCCAGAAGAACTACAGCACTACATATTAATTAATATGAGGGATATATGAGGCTGGAGGGGGAGCCTAAGAGAAAGCAAATGTTTGCTTCCAAAATATAGTCAGGCTCTCAGCCTGCTCATCTGTAGAAAAATAATTAACTGTCCTGCCCTTATGTTGATTTCTGAGTGTGGGGATCGTTATTTCACTGTAAATGCATTCAGCTCTTAACTGAGCGAGCACGATGATGAGTGCAGTATACCTGCGTAGACAGGCTGATGAACTATGAATATTTAAGGTGACAGCCTGAGGAAAGAAAGCTCCCCACAAGCGTAGAAAGTTTCTTGGCTGACAATGGGCCAGATCCATCCCTGATGTATCTCCAGTGGAGTTCCAAGAAGGGCTGAATTTTGGCCCAGTGATTTCAGTGAGGAGTTATTTTTGTCCTTGAAGGGAAGCAACATACAAACCCTACAGAAACCACTGCTTTAGTGTGTACACTATGTTTATGCACAGTGGTCCTGTCCTGAAGGGTGCTGCGTGCTCTCCACTCCCTTTGAGGCTGATGGGAGTTAGAGGTGCTTGCACCCACTCAGGAGGCTCTTGAAGGATCAGGGACCAGGAGTGAAATTAGCTGTTTCTGAGCCTGCCACTGGTGATGGAGAATGAAACCGGGTGAAATCTTGCTTGTCTTATTCATGGTATTAGTCCCATTACTCCCAATTAAGCTAATCTTGTGAGTAAAGGGAGCAGTATTCAGCCCATAAAGATATGAAAGTCTGGTGTCATAAGAATGGCCATACTGGGTCAGACCAATGGTCCATCTAGCCCCATATCTTGTCTTCTGACAGTGTCCAGTGTCAGATGCTTTAAAGGGAATGAACAGGACAGGGCAATCATCAAGTGATCCATCCCCTGTTGTCCAACCCCAGGTTCTGGCAGTTTAGACACACGCAGAGCATGAGGTGGCGTCCCTGACCATCTTGGCTAATAACCTTTGATTACCCTAATTCTTTTTTGAACCCAGTGTCAGAACTTCTAAACCAGATTCCATTCTGCTGCTTTCATAGTGCTTTAATGGTTAGAGAAGTAACTGAGAAACTACACATTCTTCTTCGAGTGATTGCTCATGTGTATTCCACAATAGGTGTGTGTGCTCACCACGTGCACGGGTGCCGGAAGTTTCTCCCCTAGCAGTACCTATACGGGGAGCACCTCAGCGACCCCTGGAGTGGAGCCTCTATGGCACGGTATAAAGGAAGCTCCGCGCTCCCCACACCCTCAGTTCCTTCTTGCCGCCCGTGAAGGTGCATCGGAACTGCTCTGCTCCAGCTTTGCTGTAGCTCATCCCCAGAACTTTTTGTTCATTCAGTGCTAGTACCTGTAGTTAATTAGCTGTTACAGTTAGTTCATTTAGTTAAAAGAAAAGGAGTACTTGTGGCACCTTAGAGACTAACAAATTTATTAGAGCATAAGCTTTCGTGAGCTACAGCTCACTTCATCGGATGCATCCGATGAAGTGAGCTGTAGCTCACGAAAGCTTATGCTCTAATAAATTTGTTAGTCTCTAAGGTGCCACAAGTACTCCTTTTCTTTTTGCGAATACAGACTAACACGGCTGCTACTCTGAAACCTTCATTTAGTTAGAGTACCCGGGCCAGGGCATGCCCTGTGCCCCAGGTTTTAAGGCGTGCGACACTTGTAGGCGTTCTATGCCAAGGACAGGTTTCAGAGTAGCAGCCGTGTTAGTCTGTATTCGCAAAAAGAAAAGGAGTACTTGTGGCATCTTAGAGACTAACAAATTTATTAGAGCATAAGCTTTCGTGAGCTACAGCTCACTTCATCGGATGCATTTGGTGGAAAAAACAGAGGGGAGATTGATATACACACACAGAGAACATGAAACAATGGGTTTATCATACACACTGTAAGGAGAGTGATCACTTAAGATAAGCCATCACCAGCAGCGGAGGGGGGGGGGGGAGGAAAACCTTTCATGGTGACAAGCAAGGTAGGCTATTTCCAGCAGTTAACAAGAATATCTGAGGAACAGTGGGGGGTGGGGTGGAGAAATAACACTATTTCCCCATGTTATTTCTCCACCCCACCCCCCACTGTTCCTCAGATATTCTTGTTAACTGCTGGAAATAGCCTGCCTTGCTTGTCACCATGAAAGGTTTTCCTCCTACACCCCCCCCCCCCCCGCGCTGCTGGTGATGGCTTATCTTAAGTGATCACTCTCCTTACAGTGTGTATGATAAACCCATTGTTTCATGTTCTCTGTGTGTGTATATCAATCTCCCCTCTGTTTTTTCCACCAAATGCATCCGATGAAGTGAGCTGTAGCTCACGAAAGCTTATGCTCTAATAAATTTGTTAGTCTCTAAGGTGCCACAAGGACTCCTTTTCTCTATGCCAAGGAGTGATCCACACGCAGACTGTCTATGAAGGCCAAAGGGGGACTCAGGCTCATCCTGGATCTGCAGGATCTGAACTGGTTTATGATCAAACTCAAGTTCCACATGGTCTCCCTGGCCTCCATCATCCCCTCCCTGGATCTAGGGGATTGGTATGCCGCCCTGGATCTGCAAGACACATACTCCCACATCCACATATTCGAGGGGCACAGATGCTTCCTCCGTTTCCTGGTAGGACAGAATCACTACCAATTTACGGTCCTCCCGTTTGGCCTATCCACTGCCCCAAAGGTGTTCACAAAATGTATGTCGGGATAGTGACCTACCTCAGGCACCGGGGGGTCCAGATCTTTCCCTACCTGGACGATTGGCTGGTCAAAGGCGGCTCCTGATTGCAGGTGTGGGATCACGTGACGCTTCTACTGTCCATGTGTGCTGCCTTGGGCCTGTTAGTAAACGACACCAAGTCCACGTTAGTCCCGGTCCAGCACATAGAGTTTATCGGGGCGCTCCTGGACACCTCATCGATTATGGCTTTCCTCCCACCTGACAGATTCGAGACCCTAAAGGGGCTCAGTGACATGGTCACAAAGTTCCCTGTGACAACGGCCAGAGCGTGCCTCCAGCTCCTGGGTCACATGTCGGCGTGCATGTATGTGGTCCACAACACCAGGCTCCGAATGAGCTTTGGCTGGCCTTGGAGTTCTCCCAGGCCCGGGACAGGATGGACAAGGTCCTCACTGTGCCCGACCCGGTGATTGCCTCCCTTCAGTGGTGGTCCACCCCAAGCAACATGCTCCAAGGGGTCCCTTTTGAGACAGGGTCCCATCGTTGGAGTGGTGTCCGATGCACTGGGTTGGGGGGCCCCAAGTGGGGCCCATTCAGACCCAAGGGCTGTGGTTGGCCCCGGAGCTATTCCTACATATAAATGTCAAGGAACTCAGGTTGGTGCATCTGGTGTGTGTGGCCTTCCACTTGCACTTACAGGGCAAGGTGATCAGGGTCCTCACGGACAATACAGCCTTGATGTTCTATATCAAGAGGCAAGGCGGGACCCGATCCTCCGCCCTCTGCTTCGAAGCCCTCAGACTGTGGGACTTCTGCATAGCCCACGACATCTCTCTGAGGGCCTTCCAACTGCTGAGTATCTGCAACACGTGGTCAGATCACTTGAGCAGGGACTTCTCCTTCCCGCACGAGTGGTCTCTCCACCTGGAAGTGGCTCACCAGCTCTTCCAAGTGTGGGGAACTCCCCAGGTGGACCTGTTCGCGATGAGACAGAACCGGCGCTGCCCCCAGTTCTGCTCCAGGGCAGGTCTGGGAAAGGGGGCTATCTCTGATGCCTTCCTCCTGTCCTGTCGGACCAGTTTCTCTATAGCTTCCCCCAATTCCCTCTCATCAGCAGGGTCCTGGAGAAAGTAAAAATGGACAAGGCATGGATTCTCCTGATTGCCCCGGCATGGCCCCGGCAGCATTGGTACGGGACCCTCATGGGCCTGGCAGTGGCTCCTCCGCAGCCTTTGCCACTCCACCCGGACCTGCTCTCCCAGGACCATGGCCGCCTGCTCCATCCCAACCTAGCGGGTCTCCACCTCACGGTGTGGCTGCTCAATGGCTAGGCGGGGCAGAGTGGACGTGTTCGGAGGGGGGTCCAGCGTGTCCTTCTGAAAAGTGGGCAGCCCTCCACATGCCCTGCCTACTTGGCGAAGTGGTCCCGGTTCTCCAGATGGGCTGCTGAGCAGGGTGTTTCCCCAGTGGCCACCCCGATCCAGCTTATCCTGGACTACCTCCTTCACCTTAGAGCCCAGGGCCTGGCGCCCTTGTCGGCCAGGGTGCACCTGGTGGGCATATCGGCCTTCCATCCCCCAGTGTAGGGACACACGGTGTTCTCCCATGCTATGACTGGACCATTGCTTAAGGGATTGGACTGTCTTTTTCCATATGCTAGGGCCCCTGTCCCACCGTGGGACCTGAACTTGGTGTTATCCCGTCTCATGGGGCCCCCGTTTAAACCTCTGGCCATGTGCTCCTGGTCTCACCTCTCATGGAAGGTGGCCTTCCTGGTTGCTATCACGTCGGCCAAGTGGGTCTCGGAGCTCAGGACCCTGACCTCTGAACCACAGTTTTTCATAGGATAAGGTTCAGCTCCGCCCATACCCTGCGTTCCTCCCTAAGGTAGTCTCCGCCTATCACTTGGGCCAGGACATTTTCCTGCCTGTCCTCTGCCCCAAGCCACACGCGTCCAGTGAGGAACGCCACCTCCACACACTCGACGTGCGTAGGGTACTGGTCTTCTACCTGGAATGGACTAAGCTGTTTAGGAAGTCCTCTCAACTGTTTGTTGCCTCAGCTGAACGCATGCGGGGTAGGTCAATTTCCACCCAGCGCCTCTCCCACTGGATCACCTCATGCATTCGCACCTGCTATAATCTGGTGGATGTTCCCCTGCCACCAACTGTAAAGGCACGCTCGACTTGGGCCCAGGCCTCGTTGGTTACCTTTTTTGGCCCATGTCCCTATCCAGGATATTTGTAGGGCTGCCACTTGATCTTCGGTTCACACATTTACCTCGCACTATGTGATTGTCTCCCAAACCAGGGATGACGCCAGGTTTGGCAGAGCCGTACTCCGTCCCAAGGATCTGTGAACTCCTCCCACCTCCAACATATATAGCTTGGAATCACCTATTGTGGAATACACATGAGCAATCACTCAAAGAAGAAAATACAGTTACCTTTTCCGTAACTGGTGTTCTACGAGATGTGTTGCTCATGTCTATTCCACATCCCACCCTCCTTCCCCTCTGTCGGAGTAGTCTGGCAAGAAGGAAGTGGGGGTGGGGGAAGCACCCAGCTCCCCTTATACCGCGCCATGGAGGCGCCACTCCAGGGATCGCTGGGGTGCTCCCCCTACCGGTACTGCTAGAGGAAAAACTTCCGGCACCGGTGCACGTAGTGAGCACGTATACCTATTGTGGAATAGACATGAGCAACACATCTTGAAGAACACCAGTTACGGAAAAGGTAACTGTCTTTTTTACTTGAATATTCAATAGCAAGTCTCTGCTAAGCCAGCCTGAAATGAAGATAGAGAATTGATGACAAAGTTGGGCACACAAACAGCATTGTCAATATCACTGTTGGCAAAAGGCTGACCTCAGGTAAGAAGCTCAGCTGATTTTTATCAAATATTTTATCAAATATTTTAATCTCAAATACAATTGATGGTTTATTAATGGAATTGGCTGGAAGAGCATTTGATTTTAGTTGGTGTCTTTCATAAGGCACCACAAAGTGTTTTATAAAGTACTATGTTAAATACTCCCTGCAATGCAATTCCAGAGACAGCTTCATGGCGGTCAATGCTGCACACTATGGCTATTGCTCAGAATTTAGAGGTGATGACAACAGCAATAGAATTTAGGAACATCCTGCTTCAAAATACCAGCTCCTACCCATGGAGCTAAAGGAGAATCACAATTAGCTGTTAGCAGTAAAAAGCCTGACACGCAACTGACCAGTTCTGAATTCCAGTCAATAAAGGACAATGTATCTCGCTCATGCACATGCTACATCATTTGATACCCTTGGTTTAACAAATCTCATCCTGAAACGTCAGGGGTTCACAGGACTTCACATCTCACTGTAGCTAGGCGTGTAATAAATTAATGGCATGTAGGAACTCCCTGGTTATCAAAATGCTGCACAACATGGTAACTCAACGGCAAGATGAGGGATTAAACTGACATCCTCCAGTTCCAGAAACTTGATTGAATTTACTCTGAGCACTCTAGCTGTTGGCAACAGAAGGTTTATGATGCAAAGCTAAGCAGTTCTTATTTAGTTCAGGAGAAGGCAGCGGTTCCCATATACACCAGCTTCTTCATCATACTGTGTATATATTACACCCACACTGGATATCCTTATGGTAATATAAAGAACAGCAATACAAAATGAACTACAAGCTAGGCAGTAATTAACCAGTGTTACTTTAACAGTTTAAATATGGCCCTCTACCTATATATTTTACCAAACATGGCAGAAATTGTTGTTTGTGTTTGAGCTGAGTGGCTGCTGTTTAAGTTTACGTGGTTCCCCGTGAGAACCAAGTGTGAATTATTGCTTCGGAACTTTCCGTGAAGCTCACAGAAAGTCACGGTGTTGGTGGTTTAGTTAGTTTGATTCTTCACACTCCTAGCAGGGGTGGGGTATTGATTGTTTTCTTGTTACAAAGAGGAGACATGTTTTCATAAACCTCCTGTGTGTTCAAGTGTGACTTCTGGAGGGAGGAAAATGTGGGCCTTGTGCCCTCTCTCACTTCTTTACAATGGATAAAGGAGGCCTGAAAGGGTTACTGGGTGGTTTTTTTGGTTTTTAAAGTTTTCCTCAATTTTCTGCCTGTTGTTTACATTACAGATTCAGATGTGGCCCTGATTTTCTGGGCAGACTGTATGGATGACTGGAGAACTAGTGGACTTGTGATCTCACAGCCATCAGTGAAGTGTCACCTGCCTGACTGGATTTTATTCAGACTTTATTAACACTTGCGGGGAGGGAAGGGGAGGGTCTGTTTAACATCTGGTTAACTCGAACGTGAGAAATGGAGTATCTACACTAAGCTTTTTTTGCCCCATATTTCCAATCTTTTGCTACCCCCTGTAGTGGGGCAGTTACCCTGCTCCTAGAAAAAGGCTAGGCTGATTGGGGAAGCAGCCACAGCTGAGACCATGCCCCAATCATGCTGACCCTATAAAAGGGCTCTGGAGCGCAAAGGACCTGGCTGCTTGGGAGCTCAGGGTACCTGAGGTAGAGTAGGGCTGGGGAAAAGCAAGAGCAGCTGGGGAGCTCCAGCCTGGCAAATTCCCAGGCTGTGGGCCTTGCTAAGGGCCAAAGCAGGTACTGGGGTTGCAGAGGTGCAGCCTGGGATTAGGCAGAGGCAGCTGGTCTGATCCCCTTGCCAATGATGAGTGGCCTTTACAGACTGCAGTTTGCCCCAGTGAGCGGGGCTTGATGATGGCTGGCAGTAGCCACTGAGGCAAGGTTGGGGTAGAGGGTTGGGGTTCCCCTGGGAGGATAGACTGAGCATGTGGGGGTACTATGGTGGGGCAGCACCCCGAAGTATGGGGCACTGGGGTCTGAGAGGGACACAGGGCCTAAGGCAGGTGAGACACTGGCCTGCAGAGGGCACTTCAGGCTGGACAGCAGCTAATTCCCAAGATGACCAGCAGGAGGTGCCATGCCGGTGAGTCATCGCTTTGCTACACCCCCAGTTCAGCTCCAGTGATGATATAAACAATGAGAGTACTAATGCAAACAGGCCTTCTGCCAGTCATTACATTTTATGCACCATTGCATCTCACCGTGCTCAGAGAGAGTCTACATGGCACAATGCTTTACAATGCCAGCAGATTGCTGGAGCCCTGTCTATATGAGCATGCCTATCCTTGCTACCACCAGCAGAGGTAAACAATGCTAGATCGAATGAGAAATCTTGAGCCAAAAAGCCTAGGATAGAAAAGGTCAGACTAGAATATCCCTCTCTTAAAGGTTTAACACTATGCACCTCAAAGCAAGCCGTGAGAGCTCCCAATCCACTTCTCAGGGTATGTCTACACTGCAAAAAAACAAAAAAACAAAAACAAAACCCAAACCCTACAGCAATGAGTCTCAGAGCCCAGGTCAACTGATTCAGGATTGCAGGACTTATGTTATAGGGCTAAAAATAGCAGTGTAGCTGTTCCCGCTCAGGTTGGAGCCCGGGATCTAAAATCCAGGGAGAGGAGTGGGTCTCAAAGCCTGGACTCGAGCCTGAGCAGGAACATCTTCCTTGCTACTTGTGGCCCCATAGCATAAGCCCAAGGCAGTTGATCCATGGTCTGAGAATCACTACAAAAGGGGATTTTTGCAGGATAGACCTCCCCTCGATCCTCCAAGGGGACCTCCAGCAAAATCAGGGAACACAAGACTTGATATTCTGCTTTGAACAAGGTAAAAAGCCATCTGAAAAACAACACTCCTTGTTCTGTACTAAAATCCAGTTGCTAACTGCAACCAATAGAAACCAATGGAAAATTCAACTGGAATTCCCCATGAAGGCATCTCTGCTGGCTTTATCTGTGTCTCTGCCTAGGTGGTTGTTATCTGAGAGGGACATGCTAGCCTATGAGAGATAGGGATGGCTCAGCATACAAATAGGCTGCAGCTTTTAACTACATTTAAATGCACTGGTCACAGAGGGCTTTGGGAAAAAGGCCAATATATGTTGCTTACAAAAACAGGGGCTGTCCCCCCTGAAAAAGGGATGGTTGGGCTAATTCTGTATCTAGGACAAGTCTCTGCATGGATATACTAATTTATCCCCACAGAAATAGAGATGATAGCTCTCTTTGGATTGTTCAGCACTTGGCAAAGGTGCTGTGAGGCATTCTGGAGCAGCAAGCCAGCATCCCCCTGTAAAAGTCTGTGGCTCAGCCACACGTCCCTCTGGGGGCTTCCAAGAAACTCACACCACTATGCTCACTATACTACTATTGAAAGGGGGTGCAACTTTGCTGGTCAGTGTATGGGAGATGGGGAACATTACACTCACCCTGCTCTTCCCTGCCCTAGACACCATGGATCTCAGCAGGGATGCCCGGAGGGAGCCAGGGCTCTGCTTCCCACCAGGATTCTCTCCTGCTCTGTGCAGCAGGTGTGCAAAGCTCCTCGTGCAATGGTTGGCCTGAATCTGTCCATTATCTGCCATCTTTTCTCCACATTTTGTGGCGTTTTTCCTTGGAGAAGCTAGCGGGAGGAGTCAGGTGAGCTCTCAGCCCTTCACTGAAGGAGTGGAGGCGTGAATCTTTGCCGGAAGAGTTTTTCATCCAATGGTGTGTCTGACATTTGAGTTAAATAGGTGCTAACAAAAGCAGATGAGCCAACTCCTCAGCTGGTGTAAATCAAAATAACTCCAGTGGGATTAGCTGAAGTCAATGGAGTTTCCCTGATTTACTACACTTGCTGAGGCTCCAGCCCAATGAGTTTAGGCTCCCTGAATAAAGGTTGCTTCCCCACTCAGTTGATCAGATTTCACTCTCATTAGTATTATTTTTATTTATGTGGTGGTCGTGCCCAGGGGCCTGAGCAGCAATTGTCCTTGGTGCCATACTAACACACAAGCAAGCCTTGGAAATGGCCAGTATGTGTCCATTTGTCATACTAGCACTTCTGTGAACTTGTCACCATCTTGTCTCACCACCAACAGCTCCATTGGTCAAATCAGAGCTGCTCTGTCTGCTGATGGACAGCGTATTTCTCAGAACGTGGAGCAGCTCGTGCTCCGTCTCCTGCCCTCTCAAAGCACAAGGCAGGAGCATGCAACCTCGAAGCAGGATGAGAAGCAGCAGCTCCTATCCCCTCCACTCCCCATCTAGTCTGGGAGTTAAAGGTCTGCCAGTGATGGTATCCCCACAGGCCTGGGAGGGAATGAAGATCTCACAAGGCCTATAGGAGGAATATCAAGTGGGGGTGGGGGCTGGTTGGGGAGGGATGATGCAGGGAGTTTATAAATTGTGGGGTGCTGGGGTGTGTGTGTGGGACACAATTGGGGGACTCTGCCATGTTGACTGTCAATTGTGGGAGGCTGTGGTGGGGAGGGTTCTGTATCAATTATGAGGGGCGCTGTTCAGGGGTCTATAATGTGTGTTGAGTTTCAAATGTTGAAGGGTCTGTGTCAATTGTGTGTGTGCTCCTGTGCATGCCAGGGTCTGTATCAACTGTGGTGAGGATTTGCACTGTGTGGAGATCTGTGTCGTTGGGAGGTATGTGTATGGTGTGTGGATGGGTATTATGTATTAACTGCGGGAGGCAAAATTAAATTCTGTCTAGCTTATGTTTTATAGTTGGATGGCAGAATTCAATGGTCTGTGTTGTGGGGAGCAGCACAGTTAATTGGTATTGGATGAAAGAATCACATAGTCTGTTTTCTGCAAAGGGTGGCCCCTCGGTGGTGGACAGAACTTCATCAGTGGGTAGGGCTTTAGTGAGTATCACTACCTATTTTTTCTGATCTGACACCTGCAGCAATGACCTTAAAATCTAAGCGATGGAGACAAGAGATGGATGCAACAGGCAGACCAGGGGAGCACATGGTAACAATGAGCTTGTGATCAACAAGAGAAGCAGTGGTCACAGCCTATCAGCTGCCTAGCCATAGTAGAGTGTTTTATCTGCACCATGCAGAGGAGAGTTTTTAAGGAGAGAGTTGAAGGAGGACAATGATATGGCTTTGTAGAATTTCACAGGATGCTCCTACTAGGTATAGACAGGGCACCATAGAAGAGAGCGTGGAGATGCTTGCTGGAAAATTTGACAAATGGGTGATCAAGACAGATCCGACTGGTAAAGTGGAGGTGGGAGTCAAGATCTCAATAGCATACAAGAGATTATAGATAGGGCGGGGATAGATTTTGAAAGGTGGTCTTAAATGTGAAGACAAATAGTATGATGCAGCAGAGGGATGCAAAGAAGAGTGGTCAAAGTGCTGAGCCAGGAAAATTGTCTTTGCAGCCATATTTTAAATGGGTATGCTGGGAGCAAAATGGGATTTGTCAAAGCCAGAGATGAGAAGGTTGCAGTAGACAGGATGGAAGATGATGGAAGACTGGACAAGTGTTCTAGCTGTAATGGATGACATAATCCTACTATTTCTCCAGCTGTCCATAGTGTCGCCCAGAAACACGAGGATAGACAAGTCCTGAATTTTTGAATATAAAAAACAAGCAGATAAAATAGTCTTTTGGACAAAATCTTTTCAGGCCTTCTTTATCCATCAAAAGCAAAGAAGGGTCACATTTCACCTGGCAGCATTGCTTTACATTCACCCTAAACAGAGGGTGCTGCCATGCTATTTCTAGTTCATTCTGCAAATGACTGCCTCTGGGTCAAAACACTGGTAAGATTATTTTCAGGGTGAATTTAAGATAACCCTTTTTGTTCCATGTGCAGCCCACACACTGATGTATTCTCCTCCCCACTCGCCCCCCTACATCCCCCTTGTTCTTGATGCTTAGAAGTATCTCCGGAGCATTTGACGCTCACTGCTTGTCCTTATGTAAGGTGACTGAGGCAATTAGAAATGCTGCATTCCAGTGACACAGGAGCTTGGAAAACTTAAACCAGTCTGTATGCGTGAAGGCAGTACAGCTATGAGTAGGCTTGACAGAACTAGATTTTTATTTTTTTATAATTTTGATAGTATCAATATTTATGTTTAAGCATTTTTTATTTGTATTGATTTTAATTTTCACAGTGGCACAAAATCCTGGGCGTTTAATTTTCTTTTTCTTTTTATCAGTTTAAATGTTCGTAGTTGTGGAAAATTATGGAGAGTCAGATAATTATTTAATGACAGTAGATGTTGAGATTCAAAGAGGGAAAGCTTTATAACCGTTAAAACTCCAGTTGCCAACATCACATCAAAATACACAAAGTAAATAACTTTAAATCAAACTCTAACATGTTATCAAGCAGCATTTTTCTTACTTTGCCTACCTGTAAATTTCTATCATCATCGATGGAAATATTTTTTCCATCGGTTTGTGTGTGTAGAGTGCAAATGATGATTATCGACATTTACTGACAAAAATCAAATCCTTTCAAGCCTAGCTGTGAGGCACATGGCTTTCCATAAGCTCTTTTCAAGAAAGAATGCTGCAGATACAAGACTTCAGTGAGAGCTGATAGGCCAATATTGACCATTTTTGCAAATCCCACCTTAGTCTCTCTATGTCTTAGATCCTCATGTGTAGCGATCCTAGAAATCCTTTTGCCATGGAAAAATGTGGAATTTGCATTTTTACAGAGACTTTTTAGTTATTACATTTTGTGGAAAAATAAAAACACATATTAGCTATTAACTAAATTTTGCTGAAATTACCAGTGTCACTTATTAAATGCAGGCAACCTCCCCCTCTTGTGGTTGATTTTTTTTATGTGCTTTAAATTTACAGTGGAACCCTGTTTATCTGATCTCATTGGGGCTGCGGCCAGATCGGATAATCAAACATTCGGATAATCAGGAGAACTGGCAAATTTTTAGCTGGGGGTGAGGGGCACAAGCTACCAGCCCTGCGCAACGAGGGCGTGGGCAGTCAGCCCTGGGCAGCTGGTGGTTCGGTTAATATGGAGAGCTGGGTAATGGAGGCTCAGATAAACGGGGTTCTGCTTGTGTAACAATAAAACATTGTGTTCAACTGACACCTATATATATTGTGGCTAGAGAAACTAACGTTCAGTGTTTCATTTTAATTGCGGAAAAACACAGGTTTGGGGGGATTTTATTGGAGAATTTGGGGGGGGTTATCATGGAAAACTAGGATCCCTGCTCATGTGTGACATGGGGATAATACTCCTTTTCTTTCCCCTTTTTCTGGTCTTGTCTATTTAGACTGTAAGCTCTTCTGGGACGGTCTCTTCCTATGGGGGGAGCATCTAGTGTGGGGAGCATCTAGTGCAATGAGCCTGTGATCTCAGGGGGTCCCTCTAGGCTCTAGTGTTATACAAATAACAAGTAACAACTTCAGAGTAGACCAATGTGAGCTGTAGCTTGAACGTCTTGAAACCCTTGCATTTGGAAAGAAAGGAAGGGTGGGCTGCTGGCTCCAGGCCATGAGCTGGAACTCGGGCGTGAGGGGTTCGCTTTCCAACTCTGCCCCTGACTTCCTCTGTGCCTTGGAGCAAGTCATCTAGGGCTTGTCTGCACATACAAGTGCTTCTACCAGTGGAGTTTATTTCTACATGGGAAAGGGAATATGGCTGAGACACTATAACTGGGTTCACACTATGGATCGTACCAGGGTAACTATTTTGGTAAATAATCACACCCTAACCAAATAGTTATACTGGTAAGACTTTTAAGTGTAAACCAGGCCTGAATGTCTTTGCCTCAGTTCCCCATTTATCAAATTCTTTTCTCCCATGCTTTGCCTATCTCGTCTATTAGACTGTAAGCATTTTGGGTCAAGGACTATCACTTACTGCGTGTTTGCACAGCACCTGGCACGATGGGGTGCTGATCTCAGTTGGAGTCTCTGGGCGCTACAGAAATCCAAAGACTAGTTTTGAAACAATGAATCACAGATGATAGCCAATGACCTGTTTTATGCAAATAGTCTAGGAAATAACCTTCCGCGATGTAGCTTCCTTACCGAAAAGGAGCAAAGTGTGAAATAATAACAGGTCCTCTGGCCCAAGGCAATCAGAGAACCTTTGAAAAATATAGAATTAGTCTTCAGAACAAGAGCCATCTTTCTTCACTCTCCTGTCAATAGGATGTTTGCTACAAGTAATGACTTCACTGCAACATCCTGGGATGATTAGAGGGTTTTACAGCTCCAGCTGCCACAAATCTCTCCCTCTCTTCCTTCCCAGAGACATTATTACAATTCTAACATTGTCCTGGTGTGGTCCTATTTAATAGTGTCCTGTTAACAGCTGGTACTACTCAGCTAATGCAGGTCTGGGTCACTGTAGTAGCATCCTGGCAGTTAGACTGTGGCTTTAGAAGCCACTGCTGCATTAAAGTGTGCGCGTATGTATAACGAAGTACCACTGATTTTGCAGTGGCTGGAAACCTCATGCCTGAATCCTTTAATGGAGAGCAAGCATAGCAGTAACTGCTATGCCTTTAAATGGGTACAGCTTGCATTCATCTTAGGCCCTTTGCTGGAGCACTGTAGGGGTGGTGCCACCCCTCCTGAATGTCTCATGCCAGTGGGGGTGCTATAACCCATCTGCTTCGGTCCCGGGGAATGCAAGGAATGGGATTCTGATGGCCCCTGTTACAGCAGCACAAGAGTGGAAAGACTCCAGGCACTGTTCTCTCCTTCCACTATTCACTCTTGCAAGACAGGCCAGAACATGCTAGAGACTCCCAGAAGGTAGAGAGACAGAAGTCCACTTAGGTCACCAAGTCCATCCCCTGGCTTGTGCAGATTGTGCCTTCATGTACTTTAGAAGCCCATAGCAAGGAAGCAGAGTTTGGGGCTGATTCTCCATTGCCTGGTATCTGTGTTGTCACTTCCACCAGTGCCACGGGTGTGAAATGCTACTGGATCAGGAATTGTAGATTTTTACATCCATTTTGCACAGGTGTAAATGACAAAATGCAGGGCAATGGTGAATTGGGCTTGATATGTTTACTTTCAGATTTGGAGGCTTTGAACCTTATTCTGCTTTCAGTGACTCTGGTGTAAACCAGAAGTAACTCCATTCTGGTCAGTGAAGTCATACAAGTGTAAATGAGCTCTGAATCAGACCTACTCTGTTGTGGTTGGGAAGATTGTCTCTAGGGTGAGATTTTTAAAGGCACAAAAAGCAGCTAGGCCCCTGGCTCTCTTGCTCATTTCCATTTCTGCCTTTGAAAATCTCCCCTGTAGCTTTAGCGGCAAATGCCAGGGGTAGCCCCTCTCTCTTTAAAGGCTTCCTTTAGCTTTTTTGCATCTTGTTGGGCTGATTCCTGGCTGGAAAGCAGAACCTGAATCCTGGTGCTAAGGCCCAGACTCTCATTCACAGGATCTCATAACTACTAATGTGTATTTTGCTCGGGGCCCCTGAAGCTCAAGATGATCTTTGCAGCAAGACTACAAATGTTCGGACGTGAAGCTGGCTGGAGATTTATGCCCCCCAAAATTCATTATTAGTTGCCATTTTCCAGGGGCCCACACCTTTCACAATAATTCATTTATTAATAATTAGATAATTCATTGGCCAGGGCTGAGGCAGAGTGGTATGTATGATTGTGTGTGGGTATCATTTTTAATGCATTTATTTTTAGCTTCTTTTATGGTCAGCAGAGAATTCCACAGGAAATCCTGCAGCCATGGAATCATGAAAAGCTAGGGTCCCTGATTGTGTTACACACACTCACAGAGATGGGATCTATACTGTTTTAAAAAAGCAACTATAAATACTTCCTCCAGCTGTACCAATATCCCCTCATCCCTCTTTCCTTGACAACACCTGTTGACACTTGTGTACCAAATTAAGATTAGTTGCATAGTGGCAAAGGGAAGGCCCTGAATCTGTAAGCATTTGTGGCCACCAACACAAGCTTGTTGCAGCAGGCACCTGGCCAACCCATTTAAGAAGACTACTTGGACTGTCAAAATGTATGTAATCTGAGAATACAGACTACAATGTTGTGACTCCCTAGGAGAACAATGGCACCAGGAGACAAACTGAGAAGCCATAAAGGAACCAAGGCAGCACAGCCCAAAAGACAAATTATGCATATCCCTTAGAACTAAGGCAAATGAAAGGACAAAAACAATAGTGGTCAATAACATGGTGTTCAAAGCCCACTAGAAAGTAAGGTCATAAGATGTTGCACATGTTAGCCACAGCAAAGAGATTGCCTGCAATTGCTCAGGGCACAGAAGCACTGTACCATCATCTGACAAATGCATCAACCGTTTCTCCATTGCCATGAAGCTCCATTACCGTAAGCAAGCTATTGGTTCTCTGTTAAACTTTGCCAAAGGCTGGAAGGTTTCCACTTCAACATTCCTTCCATTTCACAATCAGTAGGAAACAAAACAACCAATGGAATGGAGCCTCGGGGATGAGTAAGTGAAAGGCCTGGTTTGGTGATTTATTTGACAACTGTAGGGCTGTGGAGGTACAGCACTAATGGCAGTGTCCATTTGATAGGATGACTAGCTGGGTACCCAGAGAGGTTCCTGTATTACAAGTGCTGATGTAGAACAGTATCCGCTGTGGAAGGGGGCTGAACGCTTTGTAGCACATCTGGGTATGCTCATGTGAGCAAGGGCTGCAGGATCAGGCCTGTGGTATAAAACACGGAGGCACTCCATCTGTTTGCTACTTTGGTCCAGTTCCCGGCATCCAAAATGGTGGGGGAAATAGCTTCTTGGTTCAAACAAGTTTTCAGTGGTCTAGCTTGCTCATTGTTCAAACTGACTTTGAACATGAGAGGTATAAAGAAAAGAAGGACTTGTGGCACCTTAGAGACCAACAAATTTATTTTAGCATAAGCTTTCGTGAGCTACAGCTCACTTCATTGGATGCAGAGGTATAGAGATTCTAGGATAGGATAATCTTGATTTATCATCATTTATTCTTTGTGTTGCCATAGGGCCTAGGAGCCTTAGTCGTCAACCAGGACCCCATGCTAAGCTAAGGAGTAGTACCAGTTAAAAAATTTCATATTTTGGCAGCCAGTTAGGGCCCTGATCTTGCATTGACATCTGCTAGCTTGGATTCCAGGGCCCATGCAGAGTCCCACTGCAGTCAATAGCATAGGAGGTTTCACTAACAGATCCTGAGGTAGGATCAGGACCTAGTATCAGCACCTAAAACAGTGAGTGAGTATGCCAATAGAGCGAAAGTTGTGTATCCAGAAGATAGAACCTTCCTCTTTCTCAAATGGGACCCAGGCTACGGAACTCACTGACAGCTGAAATAAGAATGACCACTAGCAGTCCTGCATCCAGAACTGGGCCTGTCTTTTGACCTGGCCTTCCTGCATTAGCCCCCTCAGGGTACATCTACCTAGCAAGAAAAGCCTTGTGCCAGGAGTCTCAGAGTCTGGGCCAACTGACCCAGACTTGTGGATGCTCACTATGTGGCTAAAAATAGCAGTATCAGTGTTCCTGCAGGGGCTGGAGCCAGGGCTCTGAAACCCTCCCCTGTTGCGGAGTTTCAGAGCTCGGACTCCAGCATGAGTGATGTCTGTACTGCTATCACCCGTAGCATGAGCCCCCCAAGCCTGAGTCAGTTGAATTATTTTTTGCTTTTTTGCTATGTAGACATACCTCCAATCTCATACTTTTGTATTTATAAAAAAACATTGCCTAGTTGCAGGGAAGAAAGAGAGGTTTCACTGTTTTTGCTCTCAAGAAGCACTCAGATTCTACAGAACCCGGCTGGCCAATTGGACCATAGAGCTCTGTGTCCCCAGGCAACACTGGAGCATGAGCAGTAAACATCACATTAGCACTGGTGATCCCCCAACTTGGGAATTCCTGTGTCTGCCGGTCTAGCTACATTGCCTGAGCCAGTCCTGCATGCCTGCCAGTCTACAGATAGTCAAGGCTATTCCTAAATTAGCCAGAGGGACACTAAATACAATGTCGAGCATTCCCTCTCTCTTAGGTGTTGAGCACAGTGCCTGTGCCATGCCTTCATCTCATGGCAGCCAAAGAATGAAGCTCCGAAGTCCCCATCTCAAATCCACTGACAATAGCACACTGGGGTCTGATAGTCACCCCTGCAACTATCTAACTTGTAGCAGGGGATGAAACTTCTCCCAACTGGCCCCAGAATAGGAAAAACATAAAAATGGTATCTTTGCCTCCCTTGCTCCTGAGCAGAGAGTGATCAGAAAGGAGATTCAGGCTGTAGTCACTTCTTCCAGGCAAGGACTATCTAAAACTGACATGACACAACTTGTGAGTCACAAACAGATAAAAGGGCAGAGGGAAGAAGTGGAGCTGAATGGCAACAGTCACAATGAGAACACCAAGCTCTCTGAAAAAGTCAAGTATGCATCTGGATGGCTTTGTTATTTTTATTTGTGTGTGTGTGTGTGTGTGTGTGTGTGTGTGTATACAGACTATAAGGCCTGAAGGGACCACTGTGCCCATCTATTCTGACCTCTGCATAACACAGGCCATTGAATATCACCCAGCGATTCTGGCATCAAGGCCAATAACTTGTGATTGAACTAAAGCTTATCTTCTATGAACAAATTCTGTCTTGATTTAAAGATTTCAGGGGATAGAGAATCCACCGAAGTGCTTTGTAAACTGTTCTAAGGTTACTTATCCTCACTGTTAAAACTATGCATCTTATTTCCAGCTTGAGTTAGTCAAACTTCAGTGTTCCCCCACTGGATCTTGTTATGCCTTTTGTCCACTAGAAAAAAGTGCCTCCTCCTTTTCCCCATGTAGGCAGTCACCGAAGTCATCTCATAAATAGACTGACAGCCCTAAGTATAAGGAGTTGTAAGATGTGTATTCTCTGAATGCTCTCCATATTTTGACTATCCTGTCTGAGATCCCTATCCTACAGTGAGATGACAGAACTCATTAGGAAGGATTTGAATGAGGCCAGGGGGCGGCTTGGCAAACAGGTTTGGTTCCAAGCATACAGAGCAGCATGGAAAGAGGCACAGAGGTGTTTATGGGAAAAGAAACTGACAGTGGATCTAGACTGGTCCCACTGATGGAGTGAGGATGGCAGAGAGGAACATGGAAAGAGACCATCAGAGATGCAGGCCAGAGCTGCATGATGTAGGGCTTTGAAGGAAATTCCATCTCCCAGTTTGCTGTGATGGTGTCAGACCCAATGTGTGAGCACCAAAAACTTGCATTAAAATCTATGTCCGGGGGGGGGGGGGATATCCCCAGATCCCGCAGGATTTCCGGGGATGTTCTTTCATCCTATATGCTGACAAGATTTTACATGGATCGTATCTGCTTTATTTTGCTCTGCTTCTGACAGGCTGTCTCTCTTGTCAGGATTCCTGTACTCTAACAGTGCTTTCAGCTGAATTGTACTATAAACAATTATATAAGAATCTTACCTTTTGTGACTCACACACCTTGTTATAACATGCTGTTCCCTGCAGTCATTGTGTAACCTAATGCAGAAGGTATGCAGAATAATTGCAGTTATAAGGATTTACACTAGATTCTCAACTAGTGGTTTGCACATGCACTCCTCCCCCAGGGAATGGGAACAGGTCAGGCACTCCCTTTCTTGATGGCTAAATGGGAAAGGGGAACCTGGAACTTTTTTCTATTAACCTTGGGGAAGGCTGTGGAAATTCCTGAGAATCACAGCACTAGAAGAATTATAAACATCTTCCCTTGTGTTTTTTCACTATTTTTCAATTATTGAAATTGAAGGCCCTGTTGAGTGGGGGAAAAAGTCTGTCACTTTATCAGGTGATGTTCTCCCGATGACATGTGAGTGTGGTTTTCCTCTCATTTACACCAATGAAATCTGGAGTAACTCTACTGAGGTCAATGGAGTCACATCAGTATATAACCAGTGTGAAAGGAGACTCCAGCCCTCTATATTCTGTAATTACGTGAATGTGTCAAGCTGTGAAATCTTTGTCTGAATTAAAACTTAACACTGCAGAACCAGAAGGTGGGCTGAGTTACTGTAGGTGTTGATTTTTGGATGAGAATCAAGTATTGGCAAGTCTTCCGGAAATGTCTGCTCTTCACCAACTTCATTCATTCATACAGAGTAGCTACGACCCCAGTCCTGCAAAGTACTGGTTGCTCTCAGTTCCCATGGAAGCTGAGGGCATACAGTACTTCTCAAGGAGGCACTCAGCACCTTTCAGAGTCAAGGTCTATGTGAGTGAACATCCAGACCCAGATCCTTAACTAGAGCACATCGTGCGGCTGCACTGAAGTCAGTAAAGATGGGCAGATTATTTCTTGATGCCTTGTAAAAGCTTGTTTCCTAGCCAAAACTCCACATCTATCTCAGCCTGTCTTCTGGTACTGAAATGTTCTGTTTTGACTTTCACAAAGAATTCTAGCCGGGCTCATTAATTTAACTAAAATATAAAGTCAATGGAGCTATCCCTATTTACATCAGCTAAGGATCTGGTTCCCAGTGTTTAGTTGCTTTCACAACAGAGAGATAACATGTTGGGCCTGATTCTCCACTCCACCAGTTTGACACTGGGGTAATTCCAGAGGTACGCTAGTGGAACAGAATGAGGCCTAATATTTACAGGAAAAGAGTTAGTCACAAAACATACTGTCTTGCTCCCTGAGTCCCAATCCAGTGACAAATGCTTCTAACATTATATCCAGTATTTTAATTTAACAATAATTACAATTTTTCAAATGAGAAAAAGCAGAAAAAAGTTGCTTAATACAATTTGTTAAAAAGTCACTAAACCACTTCAAAGCTGAGCAATATGTAAGTCTGATGTAATACATTTTTTTTAAATGGGGGGGGGAGATTTAATGGAATTTCAGAGCCAGAAGCTCAGCTGGTATAAATCAGCTGAAATTGATTTCAATGGTGCAATGGGCCAATTTACACCAGTGGCAGACCTGGCCCACAGGGATGGTTTACATCAAAGACCAATGCTGGTGGCATGCAAATGAGGCAAAGAGATTTAAGGATTTTCCCAGAATAATAACACAAAATAAAAGCAGCATTTTAGTAAGTACAAAATCACTGCCATAATGATTCATTTTGAATAAACGCTCTAATTTTAGCAACCACTGTCTCAGAGCACATGGACAAAGTATGTCTTCCATAAAGAATGGATGAGTGTAGGCAGGGCAGATAGCACTGCCTATCATTAAGTTTGCCTGAACCTTCCCATTATAAGACCCTGTTTTCAGTTGTTTATAACTTTGCGAAATTTTAACCATTTGGGCTGAATGCCTCAGGCTGAAGGTTTCTGGAAAATTTTAGCCATAAGAGTTCTGCTGTTTTCAAGAAGAAGGCTAGGAAATAGTACATTCTTTTGCCCATTAAAATGAAATTCTGGTGGTTTTTCTCACACCCCCCATGCGTTGAAGCAGGGACTTGAAATCTGGCAAAGAATGGCCTTTCTGTCAGGGCTGTGCTTTTTGCCCTGTGAATATCCCCCCATATATGTCCATGTCATAAGCTTTGAATAATTGCAGTTTGCACATGCTCAGTAGAGACTTGCTAAAGTCTAACAGTTAAAATCTCTCAAGATTCTCAGTGTGCTCCAGGGGCATCATTTGCTGTGGGTCAAGGGGGAGAAGTGGGGCAGTTGTTCTTCCTCCAGGTCTTGATTTGTCCCCTCCAGACTTTGGATGAAGCAATGGGAAAGCAATAATTGCCTAGTTTTTCCTATTCGTGATGCTATTTGGGACAGAGAATGTTCTACATGCTCTTATAAACCTCCTCCCCCAAATTTTTCTGAAATGACATCTCTGGTGTATTCCAGCCTCTCAGTGCCTAGTGCCAACCAGACTGAACATGCACCAATCCCAAAGAGCAACTGAGCATGCTCCAGCCCAGGGTCACAGAAGCTTAAAAGGACTTTTCCTAAATGACTGCTCCTAGGTGAGGTGGGTCTAGGGCTACAGAACTGAGAGCGGGGAGCCTGTCTCTCCTCCTCTCAATGACACTCATGCAGAATTGAGGGCGAAGCCATCTGATTCAAATGCAAAGGGGACGCAAGGTGGACGAGGCGGGAGAGAGAAGTAGATTGGGACAAGGAGGTCAGTGAGACTGGTGCTAGAGAAACTGAATGGGACTGGCTAGGCAAGTAGAAAGAACTGGGAGCCAGGAAAGAGAGGCTGGAACTGGTTGAGCAAGTGTAACATCGACAGAGTCTGGTTGTCAGCGGGCAGGATTGAACTGGGGAATCTCTGGAGCTTAGTGCATGAGCCTCTACTGCATGAGCTAAAAACCAGTTGGCTGTTAGCTAAGGTTGTAGCGCAGATTCAGTCTCTCTCTCTCTCTCTCTCTCTCTAAGTGGTCTTGGTGCCACTAGCTGGGACAGAACACCACACCCAGGAGGTGTGTGGGTTACATAAGGAGACTGGGATTGAGAGCTGATTTCGGGGGATGACACATATTGTACGAGAAGCTGGGAAGGAGACCGAATAGGAGCAAGTGGCCAGGGGAGAACAAGGGCAGGTTGGAGGGGAGACAGATCTGACAAGGAGCTGGAGGGAGTGTGGAGAACTTGGACTGACTGGGCAAGGAGACTAGGACAAGGAGCCAGGGAGGAGATGTAAGGGAGACTGAGATTGGATGGGGGCCCAGCAAGGGAGATCAGGCTAGACAAGAAGTTTGGAGGGGAAACTGAGACGGGTTGGGCAAGGAGACTGGTATTGGATGTGGGAAGGGAAGAGACTAGGAATGAGAAGACTGGGAACTCCATTAGTTCAAGAGAAAAGGTCAGTTCAGTGAATTTAAAGGGTCCAACGCACTGATGACCGGTGGGGTGGGGTCAATCTAATGCGACATGATGGAACTTGCTTGTTCTGTAAAACTGAGCAAGTTACACACACACAAACTTAAAACAACATGACTTAAGATTTTCAAGTCAAGCACTCACAAGTTAGAAAATGCAAAATTAAAGTTGTCTGTTCAACCATTCATTCAGGCTCCTTGTCCATCTGCTGTGATAGTCTTACAGGATCCCATATGATTTTTTTCACCCTTGCACAGAACATATGGTGCTCACTTAGTGACAGCAATTCAATATTTTGTTTTGTCCTTATTGTTCAGTGTGTGGCCCCAGGCGTACTATTGCGTACTATTCAAATCCTGCTCTGAAGATAGAATTATGAATTTCCTCATGGGATTTTCTATGGCATTCATCTATATCCGATTGCTTCCCAAACACCAATGAATCTATTTACTCAACTCCCCTATGAGATGTGGGGGTATTATCCTCATTTGAAATATGGGGAACTGATACACAGAGATATTAAGGTCAAAAGTGTCCACTAATTTTGAATGCCCACCAGTGAAAAGTTTGATTTAAGTGACTTGACTAGCAGCACATAGGAACTCTGTGACAGAGGCAGAGATAGAATCAAATTCTGTGGGGCAGCATTTAACTGCCTTAACCACGAGACCATCCTTTCTCCTGCTGCAATCACCTGCCCCAGTACTACAAATAGTACACACCTTCAGGTTCTGCAGTGATTGAGGCAGGGGTCCTACAGACAAATTTCCTTCCCTACACAGCCCTGAGTTGTCAGATCCATCCTGTACATGGCATAAGGCAAGGATACAGTGAAAAAAATGTGACAATATAATTAAAGACTATCATAATGCATACACACAATGGGGCTGAATTAAGGTTGCACAGGCAATCTTAATTCTGACATTGCCTCACTTTTGAGTGCTTGAATTTGCAACTTAATAATCTTCAAGTTCTGTTGTATTTAATATAAATTACTGTCTTATGTGCATTTTGTTGTGCCTTGCAAACCCAGAGCTATTCTTCTATACGTCATTTTCCATTTTTCCTTGTATTGATAGATACATATCTTTTGCCTATAAGCATATTTTTATTGCTGTAAATTATTCACTTACATAAAACATTAAAAAGAAATACACTAAACCACAGCAGATGAAGCACAATAAAATGCAATAGTTTAGAAAACATTAGTCTTTTTTCCAGGTGTTAAAGACTGTGACGAATTCTGCTCTTGGTTTACACACGTACAACTCCTGTGGATTTCATAGGAAGTGGAATGTGTATATTATCAGTTCCTGGGAGCTCGTTAGGAGAAAGGCACTTAGACTTGTTAAGGAGGCTATCTTATTTTCTATTTAGATTCTCAAATATGGCTGAGCACCCATGATCTCTATTAATTCCATATGTGCTGTACAAACAGGGCTGGATTAATGCAGGGGCTTTAGGGGCTGCAGCCCGGGGCCTCAGTCTAAGGGGAGCCCCACAGGCTGTATGCAGCCCCCTGCTTCTTTTCATCTGGTCCGCGGCAAGTCTCCGCACCATGGGCCAGACACTGGTCCCCAAGCCTCACCTCCCTGCCCCCACTGGGGCTGGAACCACAAGCACCAGCTCGTCAATGTGTCCCTATGGCTCCTTGGCAAGGGGCATTCAGGGAATCTCTGTGCGCTGTCCCCGCCCCCAGCACCGGCTCCACAGCTCCCATTGGCCAGTGTCTGCGGGCATGGGCAGTGTGTACTGTGCAGAGCGGCCTCGCCCCTCTGCCTATGGGTTGGATGTGCCGGCCACCTCAGGGAGCAGAGCAGTGCGGAGCCAGGGAAGGCAGGAATCTTGCCTTTGTCCTGCTGTGCTGCTGACCAGGAGCTGCTCAAAGTAAGCACCTCCCGGCCGGAGCCTGCACCCCACACCTCCTCCTGTACCCTAATCCCCTAACCCAGCCCAGAGCCTCCTCTGGCACCTAAACCCCCTGTCCCAGCCCTGAGCCCCCCTCCTGCACCCAAACTCCCACCCAGAGCACCTCCTGCTGCACCCCAACCCCCTGTCCCATCCCTGGCCTCACCCCAGAGCCCACCCCCCCAGCTGGAGCTGCACCCCTCCTGCACCCCCTCCCACACCCCCACTCCAAACCCCCAGGGGCCCCACAAAATCTAATAGCCCCAGGCCCATAGGAGAGTTAATCCGGCCCTGTGTACAAATAGTCATATAGGACAAACTAAAACTTCCAGAGACCTGTCCTAGCATGCATTGGGCTTTCAGTGTAAAACTCTTCAGTTATTCTGAAGTCCTGGTCAGGAAGAACTCGGTGCTATGAAAACAAAGTGTATCAAATATCAAAACCACCTGGATCTGAATTTTGTTCTTTCTGCTATCCTTAAAATTAGCATTTTAAAGTTTTAACTTAATATCACTATTTTCTTCTTAAAAAGCACTTTAAAGAAGATCGTTCTGTAATATTTTAGGCTTAGAAATTGGGCATCTAACTCCCCTAGCTTCTTTGGTCACTTCAGCCTTAAATTATTATATTGGAAAGTTTGGACTCTGGTGCCTGCCACTTCCCTTCATAAATATTAAGGTCAGAAGGGACCATTATGATCATCTAGTTTGACCTCCTGCACAATGCAGGCCACAGAATCTCACCCACCCACTCCTGCGAAAAACCTCTCACCTATGTCTGAGCTATTGAAGTCCTCAAATCGTGGTTTGAAGACTTCAAGGAGCAGAGAATCCTCCAGCAAGTGACCCGTGCCCCATGCTACAGAGGAAGGCGAAAAACCTCCAAGGCCTCTCCAATCTGCCCTGGAGGAAAATTCCTTCCCGACCCCAAATATGGCGATCAGCTAAACCCTGAGCATATGGGCAAGATTCACCAGCCAGATACCCAGGAAAGAATTTTCTGTAGTAACTCAGATCCCACCCCATCTAACATCTTCAGGCTTTCTTCATGCCCCAGGTAGCATCAGCCAGCCTATTAGCCTTTTGGGAATGAGTGCATTTCTTCCCCCTGCCAGAATACCTGGGAATTCTTTCTGCCTTACACTGAGATCAGTTTCCACCAAATGCATCCGATGAAGTGAGCTGTAGCTCACGAAAGCTTATGCTCTAATAAATTTGTTAGTCTCAAAGGTGCCACAAGTACTCCTTTTCTTCTTACTGAGATCAGAGTTCATTTTCCTTCTGTTTGAAGATGGCCTATAGGGGGTATACGCAAAAAGAAATATATATATATATATAGGGGGTATGTCTGCATTGCAGCTGGGAGCAAGTCTCCCAACTCGGGTAGACAGACTCAGCATAGCAGGGCTCAAGCTAGTGCACTAAAAATAGCCATATGGAAATTCCAGCTCAGGCAGAATGAGCTTCAGAAGAGCTTCACCTTCAGCCTGAGCTGGAAAGTCCACATTGCTATGTTTAGTGTGCTAGTGCCATAGGCAGCAGGTATAATAAGCCAGGGGAGGCTAAGGCCACCCGCCACCAGATGCCTGGGCCATGGTGGCCCCACCTACGCTTTGCCTCTTCCCATCCCTGTTCTGCCCCTTCCCCAAGACCCCCACTGCCCGCCACTGCCTGGCTGAGTCACCTCCTCTCCTCCACTCCACCCCCCTCTCATTAGGTCCCTGCAACTCGCTGCATCCTTGTGGGCGGTGGGGGGCCTCACGGGGAAGAGGGTGGAGGGAGAAGGGATGCCGGGAGCAGTGGGCAGTGGGGGCCTCGAGGGGGAGGAGAGGAGGAAAGTGGCAAGTGGTGGCAGCGGGGGAGGGAGGCCTGGGGCAGAGCAGGGGTGCTGTGGGGCAGAAGAGACGGGACAGGGAGCTAGCCTCCCCCAGGGAAAGCTTTATCTGCTGCCCATGGCCAGTGCTAATCTATCTACCCAGGCTGGGAGGCTCACTCCCAGATTCAGTGCAGACATATCCTAGGTGTCAACCTAGTAAACTAAATTGCAAAATTATCTTAAGACAATTTTCATTAGAAAATTAAAACCTCCCAAAGTTTAGTAGTATAGAATCATGTCTGGTTTAAGACCTAAGTAATGCTACACTAGTTTGGTAACATCTTGTAATTATTATGGTTTTAAGCAAGAGGAAAATTCTTACATTCTTAGTGTTTGTATGTTTTTCCGGCATCCACTTCTTTCCCTGTGTTTTATTCCTGAGATTCATGTGTTTTTCCAGGCTGTCACATCTTCCTTTGTGTCTTGTGTCTTTTTCTTGCTCCCCTTTTCCACTCCAGTTAGTGTCTCGAAGTCTGTCTGACCCATGCTGTTTCACTGAAGCTGTCCTTTCTCCCTGTAACTTAGCATCACAAGTTCCATCTCTAATGGAAAAATGATCCATTGCTGATATTCCTATCCCTCTCCCTAGGAGGTATTGAAACCAGTCTAACTGCTAGTATTGATAGAATAAAACTGCTGTCACCTAGAGTTAGTCAAAAAACAGAAATAAATGTTTGCAAAAAAGTCATTTTCATTCTGTTGGTTTCAAAAAGGAACAATTTTTTGTTCAAAATTTTTCATGAAAATGTTTTATAAAAAAAACACAAGCTCGATCCTCCCCATCCCCTTTCCTTCTTTTCATCTCTTTTCTCCTTTCTTCCCCTTTCCCTCCCCTTATTCCTTTTTTTCATATTGACACTAAAAAGGTGGTGGGAGAGGAGGAAAAATGGGCGAGGGAAATGTATAAACATTTTCACAAAACGCAAAACTCAAAAATGAAAAAAAGACTACATTTTCCACAAAACGTTGTTTAAATAATGGAAATTTTTGAAAAACCTCAAAGCCCCAAAACTATTTAATAAAAAATAAAGTGGCCTCTCTTTTTTTTTTTTTGACAAAAACGATTTATGCTTGGAAAGTTTTCAGCCACTTCCATTTTCAACATCACAATGGAAAATGGAGAGAGACCTGGTAGAACATGAAGTCTATCCCATTTTTGTAATGGTGCTGAAAGGTTGTGTTTTTGTTTTTGGTTTTTTTTTGTTTGTTTGTTTGTTTTTGCACTGATACCATATTCAATTCCAGCCAAAGGAAACCCCATTGGTGGTAATCATGGATCTAATAAATATTTCCATCTCTACCTATGTGATCCTATAGTCTTGAGGGCAAATCTTGCCAGAGAATCCTCATCCTTCACACTAAGGCTATCAAAGAGCAAAGACGATGATTTTCCAATGATGAAGTGGGACACTGCTCAGAGAGGGCAAGGGAAAAATAACAGAAAATGGGGAAAGAGCAATAGCCAAGGGAAGAAAAGTAATTTCTGTTAATTTCCTGTGTTTATATTGATACATTTGCTATTATTTTTAAAGCTTTACATAATTGTATGTAATATATAAAAAATAAATGAGAAACATACAAAGAGAAATTCCAAGATATATAAAAAATGAAGAACTCCTGTGTGCACCAGATCTCAGGCCAAATTCTGCCCCAGGAGGATGCATGTAATTCACATGGACTTCATCCTAGAAGGGAAGAATTTTTATTTATTTATTTATTTATTAAACTGCATAAAGCACTGGATGATCCTGGCAGGTTGCACAAAGTTGGTCTGTCTAATAATAAAAACAATGAGGAGTCTGGTGGTACCTTAAGGACTAACAAATATATTTGGTCATAAGCTTTCATGGATAAAAAACCCACTTCTTCAGATGCATGGACAAGATGCATCTGAAGAAGTGGGTTTTTTACCCACGAAAGCTTATGCCCAAATATATGTTAGTCTTTAAGGTGCCACCGGACTCCTCATTGTTTTTGTGAATACAGACTAACACAGCTACCTTTCTGATGTCTAATAATGGCTCATACTGGTTGCAGACCCAAATCCCATCACATTCCATGAAAGCAAACTTGGGCTTCATGTCCAGTGGCAGCTAGTATCCTTATTCATTCTTTTTCACTCTTCACTGACTTGATTATTCTGGGACTAAGTTATAACCTTCTCTCAAAAATGATTAGTTTTAGGCATGTCACTCATTTTAAGGACCAGATCCTGTCCTGGTTTACATCTTGGGGAACCCCTGTCAGTTTCATTAGGGTTGCACAGGATGTAAGTTAAGGCAGGATCAGGTCCTATATCAGCAACTTCAGTTGACTATGCAGATAAATTCTATTATTAACCTAGTTTTGCATGTGTATAATTCATGTTTGCTTGAAATGATTGATGGTCCTTTCATTTGAAGATTTCTTTGATAATGTCAACAATTTCTTGTAATATAATTCATTTTTGTTTCTACATATCTTGAAAAGATTATTATACTTGGATAATAAAACATGTCTTTCTATATAAAATGTGGTTTATGTGTGTATGTGTCATGGATCGAGAATTCTAAACAGGATTATGATGATGAATGTTAGAAACTATTCATATGATTTTGGTGGGATGAAACTGTTGTCCTTCCACCAAGTATTTTCATGTGAGTGTCTGATTTCTTTCCACCCCCACCCCCATTTCCTATAATTAAAAAAAGTGTTACAACAACATACCTACAGTTTGAAATCTGTAGTGAAAACTGAAAAGAACCCAACTGTTTGTATATTCCCTGTGGCACCCAACATAGACTAAGTGGAATAGCAGGCAGAAGGAGGCTTAGAACTGGAATAGCAGAGGTGTTGTAGGTCAAGATTTAAGTACTTTGGTAGAGCTATGTTGGGAAACTTGCACACCATCTGTCTGTACTCAAGTGAGTCCTGTAAGTCCCTTGCTTTCATCTGCACTATATTCATTCATATTTTTGACAAGGAGAAATATATTTGACACATCATATTACAGCAAAGGCACCCAGAATACACAAACAAATTAAATCCTTGTTCCGATGTTTTTGCAGAAGGTTGTTTATATGTAGGACGTACTTAAGCACTACATATAATTGTAAGGTTAATTCATTTACCTAAACAAATTTTTCTTCACTAGAATTTGTAGTGTGCCTGTTTATGTCAGTATGGAACTGAGGCGAGGCTGGGGACTTTGGAACAGAGTGTTTTGTGGGAGCACATGGAGCATCATGGATGAGCCAGGGAGTAGGATGGGTATGGTCAGTTGGATTGCCAGCTGCATGGATCTCCTGGCCACTAATACTTCAGGGGGGAATGGGATGCAATATAGCTAATACTATAACTAGCTGCAGTAGCAGCCATTGACCAGACAGTCCGGTGTTCTACTTCAAGCCTGTAGGCCAGGGGAAGAAGTCTATCTTCCAAACCTCTGTGTGGGTCCTTCACATAAAACCCATTTGCTGTTTATGAAGGTGTTGTGAATTTCCCCCTGCTGTGTGTCTAGCACCTGGAAGGACTATACATTTAAGTGTTCTTATTTAACTCACATCAGTGCTACCAACTGTAGGTAATATGCACCACAAAAGCCCAGATTTTATCTCATTATTATAAAACAATTTCTTCCCTACTATGTTCAGGCACATCAATTATTAACTTGCACTTGAAAACATTACATAGATTCATAGATACTAAGGTCAGAAGGGACCATTCTGATCATCTAGTCTGACCTCCTGCACAGCGCAGGCCACAGAATCTCACCCACCCACTCCTATGAAAAACCCCACCCATGTCTGAGCTATTGAAGTCCTTAAATCATGGTTTAAAGACTTCAAGGAGCAGAGAAGCCTCCCTCAAGTCAACCATGCCCCATGCTACAGAGGAAGGCGAAAAACCTCCAGGGCCTCTCCAATCTGCCCTGGAGGAAAATTCCTTCCCGACCCCAAATATGGCAATCAGCTAAACCCTGAGCATATGGGCAAGATTCACCAGCCAGATACCCAGGAAAGAATTTTCTATAGTAACTCAGATCCCATCCATCTAATATCCCATCTCAGGGGATTTGGCCTATTTACCCTGAATATTTAAAGATCAATTACTTACCAAAATCCCATTATCCCATCATACCATCTCCTCCATAAACTTATCGAGTAGAATCTTAAAGCCAGATAGATCTTTTGCCCCCACTGCTTCCCTTGGAAGGCTATTCCAAAACTTCACTCCTCTGATGGTTAAAAACCTTCGTCTGATTTCAAGTCTAAACTTCCTGGTGGCCAGTTTATACCCATTTGTTCTTGTGTCCACATTGGTGCTGAGCTGAAATAATTCCTCTCCCTCTCCTGTATTTATCCCTCTGATATATTTATAGAGAGCAATCATATCTCCCCTCAACCTTCTTTTAGTTAGGCTAAACAAGCCAAGCTCCTTAAGTCTCCTTTCATAAGACAAGTTTTCCATTCCTCGGATCATCCTAGTAGCCCTTCTCTGTACCTGCTCCAGTTTGAATTCATCCTTTTTAAACATGGGAGACCAGAATTGCACACAGTATTCTAGGTGAGGTCTCACCAGTGCCTTGTATAACGGTACTAAAACCTCCTTATCCCTACTGGAAATGCCTCTCCTGATGCATCCCAAAACCGCATTAGCTTTTTTCACAGCCATATCACATTGGCAGCTCATAGTCATCCTATGATCAACCAATACTCCAAGGTCCTTTTCCTCTTCCGTTATTTCTAATTGATGCGTCCCCAACTTATAGCTAAAATTCTTGTTATTAATCCCTAAATGCATAACCTTACACTTCTCACTATTAAATTTCATCCTATTACTATTACTCCAGTTTACAAGGTAATCCAGATCCTCCTGTATAATATCCCGATCCTTCTCCGAATTGGCAATACCTCCCAGCTTTGTATCATCTGCAAACTTTATTAGCACACTCCCACTTTTTGTGCCAAGGTCAGTAATAAAAAGATTAAATAAGATTGGTCCCAAAACCGATCCCTGAGGAACTCCACTGGTAATCTCCCTCCAACCTGACAGTTCGCCTTTCAGTAGGACCCGTTGCAGTCTCCCCTTTAACCAATTCCTTATCCACCTTTTGATGTTCATATTGATCCCCATCTTCTCCAATTTAACTAATAATTCCCCATGTGGCACGGTATCAAATGCTTTACTGAAATCTAGGTAAATTAGATCCACTGCATTTCCTTTATCTAAAAAATCTGTTACTTTTTCAAAAAAGGAGATTAGGTTGGTTTGGCACGATCTACCTTTTGTAAAACCATGTTGTATTTTGTCCCATTTACCATTGACTTCAATGTCCTTAACTAATTTCTCCTTCAAAATTTTTTCCAGGACCTTGCATACTACAGATGTCAAACTAAGTGGCCTGTAGTTACCCGGATCACTTTTTTTTCCTTTCTTAAAAATAGGAACTATATTAGCAATTCTCCAATCATTCGGTACTATTCCTGAGTTTACAGATGCATTAAAAATTCTTGCTGTACTAGAGTCATCTATTCTCTTCCCATCATTGTGAATGGAGCCTTTGATTCAATATTAACCACACAGGAAACACAGTGTAGGTGGAACAGTTACATGCCTGACTCAGAAGGCAAAGCATCTGAAAGGATTTATGTTTAAGATGTAACTCCATCGGGGACATATGGATGGAATATGAATGGAAGCTCGTTATAAAACAACTCTGTTTTAAACATATTGGACTAAATTCATTGCTAGTGTCCCCTCACTGACTTCAGTGTAGTTACACCAAGAAAAATTTTGGCCAGTTGTTCTTTTGTATTTGTATGACCCATGAGAGTTCACTGATTTATAGAAGCTAAAATTAAGGCATTCTAAAACTTTATTTTTTAGCTTTCTAAACCCTGACCTTGTACCTAACATGTAATCACACTGTTTTAACCATAGTTTTCTCAATTCAGTGATTTTGGCCCAAATCTTGCCCACCTAGCTGCTCCATGCATGCTCATGGCCCAAATGGCAGTGGAACTGGTGTGATTCTGCCATGTGTAGGAGATGGCAGAATACAGAGATACCATGTTGGAAGTTCACTCCCATTTTGGTCCATAAACATTTCTCCAAAGGCACTCGGTCTTCTGTAGCATAAGGAGTGGAGTTTGGAAGTTAGGCATAGACAGATCAGGAAAAGGTGCAGAAGTGTTGTCGATGGATCTGCAGTTATGCACCTCATAGGCAGCTCTCTTCTGTCCTTTCTCATTTGCAGGCAGGGGGGAAAGCAGTGGAGACAGAGCAAATTTGCTACCATTCTGAGGAGATTCTATCTATTCTATGTTTCAAAAAATAATTAGCTAAATTCATGGAGGTTAGGTCCATCAATGGCTATTAGCCAGGACAGGCAGGGATGATGTCCCTAGCCTCTGTTTGCCAGAGGTAGGGAATGAGCAACAGGGAATGGTTCACTTGATGATTACCTGTTCTGTTCAGTCCCTCTGGGGCATATGGCATTGGCCACTGTCAGCCGACAGGATCCTGGATTAGATGGACATTTGGTCTGACCCAGTACAGCCGTTCTTATGTTCTTCCACCTCCAATGTCTCCCCTGTGGAAAGGCCATTTACATAGGCTTTGCACAGGGTCCAAGATTTGGGCAGTTCCTAATTATAAGTCGACATGAAATATTGATTCAGCTTCTAGTTGTAGGCAGTGATCAGCTACTTGTCTATCAATAGCCTCATCGTGCACCATTTTTAAAAAAAACACATTTTCCCCTTCACATTATAGGACACCTCTAGGGTTTTGTATTCTTTGAAAATTATTTGCTATTTTAAACACAAATACAAAGAGTGACAGAACAATCCAGTAGATGTTCCAATGTGCAACATTTTCTAAAAAGAGGTATCGAAATATTCAGCCACCAGAACACAATCCACACAGCATGGGTAGGGCTAACCGATGTATGCTTTAATGGCTTTTAATGGGTGAGCCCAAACTGGCAAAGGTGTGAGGAAGGCCAAGAGTGTCTCTTTTCTGGTACATAAAAATTACTTGATTTGCAACATGTTGGGGCAGATCCTCAGCGGATATAAATGGTCAGAGCTCCTTTGACTGCAATGATGCTATTTGTACTTGCTGAAGATCTGCCTGCTGATATGAAATGTCTTTAAGGCTCTAGTCCTAAAAGGGGGACAGAAATATGTCCCAATGGAACTTCATACATAAGCAAGGCTCTGTGCTTATGGACACTTTTTCAGGATCAAAACCTGATACAATACTATAGTTTAGAATGTATACACACACAAGTCAGGAAATGCAACCTTATGTTTCCCACAGCAACTGTGACTAAACCCCCTAATTGCTGTGATTATACGTGCTGTTAAATTTATGCCCTATTCATAGAATCATAGAAGATTAGGGTTGGAAGAGACCTCAAGAGGTCATCTAGTCCAACTTCCTGCTCAAAGCAGGACAAATCCCAACTAAATCATCCCAGCCACGGCTTTGTCAAACCAGGCCTTAAAAACCTCTAGGGATGGAGATTCCACCACCTCCGTAGGTAATCCACTCCAGTGCTCTATGTATATATGTGCAATGTAGCTGCTAGCATTCCTCAGGAAGAACCATGACTTTGAATTTGGTATCTTTAAAATGCAAGCTCTTTACCATAACCATGTGGTTTTATTCAGTGAATTTTTTCTTTTTTTTTAAAAGCATGGTTGTAGTCAGCAAAGTGACATAAAATGGCACCTTAGGTATATCTTCTTCCTGTGTGTCCAAGTCAAATCTATTGACTGTATGACAAAAACAAGTTTTTACTACTCTTAGCACTGCAAAGCCAATACAACACAGGAGAGTAAGCTGCAGTGTATTGTGTCCCATATTGTCAGCTAAGTTCCATTTGCAAAATCTCTTCTACCGGAGATAATGCAAGAGGCAGTAAACTGAACTTGATTTTAAGATCCCAGGTTAAGTTTTCAGAGTCTTTACATAGAAAAATCACCTGCTGACTTGTGAATTCAACTTAAGTGCCTAATAGTGCCCTTAGTATGGAAGGAACTGAAAGAGAAATATAAAATCCCACAAAATTACTTTTCTGACTATAACCACATTTTTAAGAAGGAAAAAAGAGTAAACAATGCACTTTGAAATAAACCCATCTATTTCAATGTGAGAGACGAAAACAAAGAAAAAAGGAAGAAGGTAGCTGCTATACAAGTCATTATCCCTGATCCAAGTTGTTTTAATATATGAAAAAATTGCATTAATCAGCGTAGCTGTTCATTGGAAACAAAGCAGCAAAATATTTTTTTTCTTGTTCCAGACTTTTTTTTGTTTTGGCAAGTTCTAACTACAAAATCATGTTATAATGAAATGTATAATTTTGAAAAAACTGTCTATTTAAAACATACCGATGAAATCTTGGCTCCATAAAAGTCAATGGCAACACTCCTATTGGCTTCAATGGAGCCAGGATTTTCACCCAAAGTATTCATAATTGAACAATTTAGGCCCAATTCTGCAAACCATAGCTAACAGAAGAAGTAGTATTAGGAAACTATTTCATATATTTTTTGTCTTTTAATGATATTTAGTATCTGTGCACAGAAGTGTCATTGACCTTGATGCTGCAAACACTTAGGCCTGTGAGTGTGAGCTGTAGCTCACGAAAGCTTATGCTCTAATAAATTTGTTAGTCTCTAAGGTGCCACAAGTACTCCTTTTCTTTTTGCGAATACAGACTAACACGGCTGCTACTCTGACACCTGCTGATAGTTACTCACAGGCCTAAGTGTTTTCAGGATCAGGGACACTGATGTTAGCGGGAGTCCCATGAGTGCAGTCTGAGACCATTAATCAGATTAATGAGCAAATTTGTCTATTTTGTTCCTTTTCTTGACTTCATCATAAGTCAATTACAGTTTTTAGAAACACTGTTTAAGGAACATATTCTATTAGCATCTGAGAGAGAAAAGGGTGAAGAATAGCTTTGGGGCTAATGCACAGGACTGAGTGTCAGGAGACCTGTATACTTTCTCTAGCTCTGCTTTAGACTTCCTTTCTGACCTTGGTAAGCCAGACAGAGGCAAATCCCTCCTCCTTCTGCAGAGGATCCTGCCTGCTACAAGAGAAAATTGGGTCCCCTATTTGTGTGTCAGCATGTGGTGAAGCAACACATTTAGACTGCCTAAACAAGGTATGTGTAGCCCTGTGTGGCACAGGTCCATGAGGACTTTCTGTGCAACAACTATGCAGATCCACTGGCCATTGCCCCACATATGTGGGCAGGAGGCAGGTGTTGTGGAGACTACTCTAGCTCTAAGGATAACAATGTGACACTCCTCTGCTTGGGCAGTGTTAGGACAGGATCTCTAAAAATAGGAACAATAATACCTATCCCCACAGGGGGTAGTGATTAAGTTCCCCAGATGCATTTTGGCATAGAATGGCAAGATATTATTCTCATAGGATCAAATCCTCAGCAGTGCTGCGAAAGAAAAATGGACGGTACTGAGCATGTGTAGTAGTGACTTTTCTTTATGTTCATTAATTCAAAATTAATTTTGCATCCAAGATAAGGAATATGAATATTCTTAAAACTGGTTATGCAAAACAAGTACTGACTATCTGCAGTGTGTTTTTGTAACCCACACATCTTCTGGGTGTGGTGTTCTGTCCCATCTAGTGGCACTGAGACCACTAAGAGAGAGAGAGTTAAATAAGTCTGCTCTATATCCTTAGTTAACAGCCAATTGGCTGATGAAACCTCCAGGAATATTGCCAAGCAAAACTGGTAGCCATAATTGGGCCCCATTTTCCACCTCTTGCTGCTGTAAACTTTCTGACTTTATACCAGCCCTGCCTACTCCTATCCAGCTGGGCTCCATGTCAGTGCTTTCCTGTCAAACATAAACTCACCCTCAGTGTGGCCTATCTGCTAACTTAGCCTCCTCTGAGTGACACTAACCCTTCCCAGGCTAGTGTGAGGTGAACACCCCATCAAAGGGCCATACTTACACAGCCCCTTTTTAGGGCTGGAGCCTTAAATATACTGTACCACAAGGAGAAATGAAAACTTCTGGAAGGAGTATAAGGGCCCTATCTTGCAGTCTCTTGTGACTTTGCTTTCAGCAAATAAGCTTCAGGATTGAAAACCCAGGGGCGTAACCCCTCACTTTGTTAATGGACAGCTGAATCAGCTCCAAAGTTTTCATTTCTAGACCAGAGATTTCCCAACATTTCATACTGTGGACCACATTTTTATAAAGAAATTGTCTCTGGCCTTCATCCCATCCATTCCCAATAGCATCATTCTGTTATTCTTGCTAACATAGACACCTCCCAATCGCAAGTGCATGGACCATCTCCTTGCTGCTTCACAATCACGTGCACTACCTTCCCCTACATCCTTCATGATGCACCATCTCCCCTTCCATTCACAAGCATGCAGGCCACCTTCCTTCCTAGTCACTCTCACATGAACTACTTCCCAGCATTTCCGCGATCCTGTAACGTTCTCGTGGCAACTACAGCAATTGTTTACACAAATTAATATTAGGAAAGTATTTAATGTGTTTTAGTTTCAAATGTGTTAGCAGCAGGAAACAGGAAGGTGGAGCAAGCACTATGAGATTGGCAAGCTCTCAAAGGCCACAATGAGAACCCCTGCAACACCCAATTGTTTTCAAAGGGAGTGAGGTTAGACTCTTACAACAAAATGGTACTGTATTTACAGTCACTGCCCCTATGTGGCAGCATTGCTACTGGGGTCACAAAGTGCCTTGGGCCATTACCACGGAATATGCAATGCCAGCTGAATTGGAGCAGGGCGATGGCAATGGCGCTATGGCCATGCAAGGCAGTGCCATTTGTGTCAACGCTATGCAAGATGGAGCTGGGCAGTGCCACTTGGGCTGAGGCTGTGCGTGCCGGAGCAGAGGGTCAGCACGTGAGGTGGAGCAGATCTGTGCCGCTGGCGCCCACGCCATAGAGGTGGCGCAGGCTGGTGCCGTTGGCGCCAACGCCACAGGAGCTGGACCAGGGCGCTGCCAATGCCACACGACGCAGAGCAGGGTGGTGCTAATGCCACGCGAGTGCCACAGAGGCAGAGCAGGGCAGTGCTGCCAATCCCATGGAGGTGGCGCAGGGCGGTGCTCTGGGGGCCAATGCCGCACGAGCTGGAGCAGGGTGGTGCGAAGGCCCCGGGAGGCGAGGAGGGCGGTGCTGCTGGTGCGAGCCAGGAGCCCAACACCTGGGCGGCGTGGCTGCTGGGGTGGGTGCGCCTGTGGCTGAGGGGCTGGGTTTGGTGGGTGAGCTAAGCAGCCCCAAGCCTGCACTGACACACCGGGAAGCTGACTGGGTGCCACCCGCCCCGCGGGGCGCTCGCTCCCTGCGGAGGCCTCTCCCCTCCCGCGCCCCGCCAGGCCCAGGCCGCCTAGCAACAAGCCGCCGGCGCCGGCCGCCCAGCCCCGCGTCAGGGCAGGGGGCGGGCTCTTCCGGTTCAAGTCGGAGCGGAGGAAGCCGGGCGGCCATCTTGGATCCTCCAGCCCGGAGCGGGCGGCGCTGAGCGGCGGAGTGGGGGCGGGGGCTGCAGGCTGCCGGAGCCGGCCCGCGGGGCTCCTGACACCCGGCTCGGAAGGCGCAGGGGAAGCCGGGTGGGGGAGGCCCGGCATGCGAGCGGAGGCCCGGTGAAGCGGGGCTGGGGGGAGAAAGGAGGGGGAAGCGCTTCGGAGCGGGCCTGCCTGGCTGCCAGTGCTCGGAGCTGGCTGCGGAGCGGCGGCTTGTTTTCCCGGCCCGGCTCTGCAGCGCCCCGCTGCCTTCTCCGGGCCGCCTCCTCGCCCCCCTCAGCCCGCTGCGCTCTGCAAGGATCCCCGCACCAGCCCCCCCTCTGCGCGCTGGGCTCCTAAGCTGGCTGTAGGATGAGCCCGGAGGACTCCCCGGGGGAGACGCTGCTCCATCGCCAGGCTGGAATATAGCTCAGAAGTGGGGTGGCGGCGGTGGAAATAAGCGGCCCCCCCCACCCCCCTCCCTTTGATGGTGGCCTTTCGTAACCACTGTCTCGCAGCAGAGTGACGGGCGTTCTTGGGGGGGGGGTGGTCGGTTTTTGCTGGGGGCGGGGGGGGGGTGTTTTGTTTTGCTGTGGCAAGCAGCCAGTGGCTCCGGCACAAGCGAATTAAAATGTCCACTAGAACTCCCTTGCCTACGGTGAATGAACGCGACACCGAGAATGTAAGTAACCTGGCAGCGCCGGCTGGGCTTTCTGGGGCGGGGGCGAGTGGGCGCTGGGGTGGCCGGACCTGCCTGTCACCCAGGGAACGTGTGTGCTGAAGTGCCTGGGGGGCTGTGTCGCTTGTGTGGCTGAATGTGACTGCTCTACACAAAGGATGGCCTGCGCGGAGAGGGGTGGGTGTATTGTGTCCAGACGCACACATGTCTCAGGAGAAAAACGGCTAGCGAGAAATGTGCATTTGTTTCAGCAGTTGTTGGCCCTCTCTGTGCCAATATAAGCCCATAGGTGTAATTTGAACGAAAGGCCCTGTACAGAATCAAACTGTGTAATTTAAAATCCCCAAAGTGGAGCCTGGCATTGTGGGTATATATTATGTTCCTGCTGTTGTGACACTGGTTCAAGGCACTGTCCTGGCAGCTGGATGCTGTTAAACATCCGATGAAGTGAGCTGTAGCTCACGAAAGCTTATGCTCAAATGAATTTGTTAGTCTCTAAGGTGCCACAAGTCCTCCTGTTCTTTTTGCGGATGCAGACTAACACGGCTGCTACTCTGAAACCTGTTAAACAGATGTTTCACAGGTGTGTGAAGAGTATTGTTGTTGTGAGTGCTGTCATTGAAGGCCAATGCCAATTATTAAATTAAATTACGGTTTAACTTAGTGTTTCTCAAGAGCTTGGTTTGCTAGTGATGGTAAAAACAAAACAAAACAAAACAAAACAAAAAAAAAACCCAATAAACCCTGTAATGTTTTAATGATGTATCTTGTATGGTGCAAATTCAGTACTGTCTCATATATTAGTGATGCAGAATTTGAGAAAAATAATCCATTTGCCCTGATGTTTGTAAGCTGAAGTGTAAAATAATCGCTAAAACAAGCCAATAAAGCACTAGTAAACAGAGTGCAGAGAACAGTCCTGTACTGGCAGGGTAGGACTCCATGACCTAGATAATAAGTCTTTCCATCTCTAATTTGTATGATTATTAATGACTAGAATAATAGCTTTATTGTCGCTTGTTCAGATGATATTGGAAGGTTCCCTTTTCTGAATTAGCAGCAAAGTCAGAAAGTCCTTCCTCTGTTAAAAGGTGGCATTTGGCAGTGAATGCTAAACATATTGTAAATAAAACTGCATGTTTTTAATGAGCTCAATCAAACACTAATATTGTTAGCATTTTATCTGAAATATTTTTAATATGTAAATAGTATGTAGAAACTTAATATCAAAAATCAAACTCTGAGACATACCCTCTCTAAGTAGGAACCGTATTTGCTTAAAGTTGAGACAAAACTTATTTGACCTCAGAATAATCGTTCTAAAAGGAAAAATTTTTAGGAAAAAAAATGGTCTTTTTATGTGAGAGGGTATGCAGATGAGTTGCTGTTTACTGCTCTGAAGCACAAATTAGCAAAATCAGTGAGCATTATTTATATTTCTTTCATTATGAATATAACCCAGTGTCCTTTAGAAACCATATGCTGGGTCTGTATGAAAGTGATTGGGGAGAGAGATACCTGTTTTGGACTGAAATAAGGAAAAGGAAGATTCAGCCTGAATATTAAGAAAAAATGGTAGATTTGTTAGAGAGCAAGTACTCTTCTAAGGGAATTGGTGGAAGCCCTATTGCTTGAGACATTTTAAAACAAGACCAAACAAAGCATTAGAAAACATGCTGCATAAAACAGTTACTGCATTGGCAGGATTTGGATTTTATTGACATAATAGTCTTTTCTCACTTCTGTGATCTTTATTTGTTTCAGCTTTTGGTACAACCTGCAGGCTAAGGGCTGTATTGAGCAAAAACTCTACTAAGCATATTTTGTTGCTGTATCTAAATGGCTTCAGCCTAAGGGCCAAAGCTGCCCTGTGGAAGAAAAACATTAAAAATGAAAATTGTAGTGGCCTTTTGTATTCAGCTGAACTTCCAAATGGCCAAAACAGATTCCCCTTTAATGTTTTGCCCAGTCATTGTACTCCTAGCTGCATTGGATCAAAGTTTTTAAACTCCAATTTGGCCTCATCCTGATCAACCAGTCAACAGTGCCCTTGTTGCCAAGAAGGCCAGTGGCATTTTGGGCTGTATAAGTAGGGGCATTGTCAGCATTCAACATTGGTGAGGCCTCATGTGGAGTACTGTGACCAGTTTTGGGCCCTACACTACAAGAAGGCTAGGAAAAAATTGGAAAACGTCCAGCGGAGGGCAACAAAAATGATTAGGGGACTGGAACACGTTTTATGAGGAGAGGCTGAGGGAACTGAGATTGTTTAGTCTGCGGAAGAGAAGAATGAGGGGGGATTTGATAGCTGCTTTCAACTACCCGAAAGGGGGTTCCACAGAGGATGGATCTTCTAGACTGTTCTCAGTGGTAGCAGATGACAGAAAGAGGAGTAATGGTCTCAAGTTGCAGTGGGGGAGGTTTAGGTTGGATATTAGGAAAAACTTTTTCACTAGGAGGGTGGTGAAGCACTGGAATGGGTTACCTAGGGAGGTGGTGGAATCTGCTTCCTTTTGAAGTTTTTAAGGTCAGGCTTGACAAAGCCCTGGCTGGGATGATTTAGTTGGGGACTGGTCCTGCTTTGAGCAGGGGGTTGGACTAGATGACCTCCTGAGGTCTCTGTCAACCCTGATATTCTATGAAACCACTTTAGAAATTGTTTAAAACTGGTTCTATAATTTGGTTTAAATCCTAGTTTAATACTTTGGAAACATGTTATTTAACATTGGGGCTAGAGTTGAAGTTTTTTCCATGCAGGGTATTTCATTCTGCTTTCAAAATACAGAACAAACTCCTTAGTAATTTTCTTAATTAATGTACAGTGCTTGTCACCTTTGCTTACAGATATGTCACTTTATACTCTAATCAAAGCAAATTTGCAGGTAAAGCAAAACTGAGCTGGGTGACCACTTGGGAATACCTATAGTGAGTAGTAGTGTGATTCAGTAGGCTAATTCTTCCTTTTTAGTCACACTGAACCAAAACCCAAGTATATGGTACTGTACTGCTTGAGGTGCTGCCTTTCAGATGTCGTGACCATCAATGATAAAAACATTTGCTCTGTGATCTTTAATGTAAAGTGTTGTTCTGGCCAAATTTAAACTCTGATATTTACATTCTTTCTGCCTAAATCACCTCTAAATTCAGTTGGGTACAAAATTAATTTTATTCCTATTTTAATTCTAAAATATAGTATCATTCACTACTAGTCTAACTGTTCTTCCACCTCCAAGTATTTTATTGGAAGGTAAAATGAAGCCTTAACTACCTAGATGAGGCTTAATTAGTTAATGTTCCTAAAGAACTTTGATCTTTAGATGAAAGGTGCTTAGAAATGCAAAGTATTCAGGGAGCCTTTTGGCCATGGTCATGGGATCCCTTAATGTCTTCTGTATACTAGGAAAATTACCTAGTGCTGATAAAGGGTGCAGTTTAACCAGTGTTAAGCCTGGTTTAACTGCACATGTAGGCAAGGCCTCATCATCAGTGCTTAATTTTTTTTGTAATTTTTTTTGTAATTTTTTAATAAAGGCAATGTATAGCTCTCTTTGTTACCGAAAGATCCTTCAAAACGTAAACCATTAGAGTGGAAAATTTGTGTCAGTGGTTTTCCCTTAAGGCCATTGGCATGTTTCCCAGCCAAGAAGGGCTGGCCATTAAGGTTCAAGAATCTGTGGCCAGGAGTCCCTTATATTTCTCAGGAAAAGGATCGGGGTGACTCATATGTAGGGGAGCTATCTGACTTCCACTGATAACATGAGGACTGCTGCAGGCTGGCTGACTGCCTGAAAATGAGCTCTGAGCTACCATTGTAACTTCTGGCCACAAGGGTGGAGCAGTTCATCTGAGGAACCTGCGAAGCTGAAGGCTGTTGGCCAAACCTACTAAGTCTCCCAGTATTTCAGGGAGACTCCCATTTACCACCAAAAATTCCCAACTCTTGATTTAGTAATGTTGTCACCCGCATAAAAATCCATTTAGGTCAAATTAAAAAATTCAGTTATATTACCCAAAATCGTATGCATCAGCCTCTCTCTCTCCCTCAGTCAATGAGAGACTGATGCACATGTGTGGCTGACTCATAAGATTCTGGGTAATGTAGTTCAGGGTCTGTAAAGTGCTATTTAAAGTAAGAGGATGAAACAAGGCATCTTGTGGCCCGCCCGGGGCTTACCCTGAACAATCCGTGGACCAAGTTTGGGAACCCCTGCTCTAGAGAACAGAGAATGGGGCAAATAAATGGATAGAATGAGAGGAAGGTTTCCTCTTGGAGAGAAGATGAGGAAACTGTAGATAGAAATGAGAGGAAATATAAATGGTATGGAAATCCTTAGAATCAATGAGATTTTAAAAAAACATGAAGAAATGGAAGGGGTGAGATGACAACTTTCAGGCTAATTCATTTTATTTATTTATACTTCTATTTTATTGTATTTCCATTACATAAACTGTACATCTGTAAAGGGATGAGGTGACTATTTTGAGCACTTATTAATTTTGCTAACTACTCTGAATTCTAAACTTTAAATAATTGGAGAAAAATAACTACAATTTGCCCTTTAGTAATCTTCATGTCCATAGCTAATGTGGTGGATTACCCATTTAAAAAATGTTGAGATGTTGGCAACTATTACTCCCGAGGGCATTCTGTGTCAAAAAAATAAAAATTCTGCAAGTTTTATTTGTCAGTAAATAAATGCAGAGGCTCCACATGGCAGTGCAGCGCATAGGCCACTGGCTGCATGAAAGTGGGAGATCACCCTGCAGTTCCCCCGCTCCCACCCTGTGGACACGGACTCAGCTGAGGCTGCACCTGACTCTGACACAGTACAAGGCCTGGGTCTGCCCCAGAAACACTCTGGGGCCCTGCCCCTCTGCGCCAAGCACACCAGGTGTGGGCAGGCAGGCTCAACCAGCAGGATGCAAGTGTGAAGGCGCTCAGTGTGGGGGGATCCAGGTGTGGGGTGAGAGGGTTCTCTGTGGGACAGTCTGGGTGCAGGCAGCTTAGTGTTTGGATACACAGAGGCTCGTTAGGGGGGGTTCCAGGTGCAGGGGCAATGGAACTCTGCAGGGGCTTTCAGGTGAAGGTGGTTGGGGCTCAGTATAGCAGTGTGGGGGTCTCAGCAGGGGAGTGTGGGTGCTGGGGGAGTGGGGTAGGGTCTGAGTGCAGCTAGTTGGGGGTAAGTGATGTGGGGGCTCAGGGTGGAGTGGCTCATCAAGGTGGGGGTTTGAGTGCAGGGAGCTCAGTGAGGGGGTGGTCTGAGGTTCAGGGATGGGAGTCTGGAGGCAGGGGGTCCGGGTGAGGGGGGCTCCAATGCAGGAGTTGAGGTTCAGTGGGGTGGGGTTTGGGTATGGAGTGCTAGGGGGTTCTGGGTGTACGGGGTGAGGCTTGGCAGGAGTGTCTGGGTATGGAAGGTCCGGATGCACGGGGGTTGGGAGGATGGGGGAGCAGCTCCCCATACATTGACCCCTCCCCCCCTGCCCCTGCAGCTGAGGAGTGATGGGGGCAGGAAGCAGAGGAGGATGCTGAGCTTCCTGCAGTTGGGGGAGGTTTCTTTGGGTTGGCCTGACACAGCCCCAGCCACTCCTTGCAGGGGAAGATGAAGTCCCATCTCTGACGGGTTCGGATACAGAGACCCCCTTCGGAATGTCACCTGATGTGCTGGAATTACCTTTGAGCCTGTTTTCCGCTGCCAGCTTTAGACTCCAGAACCCTGACTTGTTGAGCCAAACACACTAGTCTGCTGCAACACAGACCCAGGTCTGGTCCATACCCCCAAAGCTGCAGACTTCAACCAAAAACGGCTCACCAAGTTACCTATTTCCAGCACCCAGACACCCAGTTCCCAGTGGGATTCAAACCCCAAACAAATTTGTTTTACTCTGTATGAAGCTTATATAGTATAGGGTAAACACATAAATCATTTGCCCTTTATAACACTGATAAGAATGGCCCTACTGGTCAGACCAAAGGTCCATCTAGCCCAGTATCCTGTCTTCCAACAGTGGCCAGTGCCAGGTGCCCCAGAGGGAATGAACAGAACAGGTAATCATCAAGTGATCCATCCCCTGTTGCTTATTCCCAGCTTCTGGCAAACAGAAGATAGGGACACCATTCCTGTCCATCCTGGCTAATAGCCATCGATGGACCTATCCTCCATGAATTTATCTAGTTTTTTTTTTTAACCCTGTTATGGTCTTGGCCTTCACAGCATCCTCTGGCAAGGAGTTTCACAGGTTGACTGTGTGTTGTGTGAAGAAATGCTTCCTTTTGTTTGTTTTAAACCTGCTGCCTATTAATTTCGTTTGGTGACCCCTAGTTCTTGTGTTATGAGAAGTAGTAAACAACACTTCCTTATCTCCTTTCTCTACACCAGTCATGATTTTATAGACCTCAATCATATCTCCCCTAGCCATCTCTTTTCCAAGCTGAAAAGTCCCAATCTTATTAATCTCTCCTCATACGGAAGCCGTTCCATACTCCTAATAATTTTTGTTGCCCTTCTCTGAATCTTTTCCAATTTCAATATATCTTTTTTGAGCTGGGACAACCACGTCTGCACATAGTATTCAAGATGTATTTCTTGAGTGGTAACAGCTAATTTAGACCCCATGATTTATATGTATAGTTGGGATTATGCTTTCCAATGTGCATTACTCTGCACTTGTCAACATTAAATTTCATCTACCATTTTGTTGCCCAGTCACCCAGTTTTGAGAGATGTGTAGAGAGAGAGATGCACAGCTGTTTGCTCCTCCAGGTATTAATCACTTACTTTGGGTTAAATAACAAAAGTGATTTTATTAAGTATAAAAAGTAGGATTTAAGTGGTTTCAAGTAATAACAGACAGACTAAAGTAAGTTACCAAGCAAAAAAAAAAACAAAACAGGCATGTCTAAGCCTAATACATTAAGAAACTGAACAAAGGTAAATCTCGGCCTCAGAGATATTCCAATAAGCTTTTTTCACAAACTAGACTCCTTCCTAGTTTGGGCCCAATCCTTTCCCCTGGTACAGTTCTTGTTAGTTCCAGCTCAGGTGGTAACAGGGTTTTTTCTCATGACTGCAGCCCCCTTTGTTCTGTTTCACCCCCTTTTATAGCTTTGGCACAAGGTGGGAATCTTTTATCTCTCTGGGCCCCCACCCTTCCTTCTAAATGGAAAAGCACCAGGTTTAAGATGGATTCCAGTACCAGGTGACATGGTCATATGTCCTGTGAGCACCCCCCAAGCCTCTTTTTTTTCCCGGGCTGACTCTCAGGAACACTGGAAGGCTTACAAGTAAGCAGAAAGAAAAGGAGTACTTGTGGCACCTTAGGGACTAACAAATCTCTAAGGTGCCACAAGTACTCCTTTTCTTTTTGCGAATACAGACTAACACTGCTGCTACTCTGAAACAAGTAAACAGAGCCATTTACAACCAATTGCCCTGGTCAATCGGAGCCATCAAGATTCTAAACCACATTAATGGCCCACACTTTGCATAATTACAATAGCACTTAAGAGTAATACTTCATATTTCTAGCTTCAGATACAAGAATGATACATTTGTACAAATAAGATGAACACGTTCAGTAGATTATAAGCTTTGTAATGATACCTTACAAGAGACCTTTTGCATAAAGCATATTCCAGTTACATTATATTCACCCTCATTAGCATATTTCTATAAAACATATGGAGTGCAACATCACACCATCCTCTCCTGCCGCCAGGCCAACTGGGACTAGTAGCTGATCCTAGCTCAGGGTAGGAGCCACTGGCTGGGGTGTCCCCAGCCCCGTAGTGATTTACCTCTCCGCTGGCTGCTCCGGATGCCTGAAACAATGTACCTGCACTGCTAGAGAGTGGTGTGCGACTGCTCTTGCAGCTTCCCTTTCAGAAAGTCATTTTTCTGTGGGGAAGCAAAGAAATCTGTGGGGGACATGAATTCTGTGCACTTACAGTGACACAGAATTTCTCCAAGAGTAAACTATGCTTGCACAAACCACACCACAAGTAGGTGGACTCCACTTCTGCAAAAGGAGGTTCCTGGTAGCTCTGAAGTCCAGTCACTCCCTTTTTATTTCAAATGAGTGAGCGAAGTTTGGTGTGGGCCCAAAAATTCATCTTACTAACCCTCCCAAAATCCCAAGTCTGGCTCTGAAAGTATTATAATATTATTTAAAGTACATTAATTTGTGCAAATTAGGGTGTTTGCGGACAATCTGGAAGATTAGATTTGATTTATGCAATGTTTACCAGAAATGTCCTATTATAAATAGAAGTATGTAACCGGAAGGCTATCTCTGGCAAAATGAAATTAGGGTCAGAAAAATCCTGTGTACCTATTACCAAAAGAGGGGGTTTTTTTAGGTTCTTCCTCCTCTCTCCCCCCCCCCCCCCCCGAGGGATAGCTCTCCTTGAACGTTTTCATAAGATATTTTAAACACTGAGATAACTGAGAAGAGAAGGTTCAGAGGTGACTTCATTACTGTCTGTAAGTACCTATATATGGAACAAATATTTGATAATGGGTTCTTCAGTGTAATGGAGAAAGGTATGACACCATGCGATGGCTGGAAGTTGAAGCTAGACAAATTCAGATTGGAAATAAAGCATATATTTTTAACAGTGAGTTTAACAGTTGGAACAATTTACTGAGGATCATGGGAGCTATTCCATCACTAGCAATTTTTAAATGATGATTGGATGTTTTTCTAAAAGATATGGTCTGGGAACTATTTTGAGGAAGTTCTATGGCCTGTGTTATATAGGAGGTCAGACTAAATTATCATAATGGTCTCTTCTGGTCTTGGAACCTGTAATTGCTATAAATTAAATTGCCATCTTCACTTAGAAGAAATTAAATATTAATAACATTATATAGTTACATGGGAAACTAATATAGTTACATGGGAAACTCCACATGAAATGTTTTGTGCTTATCACAAATTTAAATTAAGAGTGTGAAATATACTCCTTTGGATTTTTTAGTAATTGGGATACCTTTAAATACAGCATTGTACTTCTGGACTACATCCAATATATTTGACTATTCTTGCAGTGTACTAAGAGTTAATAGTTTGACATGTTAAAGTTAGGCATGTGACATGCCAGTTTGAACTACCCTGAATCATCTAATCCAATGGTTCTCAAACTTTTTTTTTTTTGCGGACCTCTTGAAAATCGCTGAGGGCCTTGGCGGACCACTTAATTATATTTCCAAATGTTGTTTGTACCGTTAGCTAACTATTGTAAAGCACTTTGGATAAAAGCGCTATATAAAAAAACCCCTTAATAATTAACATTGCTTTTGTTCTACAAATAAAAGCACGCAACTCGTATTTTAATGGATATGCCCTCTCTCCCCTGCCGAGGCAGCCCCTGAGCTGGGGCTGGGAAGGAGGAGGGTCTCTCCCTCTCTCCCCTGCCATGGCAGCCCCTGATTTGGGGCTGGGAAGGAGTTGGGGGGGTCTCTCCCTGGCAGCTGCAGCCCTGGAGCTGGGGAAAGTCACCTCTTTCTCTGGATGCTGCAGCCCTACACATCCCAAATTCCCCCCACTCCCTCTTTTCATCCCACTGCCCCCTCCCACCTACCCCCTATTCACCCAAAGAACACCACCTCACCTTACATGTGTGTCTTTTCCAGGGTCCAGGCACCTAATTAGTGGAGCCGTGCCTGTGTGCACCTTAGAGGGAACTATCTGTGGACCACCTGAATGGAGCTGGTGGACCACTGGTGGTCCACGGACCACAGTTTGAGAACCTCTGATGTAATCTGTATCTCCCAAGTTCACAAAATACAGTTTTGCATTTTGATTAAGTGGTTTCCATTCTTTCTGTTTTACATCACATGCACAAACAACTAAAAGAAAACTGTACCCCTCTAGCTTGACCCCGAAATCTTGCAAAGAAACCAAACAACTCCTCATTGACTAAAAATCGAGAGTGGTGCAAACATAGATAATTCTGGCTAAGATTGGAGGTAAGTGTCCCTCTACATTCCCTGTTTCTCACGATAGCATATGTTTTCTCTACTTCCTCACACGCTTGGTCAAATACCACCTCTTTCTGGGACTGTGCTGGCACAAAAATGGGAGAGACTAAGGGCTTGTCTACACTTAAAGCACTGCAGCAGCCATAGCTGCGCTGCTGTAGCACTTAGTGAAGACACCACCTACACCGACAGAAGGGTTTCTCCTGTGCATATAGGTATACCATCGCCGAGAGTTGGTAGCTATGTTGACAGGGAGAAGCTCTCCTGTCAACCTAGCACTGTCTGGGCCAGGGGTTAGGTCAGTTTAACTACATCGTTCAGGGTGTGGATTTTCCACACCCCTGAGCAGCATACATGTACTGACATAAGTCGCTGGTGTAGACCAAGCCTAATCAAGCTGCTTTTGAGGATGGGAGAATACCTTGTTCTGTTTAGAGTGGAGAATGTCCACCACTTAAATATGTAAAAGTTGAACTGCAATAGCGATATACTTAATAGACTATATATGCATGTAGGGGTTGATTTTTGAGGGGTGCTGAGCACCCGTAGTTTCATATAAATCAGTCTCTTGAGGTCCAATTTAATAAGTATATTTATGGGTCAAAGCATGTGTCTTCTAAAATGGCATCTTGTTGTGCCATTGTGTATCTAAGCTTTTATATCAGATTTATTCCTGCAGGATTAAAAGTCTAAACAAGGTTTTTCTAACTGCAAGCTTGACCTGGTGTCTGGGTCCTTTTCGTTTCATACATAATTACTAACGATGATTCTGGAACCAACTTAGTTGGCAATTTTATTGATGATGCAGAGTAGAATGTGGCTTGCTCCTCTTCCGCTATTACTCTCCAGTGCTGATGTCAGTAAATTAAAGCAAATATTACTTGGAAAATGATAAATTTCAGATCCAGATATGTGAATATCAAGTGCCTTAAAGTTTATTTTCTAAACGCTTCCACACTTGGGTATATTTTGTATTAAACAGGATTTCTATATTGGGTTTTGCAACCTGTGATTAGCACTAGACAACAAAGTACACTTCTGTTTTCATATGGTATATGGAGTATGGCTCTCACTGATCATCTGCTGTGTCTGATGGAACTGAGAAAAACCAGCAATGTGACTACACCGGAAGGGATCTCCGAGGCAGAGTAGCAGCACTCTCAGTAGCCTATTGGCCAACAAGAGCAATTTGTCTTTTGTCTATGGTTACTGAGCCTTAACTAGCAAATTATTCCCAATTCTGGATCTTTGGTGTTATGATCACCAGCTTTATCACTGAGCTTCTGTCCACAGAACTCTTGTTGTCCTACACAGTTATTAGTATTTCTCATGCAGAGCTAACACAAAACATTTGAGGGATGGAAATTTCTTTGCCATATATGGCAGGGCATCACATGTCCTGTTGTTGGCCAGTCAGTGTTGTTAGCCCTCTCATGTCTACTGAATGCAGTGTTTTGGGGCTCTGTCACATTTGCTGAGACTAAGTGGGTGTGTCCCCATTTCAATTATTTTCCCTCCAGGGGAATTAGGGGTATGTGTCATGATGTCTAGGCTATTTGTACTAAAGATTAATTTCTCTCTTTTTTTTTTTTTTTAAACTGATTGTTGTTTGGCAAGCGTGACCTTGTTTAACTGGCCAGTCAATTTCATTGAGTGTCATACTAGTTGGACAAATGGCAGAAGATTTTCTGTCTGAGGCCGTAACACTGTATTTTCACAATAAATTGTTTCTTTTTGAGAGCAAGACTCCAACTTGGAACCATCCAAACCATCTCACTAAATGCTTATGGTTTAGTGATAGACGGTTCCTTTATCCACTTCGTTAGTCAAATTCACATTGACCATAATGGTGTGATGGCACATGTATAAACTATTACTCCTGGGGGAATTCTGCGCCACTGCACATGCGGAGAATTTATGTCCCCCACATTTCTTTGCTTCCATGCAGAAAAATGACTTTCTGACGAGGAATCAAAGGGAAATGACGAGTGGTCATGTGACCCTCCTCAGAAGTATGTTTCTGGTGCCCAGGGCAGCCAGTAGAGAGGTTAATGACTGTAGGGCAGGACACCGGACTGGGGAAGACCCTGCTGGTGGCTTCTCCCTGCGTCAGGCTCAACTGCTAGTCGCGGCTGGGCTGAGGAGCACAGGACTTCCTCTTCCCCTGCATGGCATTTGGGGTCGGGTCATACACACCCCCAGATTTCTTCTCCAGCTTCAGGAGGCTCTGCAAACTCCCCCCCCCCACCACCCCTGCTTCCTGCACCCATCGCTCCTAAGCTACAGGGGAAGGATCCCTGTACAGGGAGCTGCTCCCCCGTCTGCCCAGCCCCTGAGCATCCAGACCCCCTCATACCTAGACCCTCCCACCGAGCCTCATCTCCCCCTTCACTCAGAAACCCCCCCCATGAGCCCCACTTCCCCTGCACCATCCCGACGAGCTGCCCACACCTGGATCCGCACCCCACCGAACCCCAACCAGCTGTACCTGGATTCCAACTCCGAGCCCCATTCCCCCAGTGTCTGGACCCTGCAGTGTGCTCCATGCCCAGACCCCCCCATTTTGAGCCCCAACCACCTTCACCTGGACCTCCCTTCAGAGTCCCATTACCGTTGCATCCAGAACCCCCCAACAAGACCCTATGCATCCAGATCCCCCCCGTACCCGGATCCTCCACTGAGCTGCCCGCACCTAGATTGCCTCACACAGAACCCTCTCAACCCACATCTTTACCCCCCCACACTAAGCCCCTCCACACTTGGATCCTGCCTTGCTGAGCCTGCCTACCCACATGGAGGGGTGGGGCCCTGGGGTGTTTCTGGTGCAGGCCCAGTCCTTGCGCTGTGTCATGGTTGGGTGCAGCCTCACCACTGAGTCCATGTCCCAGGGAGGAACTGCACAGTGATATTCCACCTCTATGCGGTCAGTGGCATGTGCTCCCCAATGCCATGCTGGAGCCTCCATGTTTGATAAATAAAATCTGCAGAATTTTAAAATGTGTGCAGAATTTTTATTTTGGCACAGAATGCCTTCAGGAGTAAAACTATGTACTTCTGCTAATGCTCTAGGGGCCAGATTCTGTCCCAAGTCCTTACTCATGTTGAATAGTACTATGCATAGTCCCATAAATGTCAATTGGATTATGTGTGAAGTAAGGTACTACTACTCAGTGTGAATGAGGGGAGTGAACCTGGTCTTAAATACCTTATGGTGCTCTAATATTTCCAGTAACTTGATAATGTGACTTATTAAATGGGAATGGGAAACTAAATTAAATTCTACTTCACCTGTATTAGAAATAACACTAGGTTACTATGAAACTGAATTTCAGACATCCAATATGTTATATTTGCATTCTGTATCCGGGCGTGGACAATGAAAAAACTTGTCAGTTCCTTGGTTTTACTTAATTTCTCAAATATTTGCATGATGTTTGAATTATAAATATTGCAGGGAATGGGATTTTTAACATTTTTCCATAGAAATTTAAAAAAGCATACATGGTACAGCTAGTTAAATTGACAGGATTCTTATTGGCTCCATTACTTTCTATATAGCAGCCATAAACATTGATAAGTCAGGTCACTTTACTTTGCTGTAGCACAAAGCTATGGGTGACAGCAGGGGCAATGGAGAGGTCTACAGACGTTGGAAGACAGCACTATATATTGGCTTATGTTTGCTTGCTATGGGGAAGGCTGTCGTCATAACCGCATGAGCTAGAGACTTCAATTTTTTAAGACAGTTTTGGTTCTGCAGAAATTGATATCATTGGCCTCCCTCTCAACAAAGCTTTATAGAAAGCCTGAGTGAGCACGTACATGTTTTTTTCAAACCCTGTGCGTAGTCTCATACTTTATGCCCACTGGAAGAATTTATAATAAAGTTCCATTTACCCCAGGTTTTCCCAGCTCTATTAGCAACTTCCTAGAGTACTATATTTAACTCTGAAATCTTACTAATTAGTGAATCTAATCATCCTCTCTGTCTTGAGTGTTCCTGATGCACCCATCGGGATCTCCAAGCTCTGAATATTTAGATGTAATGTAGAGCTAACATTGTCCAAAGGAATGTCAACTGTGTGCTCCTCCATGCTTCATTTGCTTTTTCCTTTTTTCCTTCTTCTCTTATCTTTTTTCTCTTCATGCTTATCATTATCTGGCCTTGAGAAAGGATGTCGTCTCTTCACTGGGGGAAGGCTTTTGTGAAAAGGTGGGTTTTGCATTGTGTTCTGAAAGCTGAGGCTCAATCAGATCTCTTGCAGTAAGGTGTTTCACAACTGCGAGGTCCTGTGTGCCTCCTCCTTAAATGTCTTCCTGGAGTCAGAATCCCCATGGAGTAAAGCTGTCTTTCTGGGTTGGAAATGGAGAGGTGGCTTCTAAGATAGCCACCTCTGTGCAAGAGCACTTTAAAGATTAAGACTTTGGATTAGGGTACTGCATGTATCAAGACATGGAAAAAGGGACAGTTTTGTGATAAGGGCGCTGAACTGGAATTCAGGAGATATATTTTAATACTGGCTGTGCTACAGACTTCCTGCGTGTTCTCTGGTTAGTCAATCTCTCTCTGCCTCAGTTTGCTATCTGTAAGACAATGCAGTTCCTTAACTGACCATGATGTGAGGATAAAGTCATTTTGTGACACTCTGCTGTGGTAAGTGTCATAGAAGAGCCTTACATTTTTTTTAAACTGTTTCCACATATTTAACCAGTCATTTAAAAAAAGGTTAATTGGTAATAAAACCCTAGATCGGGTTAAAATATGAATGTTTTATTTGTGACTTTAAAAGTTAAATAGCCCCAGTCTGCCCTTTGCTTTCTGGTTGAAGGCTGGGGCTGTTACAGAAGTCCTTACTGGATGAAAACCAGTGGGCAGAACTGCATGTATTAGGTTGGGACTCTGCCTGTGAAAAAAACAAAAGCTTTTCTAAGGATAAGCTGTGTGGGAGGGAACTGAGAATCTGCTTGTGCTGATAGGTTAACAATGCGTTGAAGCAGTTGGTCAGGAAAGCAGCTTTTGAGCTATGCTGCTTGCCAGGGGAAGTGGGTAACTCCATTAGCAGATAGGAGATACTGTACTGCTTCTCTTCTCAGCTTCCCCAAGCTTTCCTGAACAAGCATGACTTTCTGGATCAATTACTCTCTGTACCACACCTCTGCTCCTTTGGAAATGCTTTGGATAGGTGGTAGGAGATTTCTTGTCTTTTTTTCGACATGTGGAGGAGACCCAGTGTAGCAGAAGGAACTTTGCCTGTTACCTTGTGCTGCCCTGATGACTTCTGCTACATGCATTGACAGAAGAGTACATGAAAACCACCTCTTCAACCACGGCATGGAGGCTTGGGCTATTAAAAAAATAATAATCATACACTCAAATTTAGTACAAAAAGTGTATTTTCATAGGAACTCATATTGAGGATTTAGTAGCCATAAACGTTGACGTTTTTTAAAAAGGTGATTTGATGATAGAAGTAAGAATTATAACTTAAAGGGTGGCTTTTGTCACCATCACAATGAGGCTTCATCTACTCTCAATATGCTGCTGCATCATTCCTCTTTAAAAAAAAAATTTGCATCCTAATTTAGCAAGTTCATTGAAGTTGCTGTGTGTAAAATTGCCCTAGTTGAGAAAATGAAAGCTAGTGTAAATCAGATACTTCAGGAAGATGGAATAGAGGAATAATTACCCTTTCATATGAGAGGGGGACTTATTTAATTGTTTAGCATTTTACAGCTCTGAAAGGATGCATAGGAATAGAATTCTTTGGTAATTGATATCTCTGCCTTTTGCATTATACCTGTACAGTGTCAGGCCCTCTGCTCTACCATCAGTTTCACAAGTAGAAGCGGATCTCATGCTGGAATTTATAGAAGAAATTATAGATGTTATTTTCTACTTGTGGGGGAATTATGCACCATTATATCTGTGCAGAATTCATGTTCCCCGCAGAAAAATGACTTTTTCACAGGGAAGTCACAAGAGTGATCACCTGCCCCTCCCCAGCAGCGTGGGCATGTCGTTTCAGGTGCCCAAAGCAGCTGGCAGAGAGGTCAATCACTGAGGGGTGAGGTGGGGCTGAGGACTCTCCCGCAGTGGCTCCTACCCTGCAACGGACTCAGCTGCAAGTACTGGCTGGGCTAGAGGCAGGAGATGACAGAACTTGCTCTTCCCCTGCAAGGAGTGGCTGGGTCTGGGTTAGACCCATCTCCAGAAACCTCCTCCAGCTGCAGGAAACTCTGTACCCTTCCCGCTTCCTGCCCCCATTACTCTTCAGCCACGGGGGGAGGGGGGAGAGGGAAGCAGTCACTGTATGGGGAGCTGCTCCCCCATCTTCCCAACCCCGTGCACCCGGATCCCCCTACACAGACTCCCTCCACTGAGCCTCACCCCTTGCACCCAGAATCCTTCCACCAAGTCACCCACACCTGAACCTTTGCCCCACTGATCCTCACCCCCTGCACCCTGAGGGGCCCCCCCGTACCACTCCCTCCCACTGAGCCCTAACCCCTCTGCATCCAGACCCCTGCACCCAGACCATCCCCCACTGAGCCCCTTGCACTTGAACCCCCATGATGATGAGCCCCACCCTCCCTGCACCTGGACCCACAACCCACTGAGCCCCAACCAGCTGCACCGACCCCCACTCCATCAAGCCCCACTCCCCTAATACCACTGAGCCCCCATATCCAGACCCCACCCCCGCTGAGCCACATCCCCCCCAGACACTTTTTCTGAGACACAGCCACCTTAATCTGGACCCCACTGCAGAGTCTTTTGTCCCTTCACCTGGAATCCGACAATGAGCCCCTGTGCATCCTGATCCTCCTGGCATCTGGTACCCACTGAGCCACCTGCACTGAGATTGCCCCACACAGAATCCTCTCACCCCACCCTGGATCCCCCTCCACACTTGGATCCTGCTGGGCTGAGCCTGCCTTCCCACACGTGTGTGCCTGGCACAGGGGGGTAGGGCGCTCGGGTGTTTATGGAGCAAGCCTGGCCCTTGTGCTGGGTCAGGATCGGGTGCAGCCTAACTGCTGAGTCAGTGTCCTAGGAGCGGGGAGGCTACAGGGTGGTCTCCCACTTCTGTGCAACCGGTGGCCTGTGCTCCCTGCTGCCATGCTGGAGCCTCCACATTTATTTACTGACCAATAAAAATTGTAGAATTTTAAAATATTGTGTGCAGAATTTTTTTTTTTTGAGGGGGGCCCTCAGAATAGGAGTAAGTTTCCTAACTCAGTGTTGCATCCCACCCAGGGGAATTCCATATTAGGCCTGATCTTGACAGCGAGAGTGAAGAATTAATCACTTGCACTTAAGCAACCACTAATTTTAGTTCTGTGATTTATTTGATTGCATTTTTTATGTGCAAACAGAATAATTCCAAGCCACTAATGTGAATATACCTGGTGCTGCAAATGGGTCAGTTTCACAAAGCTGAAAACAGTTGAGCCAAATCATTTGGGGGGAGAGAATATAAATAGAAAATTGAGAATGGTATATTAGGCACTGTATAAGAACGTTTTACTAGATGTCCAGAAAGCACCATTGAGAGAGGATACACAGGTTAAAAAAAACACAGCTTGTCTTAGAGGGGAAGTGAAAGCAGGTATAAAAAAGCGGAAATTGACACATGGATAGATATATCTAAATGGGGAGAGTGAAAGCAGTGAATATAAGCTGGGAATTGTAAAAATTGATGACATCTGTGACCTGCAGAATTAAGGACAATAAAGAGTTTCTTAAATATATTAGGAGCAAAAGGTATCCTAACAATTGTTTTGGTTTGTTACTAGATGGAAATGGTAGAATTCTCAGTAATAATGCAGAAAAGGTAGAAGTGTTCTATAAGTATTTCTGTTCTGTATTTGAGAAAAAGCCAGCGATGTATTCATGTCATATGATGTTAAAGCACTTTTCTATGCCAACAATAACATCCTTCTTAATTATATAGCAGGCACTTTTAAAATCAGCCGCTGTAGACAACTTGCATCCAGAGTTTTGAAAGTGTTGGCTGATGAGTTTAGTGGACCATTACTGTTGGTTTTCAGTAAGTCTTGGAACACTGGCTTTCTGTCTGTCTTCTGGAACAACCCAGCTAATTATAGGCCTGAATTGGTCCCAGACAAAATGATGGACTGTCTCAGATCGGACTCAATTAATGAAGAATTGAAGGACAGTAACATGTAATGCCTGTCAGCAGAGGGTTATGAAAAATAGAACTTGTCAAACTAGATTTTTTAAAGTGAGATTGCACGTTGGTTGATGTGATATAGTTAGATATCTGTATAAGGCATTTGACTTGGAACTTCATGACATGATTAAGAAACTGGAAGGATTCAGAATCAGCATTGCATACATTAAATAGATTAAAAACTTCTCTGACAGGTCTCAAAATGTAAATTTAAAGAGGGAATCAGTATTGAGCACATGTTTATAATGGCACCCCACAAGTATCCGTTTTTGGCCCTACATTATTTAATGTTTTTATCAATGAGCCGAAAGAAGATGTAAAATCATTACCAATAAAGTTTATAGATATTGCAAAGATTGGGAGACTGGTAAATAATGAAGAGAAGAGGTCACTGATACGGAGCAATCTAGGATGCTTGGTAAACTAGGCTCAGGCTAACAATATGTGTTTCAATACGGCCAAATGTAAGATCATTCACCTTGGCCTGTATTTTTTGTCCTTCACTGATAGGATGGGCAACACCATTCTCCAGAAACAGTGACTCAAAAAAAGATGTGGGGCGTCTTTGTGGCTAATCAGCAGAACATAAACTGCTCCCAATGTGATGCGATGGCCGAAAGGGCTAATGCAATTCTTGCATGTGTGTATGTATAGGGTTATCGAGTAGGAGTATTGAGGTTATATTACCTCTATATTTGGCACTGGTGGAATATTGTGTCCAGTTCTGGTGTTCACAATGAAGAAGGATGTCAATAAATTGGAGAGGATTCGGAGAAGAGCCACAAGAACGATTAAAAGATTGGAAAGCATACCTTATGGTGAAAGACTCAAGGAATTCAATCCGTTTAGCCTATAAAAAGAGAAAAGTAAGGGATGACTTGATCAGTACTTACAAGGGGACCAGAAATCTGGTAATAGAGAGCTCTTAAATCTAACAGACAAAGGTATAACAAGATCCAAGAGCTGGAAGTTGAGGCTAGACAAATTGAGACTAGAAATAAAGCACAGGTTTTTAACAGTGAACATAATTAACCATTGGAGCATCTTACCCTGGATTGTGATGGATTCTCCATCACTGGAGATTTTTAATCAAGATTGGATGCTTTTCTAAAAGATATGCTCTAGTTCAACCATTGGTTTTGGACTTGAAGTATGAGTTAATTCAGAGAAGGGTTATGGTGTGTGTTGTGTAGATCAGACTAGATGATCACAGTGATCCCTTCTGTCCTTAAAAATCTATGAAACATTATTCATTGCAACTGATACTTGTGCATTTGCAGCCTTGTCACGCCTGCAGTCCATTTGTGATCTCGTGCACATAGCTGAGCTTGGAGTGAAATAGAATTCTGCTGGCGTGATTCTTCCAGATCAGTGAGGATTGCTGGGGTACTGGTTTTAGGCTACCCCCAGCTAGAAGAGTAGTAGAAGCTGCAAGCAGAGTGAGGAATTGAAGGAAGAGGTGACTGGGATCTACATTGGAGGTTGAGATGGGCAGCACCAACAGTGAAATGACAGTGGAAGGGACACAAGCTGGGTGGCAAGAAATACTTGCGATTGGGGACAGTGTTTAGATACCCAAGTGTGAAAGGTGTGTATGGTGAACGTCCTGGGGGTTGGGGTGGACAGTATGGAGGATGCAGAAAAATATTGGGTAAGTGGAGAGTAGGAAAAACAGGGTGGGTACAGACTGATTTTTTTAAAGTATTTTTTAATTTAAATACATTTTAATTTTAAAAATAAACTTAATATTAAATCTGAAATTATGGCAACCCGTGCTAAAGCCTAAATTGTCTACAATCAATCATTAAAATAAAATGTAAAAAAATATCCAAGCGGTATATATTTGCCAAAATTTTAAACAGTCAGACTCCTGGTGGAAGTTAGTGGTTAACTGGTGGAAGTTAGTGGTTAAGCATCTGGATCCAGTGTGTGTTCAAGTGCTAAACCAGTTTTTGATAGCAGTAGCCTATTTTGTAGGTGCAAAGAGAATATTTTCTTCTTCTCAGTTTATTCTACTAGTTCAGTTCAAGGACTAGTCTATCAAAGTTGAGAAACCAATTGGGATTCAAAAAAGCAGAAAAGCTTTGTTTTCTTCTTTGAATCCGTAAATCAAAACGAGGCATAAGAAGATGAAATCTGTTAGTTCTAAAATCCTGAAGAACATTGTGACCAGAAACAGTTCAATTGACTACAGATAATCAATCTTAAATGAGAAATGTTATGATAAACTTTTTTCTTATGTATTCAGCATATTAAAGGTAGTTTTATTTAACTGATAATTCTGAAATGCTGGTTTTGTGCATGTTTCTTTGAATTCCAATTTCCATTCAAATGCTACTCAACACAAATGAGTAATATATTACACATTTGTCAGTGTGTGTGTGTATATATATACACATACACACAATCATTTACATTTTCTAACAATTCAAATATTAAGACTGAATGTATGTTAATTTATATCATTGCTTAAATAAATGTATATAGATATAGTATACCCTTTTGGTTAGCCAAAAGTAGTACTGAATTTATTGTAAAGACTATGTTTAGTTACAAATCAACATGTTTTAATGGTAACCTGGCTTTAGGAAAATAACTAAAAAAAAGTACAAATGCAAAATAATATTAAAATTTATGATTTAAGTCAAGGTTTCCTGCTTGCTGATTTAAATAATTATTAAACTCAGTGATTAAAATAAATCCATCCTCAGGAAAAGGAATGAAGGGAGGAAAAAAAACAAGGAAGCCATAATAAGGCTTTGTTTTATAGAGTTTCCTTTAAATCGTATATGAAAAAGAGATGGGGGGGGGGAGAAAAATGGAAAGAGGTTTCACCTCCTCACAAAATACCTGTTATTGACTTGATATACCAAATTAATTCAGACAACACAAGGGGACCCATATTATTTTATGCATCCAAGTGAGACTACATGGTGGGAAGGAGGAGAGAATTGGGACCAAAACCCAGATTCTCTTCCACCCTACCCTGCTGTGGTAGATGCTCCCAGCAAAAGCTCGCTGGTTTCAGTCTTGTCTGAGAAATGTAATTCAGGGGTTCGTCTAAAGTTGGCAACTGTGCAAGAGGATGGAGGCAGACAATTCCCATGGTACTAAATTGAACAGACTGATTACTCAAATGCATTGAATCTTCCTTTCCCATATAAACTTCTTAGATACATGCTAGTACTACTTCAGAATGAGCAGTTGATCCAAAGGCCTTGAAATAAATACCACCATGATAGAATTTGACAATTAAACTCTGACTGTTAGGGGTTATTTTCCAGGATACTTGAAGTTCTCTTTCTAAAGTTTGTGGCTATACAAAAATGTATTTCTGTTAGCATTGCAGCATTTCTGTTATAGCAAAGTTTTTGTTAGCAGAAAATAGCTTGAAGGTTCTTCATTCAACTAACAGTTAACAAATGATATATACTGTTGGCACCTTGCCATGAGAGAGTGCTACAGTATAAGTGAGTTCAGGATACAGATAATCAGAAAGTTGACAAAAGGGTTAAAAAAAAAAAATTCAAAGAATACTTTTCCATTTTTTTTTCCAACTAGAACTTGTTTGGGAGTATTTTAAAAAACTGTTTGAGGAGGTAGCAAACTCAGCCTGTGGAACAGTTTCTTTAGAGCAACCCCATCCTTCCTTATGTGACCCAGGGTGTCTAGGGTAGCCCACACTGAAAATGCAAGGTCAGAGCAGGCTGCAAAAAGGAGAGCAGATTCTTGCAAATTGGAGATGAACACTTTTAGATTCACCAACCAGTCACAAACTGTTCTCTTGGTCCCCCACACTAGTTATCAAGAAGCTGAAAAAAGAAATCACACAACCCCTTTTACTGCATTCCAGTTCTCTAGTTCCCGATCAACACCCAGGTCCAGTAAAGTGAGAAGTTATTTACAACTCTGCTCACTTTACAAAAGGTTCTTCTAAATACCAAAGGGCCAGCCACATTACCAGGTCAATATTAGTTTGGATCTTACCCAAAATATCACACTGCCAGCCAATCCTTTAGTATCTAAAACTAAAGGTTTATTAGAAAAGAAAAGAACAAGAAGAGAGTTGTTAAATTGTCAAAGCAGTCAAATACATACATGAAATTTCAGGGTCCATATATCAGATTCTTAACAGTATTGGTGAGTTTGCTGGCTCGAAAGTCCCTCTGGAACACATCCAAAACTTGGATCATTCAGTCTTTGTTCAGAGCTTCAGTTTGTATGTAATGAAGTTACTCCAGAAGTGAGGTACAGGATTGAAGACAAAATTGAGAAGATGCAGCTGCCTTTTATATCCTTAGACATGTGGCTTGTACTTCCTTTGTCCCAAACAAACTCGCAGCACATGGGCACTTGCAGTTCTCTGTACAGACTTGTCCCTATTGACCGGCTGACTCATAGGTGTATCTCTGCCTTCTCTCAATGAGTTCATTGTATGGCTGATTGCCTTTCATAGGCCATCAAGCAGGCTAGATAATGCTAAAGCCAATCTGTCTGGGGCATGTCACCCAGAAACACAGCACATATTTGAAGTACAAATATACAATACATATTTATAGCTTACAATACAAAGATGATATATACATATACATGTGATTATTATATTTAGCGAATTAAACTTTTCCACTGATATCTTACATGGCATATCTGGTAAGGTTCATTGCGATGGCAGGATATTATTGATACCAATATTATAAGTGTCTCACGTATTCCATACTGCATCAGACCATAGGCTGATTATATCAAAATCCTAAAAAGTACTGAGCCTTTGTACCTAATACTTTATTCAGTGGATTTTGTGGGAGTTCAGCACCTCTTTAAATTGAACCCTTAAACAGCAGTGTTGAATCAATACTGAAGTTGATCAGAGCCGCCTCTAACTGCTGCCATATAGGCCCATAAAGAAAGAGTGTGTGTGTGGATCAGATATACTAGTGACACCCAAAATGTGAAATTGTAGATTGCTGTAAAACAGAAAGTTCTCCAGTTCAGGTTAATTACTCAGTGATATGTAATGCTTCAGTACTTCATTATTGTAATTGATGCACTTGTTTTATTTAACACTGTATCTTAACACATGTATTATCTTTATCACAGCACACCTCTCATGGAGAAGGACGTCAAGAAGTTTCCTCACGAACTGGGCGCTCTGGAGCTCGCTGTAGAAATTCTATAGCTTCCTGTGCAGATGAGCAACCTCATATTGGAAATTACAGACTTCTTAAAACGATTGGAAAGGGGAATTTTGCAAAAGTAAAGTTGGCTAGACACATCCTTACTGGCAGAGAGGTAAAATGCTTTTGTTAACTCTGTAAAGCATGCTCTATTGCACTGGTTCTGAAAGCGCTCTTTAAATAGCGTTATGTGGAGTCCAAGAACAACACGGCATTTTTTGTTAGAGAGAAATGGATAAACCCCCAAAACTTCTATGCATTTGCTGGAAAGTAAAATGTTGAAAACAAAAATATAGAAAACTAAATTCTTGGCTTTTAGTGATTTACACAAAATGCTGTTTGTTAAAAAGGGCCTGTTTTATACTGGATCTTTAAGACATGTTTGTTAGCAAGTTGTCGTCTTTGGCAATTCTTCAAGGTTGAGGGTGATTTCTTTCACAGGTTTTATTTTTTATGGTGACTGAGGAGTCCGATTGTTGCCACAGGCTCGTTGGCAGACATTGCAGGTGGTGTTGAAAGTCAAGGTTGGGCCATGATTGCTGGGTGACAGTCGTCTGGCATTTTTCTGTGACTAGGGCAAGGCAATTTTCCTCAAGTGGACATTCCTTCTCTGACAGGTCTTCACCAGTTATCCCTATCCTGGGCTACTGCCTCCCAGTGTGTGGTGTCAAAGCCACATCTCTTGATGTTTATCTTGAGGGTGTCTTTAAAGTGTTTCTTTTGGCCTCCCCGTTTCCTTTCCCCTTTGGTGAGTTGGGTTTACAGCAATTGTTTTGGTAAGCATATTTCAGTCATGCACACAGAGTGCCCACTCCACTTCAGCTGGTGCTGGATGATCCGGGCCTCAGCACTGAGGATGTTGGCCTCTGTGAGGACACCGGTGTTAGTGCGGCGATCCTCCCACTTTATGTTGAGGATCTTCTGAAGAAAATGTTAGTGCTGGCATTTCAGATTTTTCAGGTGTTTTCTGTAGGACATGGGGCGCTCTACCAATTTTGCTGCCCCAAGCAGTCGCCGCTGAATTGCCACCGCGGGACACAGACTGCCGCCAATTCCCAATGCTGCCCCAAGCACCTGCTTGCGAAGCTGGTGCCTGGAGCCGGCCCTGTATAGGACACCCAAGTCTCACAGCAGTAGAGGAGAGTTGGGATTATCACTACTTTACAAACTAAAAGTCGAGGGTGTGTTCTGAAGTACCTGTTAAATAAATGAAGAATATTGAAATTTGCTAGTAGAATTCCTTTGCATATGCAAACAGAGGCAGAATATATAGCACTTATAAGCTCTTTGAAGCAGGGAGTCTTTGTGTGTTTGCACAGTGTCTTGCACAATTGAGCCCTGACCCATAACTAGTTTCCTAGGTGCTACTGCAATACAGTTAATAAGTTGTAATTTACATCTGACAGTTCTTTTCTGTGGAAATAAATTATATTCCTACTAGTAAATAGTTTATTTGCTATAGAAGGTGTTTCTTGTTGCTGTACCTTCATTATCAATAGCTAGTTTCAGTCTACTGCAGGGTAAAGACTTTTCCTTTTCAGCACTTCTTGTTGACTTAAATTGATGGGTTTGGAATGAACTTGGCCATTGTGAGGTTGAAGTGACCCTATTGGCCAGTATCTACAAGGAAAACTAAGTTGCTGAATGCAGTAGTATTGGGGATTTAATAGGTGGCGTTTCCATATCTGAGTCAATACAGAACCAATGGTACTGGAGCAATGGAGGTGTGTCATCTCTAAAATGGGCAATGGATGACCCATCCACCGCCTATCTCCAGAATAATGTTGGTGTCCTGACTTCCAATTTGGGTAATTACATTCTGACTACTTAAATTCACTTTGCATTATAATAATCATTATTTTATGTGCTAAGCTGTTGTGTAGTACTGCAATTTTCTGTTAAATATGGTTTAGAGAATGTGAATGCCATAGACTCCAGAGGTGGGATTAGCATGTGACAAAGACCCAAAATGAAGGATACCTTTTTCCCTTTGGTGTAAACCTTTTGTTTAACCTCAGTTTCGTGATGTTACATTTCTGAGAAAATAACTTTCAACAGTAAAAGTGAGGGACCATCATATTTGTGTGGAATTTACGTAATTTGGAGACTAAAATAAATGGCATCTCTCAAAATGAGGGACACTTAAGAGGTATGCTCTTGTAAGAGTAGCGTATAAAGTACTTTGAACTATTTCTGGAGGAAAGACAACATATAAATATGAGAATTCATCATCCTACTGCATGTATAATCATCGATACCATCTCTGAATGTCCTCCCCAAAGGTATTGCTTGGAGGTTTTTTTGAGAGCTATTGCAGCTATTTTTGTGGTCATGTACCATTGTTTTGGTCCTGATGTTTCTGAACTTTAAAAATAATCAGCATTATGTGCTGCTGGTTGTGCTGTACCCTCTTGCTGTCAGTGAGATATGCACTGAGAGAAATCCTGATTCCTAGTATGAGAGGTAAAAATTTTACTTTAAAAGCTAATTTACCTTTGAGTCATCCTCTTCCATAGAGTTTTAACATTGTGTGTAAAGTTTTATTGCCACAGTGAAAATACCTCTGTACACTTGAGTTCTGTATTTTAAAAAGCCCCCAACTACCTCATAATGACTCAAGAACTAAAAGGGAAAAAACTACTCATTCATGAAAAAAGTACATGCTGAAGTTAGTTACTAAAATGCTATAGAGACTTTTCAATTATTTCTATATTTTTTCCAACTGTTCAAGTACAACAGACCATAATAAACCATATTTTAAAGAGCTCAAAATAAAACTGAGGGTAAACATATTTTCAAAAGCATCTAAGGGACTTGGATGATGTCAGCTTCCAAGTACCATTTTTAGAAGTGACTTAGGCACTTGTCATTTAAATGACATATGTGCTTTTGAAAATGTTAACGCCAGCAGGTCCCAGAGTGTGAATTCATCCCATTTTGATCAGCATCCAATCAAGGAAAGACTCAGAATTATAATGGTATCTGTCATCTGCTGTGAAGTGGAACAATAGAGCCCAGGCCTGTACTTCATTCTCTCCTAATTGCAAAGAAATCTGCTAGGATCAGAAGTTTCAAATTGGAATACTTCAATAGATTAGCAGAAAAATCAAAATTAAAATATACTTGTACCTGCTTGGGTACCAAACGTAGGCAGTATTCCTATTTAAAGCAAGAAGAAAAGGAGTACTTGTGGCACCTTAGAGACTAACAAATTTATTAGAGCATAAGCTTTCGTGAGCTACAGCTCACTTCATCGGATGCATTTGGTGATGCATTTGGTGGGTTTTTCCACCAAATGCATCCGATGAAGTAAGCTGTAGCTCACGAAAGCTTATGCTCTAATAAATTAGTTAGTCTCTAAGGTGCCACAAGTACTCCTTTTCTTTTTGCAAATACAGACTAACACGGCTGCTACTCTGAAACCTATTTAAAGCAAGCTCTCCTTACTCCCATCTGACAATTCAACAGGAGAAATTTGTTTTATTTTGGAATGACCATGTTCCAAAACCAGTGCAGGTTTTTGCCCTTTGCTTTGGTTCTGTTCCCAGAGTATTTATGAAGATGCTCCTTGTTGTAGCAGCCATCAGGGAGGAAGGGATCCATTTCTATCTCCTCCTAGACAATCATTTGATCAGAGTACGATCTAAAGACTAGCAGAAGAAAACTCTCCATGAGCATTCCAGACTCTGGAGAAGCATGGCTTTGTCCTCAATCAGGAAAAGACTGATTGATTCTTCCATGGAAGATTCAACATTTGGGACTAAAATTGTGATGGTACAGGTAAGTATTTGTGTCTCAGGAGAGATAGGGAAAACTAAGAACACTAGTTCGAGCGGTTGGCAGTTTCAGAGGAGCGTCGCTATCCATTTGTTATTTCTGGATATGATGGTGTCGTGTATGTGTTCCCTTCAGTGAACCCAGGCTCACATGAAACTTCTTCAGAACTTTTTTCTATACCAAGTTTTATCTTGTCCAATATCAAATGTCCAACACCTAGGAGTAGTACTGAACTCACTCCACTAGTACCTGTGGGGCAGCAGATTTACAGAAAATAGTCATCATGACTGAGGGCCAGCCTAGAAGGTTGCAATGCCCATTCACGAAACTAGAACAATCCTATGATCGTGGGTTTCAAAAGAGAGAGGAGGCCCATTGTAGATGTCTGGAGCTTAGGGTGATGCGGTATAGCGCTGCTTCCCACCATGAATAATGGTGGTTGGTAAGTATAATGGAGAAATGTCTGCCACAACTTGCTTACTTGTAAGGCCTCTGTCTTCAGAGGGAGGCACAACTGCAGCCTCTCCTGAATAGAAAGAACCTGGGAAGTTTAAATGTCATTGAAGACTGGAGCAGCAGGAGGAATATAGACCAAACAAGGTGGAGGATTTTTCTGCAGGTTTCCATAAACCTGACAAGAACATTTGGCTCTCTAGTGGCAGTCCTGGTTTGCTTCCCTTCAGTTTCAAGGTTCTCAAATTTTTGCCCATCAGAAGGACCCAAAGGTCAAAGCAGCAGGTGTCCTGTCTTAGTCCCAGCACCAGAGTTCTTATATGCTTTTTCCATTGCTTCCTTCTTTTACTGAGGATTAGTCATTAGATCAAGAGGGAGAAAACAATAGTAATCTTAGTGGCACCCTTTGGCCAAAGAGGCAATGTTGTCCCAACCGAGTCACTTCAGCAAAGAGATTTCCCTTGTTTCCGGTACACTGGAGGGATCTTTTATCTCAAGGCTTAGTATTTGCGTAGTGGTTCCTGAGAAAGAAAGAGAGGATATTTGGAAAAGTTCATCTCCACTCTGGTAACCTCACCATGATTCCTTTCTGACATATGAGAGGGCATGGCTGATATTCAAAAGTAATGGTATAAGATCTACAACACTCCTTCAGCATTGACCACAATGTTTGGAATTCTTGCAAGTCGACTTTGTATCATGGGTATCAAGAGTCTCCGTTCTGAAGGGCTGACTGATGTTTTGTCAACCATACTTAGTATAACAGGTAAGACGAGGGTTTTATCTCTTCCCCAGGATGTCAGCTGTATCTAGGTGGCAGAATTTGGTTTTTATCTTTTTTTGTAATTTTGATCATTCATATTGATTTTTTATCTTTGTGTTTATTTTTAACTTTTAATTTTCACAGATGCTGGAAATTAAGGGGGTGTAGGATTAGGGTGCTGGTGGTGACAGTAGGGTTGCAAAGGGCTTTCAGCTCAGCCAAAGGACCCGAGATACCCCCTGGGTGCAAGGTCTGGGGGAGGTTGAAGTCCTGGCCCAGCAGAGCAGAGATCCTCAATCAGGGCCATGAGGAGGAGGAGCCCCCAGCTGCAGGGACTGCCACCCTACTGCTGAATGGCTCCTACCAAAGATGGGCCCTCTACTCTTGGTTGTGAGTGAGCGAGAGGTGGTGACAGTGGGGCTACAGAGGGTGCTCTACACAGCTACTGGGCTGGTTTCACTGGATCCCTGCATACACTAGGTGTATGAGAGGCTGCACTTGCTGACTTTTACTGTTGGATTTTTTTGTTGATTTGTGTGTCCAGTGAAATTGATGTTTACTGATGACTGGCAAGTCAAATCCTGCCAGCTTACTGGTATCAGAGAGGTATTTCTTTGGTGGCAGTAGTGCCATGTGTATAGAGGTGAGAGGTGGACTTAGTTTACAGGACCCAAATCCGTTGAGCCTTTATAGGTAGAATCAAGTATCTTTCAATGCCACCCAGAAACTAATTGGAACCTAGTTCATGTTGGAGAACAAATTTAATCTGCTTCCTGCAGGAAGCACCACTTAATCAGACATCTGCATTCTATGCCATTTCCAGGTGGTCTTGAGGGGCCAGCCCCATGTACAATATGTTAAAGTAATCCAATCTACAGGTGGATCACTGTGCCTCCAGTCTGTATCCAAAAGAGGTTTCAAGGTGTAAATAGCCTTTTTATCTAGACAAGTGTAATTTGACTGATGTGATGTGAAGACAAAAATATGTCTTGATCCCATGCAAGGTAATGAATCAAAGGAGAGAGACTTATTACTCAGTGCGTTTGTAGGGTTTTTTTTTCCGAAAAGGGATGTTTCAAGATTTCATAATAGAATTTAACCCCAGAAAATGGTAGTGAAACTGAACTTTGGCTTTTCACAACATAGTCTGTAGTGGAATGTACTACCCAATCTCCCCCCCTCCCCCCAACATTAAAATTATTTTTTGTAGTCTACTGCTCACCTCTGTCTTACATATAAAAGGAGGCTCAGAACAAACTTGAATCTGAACATTTGAACTGTGGGAATATTGAGATGCTGATCTGGTTCTGAACTTCAGAGTTCAGGCCTATGTCTGCATATAATGACCTCTCTGATAGTGAAGGTGGTTCTTCAAGTGCTGGTCTCTGTGTATTCCACTATGGATACTTATGCGCTTCGTGTACCTGAGGCTGGAAGATTATTGCTAGCAGTGTCCTTTGGACCCTCGGACTCATGCTCTGAACTTAGGATATAAGGGGCAGTGTGGCCCAAGCACTTCTCCAGTTCCTTTGGACTTCCTATGGTCCAAGAGCGAACTCTTCAGTGTCCACAGCATTTGCTGCGTCCTTCAGCATTTTGTAAATAGTTTTATTTTACAATAGATAGCTAGAATAGATTTGGGCTTGGAATGTCTGTGGCAGGATGCTCTACCTACTGCTGATATAGTGCCTCCTGCTGGCCGTTCTGGGAAATAGCCCACCAGGTTGACACCTCTTCCCACAGTTGCAAGCTGTCCCTCCTCCTCTGTCTTTGTCTGCAGCCCCTCTTTCGCTCCAGGAGCTGCTGCGGCCTCTTCGTGACTCACCCTTCCGGCTAGGCCACTGTTGTGGTTCCCCTTCCAATTGGGGGCTGGAAAGGAAAGGAAGTCTCCTCTCCCAGACAGGCTCAGGCAGTTTTCCTATGCACTGCCCCACTGGTGCTACTTCCACAGTGACTGGTTGGGGAATCTGGGTCCGCCTTCTGTTCTGAGACCCTCTAGTCAGCAGTCAAGGTCTGTTCCCATACCTTGCTGCATTCCTCCGAGCCCTGTCCTAACCTTCTGGCTCTTCCTCCCTTCTCTGGGTCTGCCAGTTTCACTGCTCTGTCCTCCCATGGAACAACTGCAGCTTACATGTGTCTGCAGTCTCCAAACACTCCTCTCTTCCAAGGGAGTGACTACAGCTGTACCCTTTATACATGAATTTAAGGAGTACTGTTATTGCCTCTTTTCCTTATTCAGCCTTCCTGTTAAACTTTAATAGGGTTGTGAACTTAGACCAGTTTGATCCAGCCGTACCCACATAAACCCATGTTGTACATCTACCCTCTCATATTCACGCCATTTACTTTCAGATGGTTAATTTATTCATGGTAACCTGCATCTGTGCATTTCTCGCTTTGATAGCTCAGATATTTAAACGTGTAAAAGCATAAAGGTGGGCACTTCTGCTGTTGGACAGTAATCTCCCTTTGAGATTAAAAGGAAATTAAATCTCCTTGTAAAAGGTGTATAAATTGGCACAGTAGAAAAGGGTGTGTTGTTGGAATCCAGAATCTCTTTCACAATGGTGAAGTCTTAAGTGTATTTAAATAAACGAGATTCTTTGTCAGAAGCAGGAAGCCTGTGAAGAAGTCAGTGGGTTAAGGGGAGAAATTAGGAAAATAAGGACATTGCTGGAAAGCTAAGTGACTCACTGATCTTTGCTGCAGAGGATATTGGCGAAATACCTGCCTCGGAACTGCTCTTTTCTGGCAATAAAGATGAGGTACCATCCAAGACTAAGGTGTCAGAAGAAGAGATGTTGGAACAAATTGATTTAAAAATCAGTAAGTCTCCAGGCTTAGATGGTACACATCCAAGAGTTCTGAAGAAGCCTAAGTATGAAGTGGCTGAGCCGCGAACAGAAATATGCAGTGTCTTACTGAAACGGCTGCTTTTCCAGAGAGTTTTGGGGTAGCAAATGTTTTACCTATGATTAAAATAAGGTCTTGAGAAGTGATCTGGGGAATTAGACCAGTAAGCTATACATCTATTCCTGGCAAACTGGTTGAAATAGTAATTAAAAATAGAATAGTGAACCCCTGGAAGATCATCGTATCTAAATCTAACCCTTACTGTTTCTGCAAAGTAAAACAGTCACACTAATCTATTACAATTCTTCAAATGTGTCAGTAAAGTAGTGATAAAGGAGATTAATTTGACAATTTTAGACTGTCAAAAGGCATTTGAGATGGTCCCTCCCAAGAGATTGTCAAAGAAACTAAGTAGTCATGCGGAGAGAGAGGCAAAGTATTGTTATGGATCAAAACTTGATGAGGTAACAGGAAACAGAATAGCATCCAATGGACAGTTTTCATGGCAAAACAGTGGGGTACCTCATGTTTCTGTGCTAGGATCAGTGTTGAATATATTAAATTATTTGGAAAGATAGTGATCTTTGAAGTAGCAAAATTTGCAGCTGACACAATGTTATTTGGTTAGTAAAGACCAGAGAGGACTGGTGAAGAATGAGAAACATGATGGCAAACGAAGTTGTGTTGATAAATAGAAAATAATGAAGACTTTTCATACGTAGGGCTGTACCAAATTCATGGTCCATTTTGGTCTATTTCATGGCCATAGGATTTAAAAAAATTAACTTAATTATTTCAGGTATTTAAATCTGAAATTTCACAGTGTTGTAATTGTAGCGATCCTGACCCAAAAATGGTGGGGTGGGTGTGGTGGTACTACTACCCTTACTTCTGTGCAGCTGCTGGCAGTGGCACTGCATTCAGTGCTGTGCAGCTGGAGAGCAGCAGCTGCTGGCTGGGAGCTCAGCTCTGAAGGCGGAGATGCTGCCAGCAGTAGCGCAGTAAGGATGGCATGGTATGGTATTGCCACCCTTACTTCTGTGCTGCTGCCTGCAGAACTGGGCCCTCAAGTCAGCAGCTGCCACTCTCTGGCCGCCTAACTCTGAAGGCAGCAGCGCAGAAGTAAGGGTTGCATGGCATGGTATTGTAACCCTTAGTTCTGCACTGCTGCTTGTGGGGCGCTGCCTTCAGAGCTGGGTGCCCAGCGCATAGCCATCCAGCTCTGAAGGCAGTGCAGAAATAAGGGTGGCAATACTGCTACCCCTAAAATAACCTTGTGACACCCCCCCCATAACTCCCTTTTGGGTCAGGACACCCAGTTTGAGAAACTCTGGTCTCGCTCATGAAATCTGTAAATGAAATATAGGGTAAAACCACACACAGGACCAGATTTCACGGTCCGTGACGCATTTTTCATGGCCCTGAATTTGGTAAGATCCTATTCATACGTCTTACAAGGTCCTAAATTTAACTTGGAGAAGGGACCTGGTATCATTGTAGGCAGCTCAATGAAACATCTGCCTATTGTGGGTTTCATACACCTTTTTAGGAGCATCTAGTACTGGCTATCATTGAAGAACAGGATACAAGACTAGATGGACCTTGGGTCTGATCTGATAATTTCTATAAATTTCTATAAATGGGCTCTTTTTAGTCATAAGTTGTCTAACTTACTTTGTAGCTCAGTTGAAACACAGTGTCTCCCTTTCCTTACTTCCCTGCACGCTCTTGATTTGGAGATCCTTTCATGTCTTCCAATGAAGTGAGCTGTAGCTCACGAAAGCTTATGCTCAAATAAATTTGTTAGTTTCTAAGGTGCCCCAAGTACTCATTTTCTTTTTGCGCATACAGACTAACACAGCTGCTACTCTGAAACCTGTCATGTCTTATAGTGTGTGGTAGCCTTGGCACTGAATTTTCATTTGATCAGTTTCTTGAACTCTTACATTTCCGTTTTTAAGAATTAATTGGTTCAAAAATATTTGTTCAGTGTTTACAGAGAAGATGGAAACCTGATAAAAGAATGAATGTTTAAAATGGTGCGGTGTAGTTCATTTCTTTGTTATATACAAGATGCCATTTCTCTTCTTACCAAGAAGGGAATAACTTTAATAGAATACTAACGCTGAGCACATACATCTTCGGTGAATGGCCAAAGGTCAGTTTAACTGCTGTGAAGTTTGTATAGCAATACCTGTAATTTGCTATGAAACTTTGCATTTAAAACATTTTCACAGTTTGCCAGTCTATAGGTGTCATTTTATAAGATTATAATCTAGAGGAAAATTATTTCCCTGCAATACAATATTTAGTATTTAAATTGCATTGCAATACATCCTACTTCCTACCATTTGAACTTTCTTCTGCTGTAATACCATTAAGTGCTGTTTTTTGTCTGATTTGTCCAATACATCCAACAGAACTGAAGCCTACTTTTATTTTCTTTAGGAATCATTTTGTTCCAAATACTTTTATTCAGAGTGTTTTATTAATAAAACTATATCTGTGAAATCTTGATCTGATTTCATGCCTTGCATTTCTAAGTCTAAACAACTATAACCATGTTACAAGGTAATCACATCTAAACTGGAAATACTGATCATAAACTTTTTTCTTCTAGGTTGCAATAAAAATAATTGACAAAACACAATTGAACCCAACTAGTCTTCAAAAGGTAGGCTTCTTTGATTCACTGTTCTTATCTTTCAACTGTACTACAGCTTGTTTTCCTTTTACCTCTTCCTTCTCTGACTCCTGAATTCACATATTGTGGTCCCTGAAGCAACACCTACCTCACATTTCATATAAATACACAACTGAGGTACTGCACTTCAATGCTAACTTTGCTTGTAAAAGGCCTGTTTTGGACAGTTTTGCAGTCATGCAAGATGAGCACATCCTTCAAATAAAGAATGCATACAAAGCTACAAACAGAGAAAATTGCATGTTTTTTGCCAGTCTTACTTTGTTACACAAATGACCTGAACTCTTAAGTAAATTGAAAAAGAATTCATCTGGCTTCCTTTTTTTTTTTCCTTCCACCTGTGTCCAATTCAGTAAAAATGGCATCCATGAGCATCTGTTTTGTCTCAGTCACTTCAATAGTCACTTTGTTAAATTTACAGCTACAAAGTTTGTCTGTGGGCTAAAAGTCACTGCCTCAGACATAATCACCAGCCAAAAAGATTCTACAGATTGAAATATAATTCTTTTGATGAGTGAGGGTGGAAGAGAGAAACCATCTCACTCTCTGCCATAGTCTTATTGGCTCATCTATGCTAGCAAGAATAAGTGATAAATACTACTATTGTCACTAAGTACAAAGATACGACCTAGAGCTGTACACAGGAGGCATGCCTGTTAGGCACTTTCCTGTCTAAAACACTGATAGCCAAAGGCTTTTATGTATGTACTTTAATAAAAATATATGGATTTATCCTATTTGGGTAAGATATAATACCAGGAATTTGTTTTATGTGAAATCAAACTAAATACACTAGATAACAGAGATATTTATTCAGATTTATACAAATGGTAAAAAGACCATATGCATAGGTGCTCTTATCTAAATTAATGGCACAAAAGCAAATGGGGAAAACACAAGCTTTTGGGGACTGGATGGCTCAGTTAATTAAGAGATGGAGTTTTTCATTTGGCTCAGGTAAATTATGACTGAAAGTTATCATCTGATGGCTCTTTAGCTTCTCTGAAATAGTTTCATTCAATTTTAAGTAAAAAGTATACCCATCACAAAAGCAACCACCATAGTCCACTTTTTGAGGGGCTTCAGCAGAAGTGGAGAAAAATGCAAAAATGTATAAATATACATTAAAACATTTGTGATACAATTTGTAATTGCATGTTTATTGGCTTTATTCATATATTTCATTATGAGTTTTACACTGAAGTTTTAAAATACTGTCATGAAAGTATGTCACTTAAATAAGAGAAGTTACTGCATTGTTGGAAATCTACACATGAAAGTCAAATGATTTGTTAGTTACTCGGAGCACCTTCGAAGAAGAATTGGGGGAGAGATGGAAAGACAAACAGCGAGATAGTGGCAGGTAATCAGGAAGGTTCAGAGAAGCTTTTTCATGAGTGGTGAAGGGGCGGCCAGAAAAAAGGGAGAGGCATGGAGAAACAATATCCATATCTTAGTGTATTTCAAAGATCTCTACTATCTGGAACTTGTACCACTACGCGGAAAGCAAACACTTTGCAGGTCACAGGATTTAACAAACGAGCAAAACCCAAGGTTAGAAATATGTACTCATTGATCCCTTTCCAGTTTTCAACCTGTTCCATCTCAATTTCAAACCATTGTTATGGCTTGATGGTTCTCATTTTCATTTTATTTTTTTATATTTACACTTCAGTTGTGTAGCTGGTTTTAGTAGTTTGGGTTAGGATTAGATTTTTGGAAATTTTTGCCACCTATTTCCTTAGTATCCGAAGATCAAATGACTTATTTCTTAAAAAAGAGTCTGGCAGAATATTGTCAAAATATTGGGATGTAGATGAGATTAACATTAAAGAGATGAAACTGCTAACCTGTTGTTTTTGGTGAAGATCTCGTGTTTTAAGAGAGTGATGTAATTGAATGATGATTTAATCTTCCGTGATCAAGCAAAGACGATAATTTATTTCTTGCAATAACTTTTCAAAAACTTGGGGTACAAGTGTAATTGTGGAAAATATATATGCCCAATGTAAGTAGAATTTGTGCATACAGAGAACCAGTTAGACATGTACCTAGTCATCCACACATGCATGCAGCTGCATGTTTAAAGGGTGATAGATGTTTCAAAAGTTTGCTGTATGTTGTTTGAAGTTAATCTTTCAGCATCATGGTTGTGTAGCAGAGTTTATAGCCTGCTCTGAATCAACAACAAAGATGTGCAGTACAGTTTGCAAAGGTGGAAGCTGTCTCAGCCTAGGAACCTTAGAAGCATAGATAAAATATTTGGTGGTAATAAGAATGGTACATAGTAGCTAAGCACTGACACTCCAGCTGTATATGTGTTATCTTAGGTGGCAGAGCCAGTGATGGTGATGCTGGCGCCTTCCAGTCTGCTAGTTTCCTCTTTCTATCCATCTCTCATCCCAAATGTTTGTTGTTTTTTTTTCATAGGGACACTTAAGATTGATTTGTGTAGACAACTTATTTCTAGAACCTAATTACTATGATAATACCTTTGCATATTTTAAATTTGAGTACTGTACTTCCCTGTTCTTGTAGCGTTTTCCCTGCTAGTATAGTTAGATTAATCAAATTTTTCTAAAAGCCATCTCTTGCCCCCCAAAATATAACATGTAATTTTTTGAAAATGAGTTTCTGTATTACAGAAATTCACTTTACTTTAGTTAAGATACTGTGTATCTTGTGTACATTATTAATGCAATGATTTGTATGATTTATAACTAAGTACCGTACTGAAAATTCCTTCCTAGTGAGGAATTTGACATAAATAAAATTGCTAAGTCATTCTGGAAACGTACATTAATCAGTTTTCATTTTGTGTGTTCCAAATGTCTTGGTAGGAAAAATAATTACCATACTATAGTGCAAATCACTTATTAATTTCTTTTTTTAAGTTAAGTATCCAAATATATGATGGATGAAGAACAGTGTGTAGTTATTTGGCAGTTACAGGCACTTTCTTTTAAGGACTTCAAAACATTTTACAAACAGTTAATTTAAACATACGGTGTCCTTTCAGTGACAGTTTTATCTAAGGTACCTACCAAAAGGATAAGTGTCCAGGTTTAGAAATGTCCTGCCATTTTGTTGTAACCACTTGTCTTATGCTTAGCTTGTGAGTTCTTTGGGACAGTGATAGAATTTGTTTTTGTACAGTGCTTAGCACAGCATGGTTCTGGTCCCTGATCGGGGCTCCTAAGCATTGCCAGAATTCAAATAACAAGTGTCTCTCACAATGAATCAGTTCACGGTTACAGATAGAACCAGAACTCCAGCCCCCTTTTCTGATCACTAGCCAACACTTCAGTTTGCATGCATCACTTCCTATATCTGTCCGAATATAGATTTAAAATTTAAATTAACTTTAGGAAAGTGCAAAAGCCCACATCCTCCTGAACTATTTTTCTTTGTGTCAATGCTGTAAGGGTATGTTATGTTTTTAGGCTAGCTGAATTACTGATTGTAATCTTAATTTTCTTTGTTGCCGCTTTTGTTACCTCTTGGTTTCTCAGTAAGGGTCACATGGGTTTTTAGTAATTTTTCACTGAAACTTTTAAAATACCTAATGCTAGCACCATTTTATTCTGCTATGTAAATAAGCTCTGAAAAATAGACAGGCTTAGTAGAAGTAGTTTGATTCTCAGTGTCTTGTTTTTCAGGTTATTGTGGGGGCCTGGGGCACTCTTGGGCATGGTAGAGAGTCTGTGTACACTTCTTTTGCCTGATGGCTTCTTCTGCTCAGTCCCTCCAGTAATAATTTTGCTTAGTTCTTCCCCTATATCCAAGCCTGCACACTCCTTAAATTAGCAAAGGTGAACAGATTGATTTGTTTGTTAATCAAATGTGGTAACACTCCTAATTCGCTCATATTTTAGCATAGTTGCTGTTATGCCTGCCGCTCTTATTTCTTTCTCCTCCTCTGTCTACTTCACCAGTGGTGAAACACTACTGTTATGAACAGTTAGGATTATTCATGCTCAAAGATGTTTGTGCCATTCAACAGGATTGGTACAAAGGATTTTCTTTTCCTCAATTTTGTTGGCTCTTATTTTTGTTTCTCACACCCCAACTTTTTTAATGTAATTTTAATGCCCATTGAGTCATTGCTGCAGCTGCTACTCCCTGCAGATTACAGGACACATTTAAATAGGGAAAATATTAAATTTTTTAGTATGTGCTGATAGATCTTGTTGAAGGAAACTTGCATTAGCACTACTATGTTCTTATTTTCATCTATTCTTGTTATCTCTGATTTCTGCAGGATCCTCTAGGCACAGAACGGTCATTCTTTTTTGTCCATTTTGTAATGTAGTGTGTTTTCAACTTGGATCTTCCTTTATTAAGTATACCATAGCCTTTTAATTCACTAGTGTAGCTGTAAGGCTACTGTTGGATTTTAAAAAAAACCACTTGATTGCTCCCCTTCTTGTTAAGACAGAGCAGCCTTCACAAAATAATCAAGACTTGAGAATGCCAACCATCTGGAGTCTTGGGATGATGTGAGGGGATGTGAACAGTTTGCAATTGATTACAACTTGCTGCACTGCCTAAAAAGATGATTTCTTGTGTCCCCTTCTCTCAAGTCTCCTGAGAATGGACATTTGCAAAATAAAAGGGAATGTATATACAATAGCATTTGTATTTCAGTGTTCTCATGGTGATGTCTATCTTACATTTAGGTTGTCAGAAAAAATGAGAATGTTTATGGCATTCATAATTCAAGTTTTTGAAGGCAGTACTACATATTAAAATAACATGACCTACATGTCAGTTTTTCAGTGTAACAGAAAATAAGTGCACAAAGTGCAGAAGAGGAGAAGGGATAACTTTGCCTTTTTTTAATTTAAGAAAACTATACATCAATAATCGAAGACTTTGCTTTAGTGTAATTTGTCATCTTGGCTACATATCAGAAAATTGGGGACTGATTGATTATCTTTTTATATTAAAAAATAAAACCCTAGCCTAACACTTGTGTGTATATATAGTGTGTCAAATTTGACCATGATATAACTTCTAAAAATATTATTTTATAAGAAGGGCCACATGACTTCCCATTTCCCATATAGGCTCTTCCTCATATAGATAACAAAGTTCCCACTTGGAATTTCCATTTAATAGTCCCATCATGGGGAAGAATGGTTTGTATGCCTCTCTCCTCTCCCCACAATGAAACTGGCAGGCAGTTGACCCTCCTAACCCTACATACCCCTCTGAAATCTAATTAAGCAAGGTCCTCTCCACTCATGAAAATATAAGAGACGATAAAGGACATTTTATGTAATCAGTAAGACTCTAGAGGTGAGGCATTGCCTGAGATTCATGACCAAATAATCCCCTACTTGTCATAATGGAAGGGAAATGCTATGGATTTTGTTTGCTGTCATTCATTTTGGTAAGTAAATGTAGTATTCATGAAAGGTATTGGATTGACATCCCAGAGGCCAAAGTTGGCTCTCTAGCCACAGAACAAATACAGCATAGACTGTGATAAAGCAAACATCATCATCATGAATCCCTGCAACTGTGCCTCAATTCTTACTTGGAGGGACCTTCCTCTGAGACCAAGAGGGAGATTCTCCCTCGCCTACTACCTGATTAGTGCTTGCTTGTTGGCAGTATCTGTAAAAATTGTTGTGCTTTTTGTGATGTAAACAGTTAATGTTGTCCGGTAACTTATTTGTGACTATCAAATAGTGACTGCTAAGCCATCCGAGACCTATCTTAAAATAAAATAATTTAATACACCATGGTACTGCCAGTATTTGGGATATGAAATGCTGCAGTAAGTATGACCTTCATAAGTAATAAATGTAACCTTTTAATGAAACTTACTAAAGTGAACTGGATCAGAACCAATAATCTTGAGATTAAAGCCTCAGTTTATCTCTTGAAGTATCCAGTGTCCCTTTAGAAGAACTTTTTTTAAAGCTGACATTTTACTCCTCTTGTCTGAAAAAAGATTATTCTGTCCATTTGAAAGTGAAATATGTAGTATTCCTGTGTTTCTCACATTTACTCTACCATTTATTAGGATTAGGTATGGAACTCTAAACATTAGATATAGAACAAAATAATCAGCTTCTTAGAAAGAAATGAATGGTAATTGTTTTGTCACTAGTTTATTTGATTTCCTATTATCTTTTTTATTTCAGCTTTTCAGAGAAGTAAGAATAATGAAGATTTTAAATCATCCAAATATAGGTATTTCATGTTTTCCTAACATGTTGGTTCTGTGTAACTAACTTTTTAGAAGACTGCTTGTTTTCAGAGTGATTGCACATGTCCATTTTGCTTTTGGTGTGTGAGAGCTCCAGTGTATAGTTGTCAGAGTTTTTTCCCTTAGTGGTACCTGATGGGGCAGCATGACCACCGTCTGCTGCCTCTCATACCGCAGGCAGGTATAAAAAGCTGTACCTCCCCAGGGTACAGAACAAGCTGGCGGACCACCTCAGCGGGTCGTTTCACAGCCAGGAGTGGTCTGTTCACCTGGACATCACAATTCCAATCTTTCAGAGGTGGGGCTTTCCCCAGATAGACCTATTCGCAACACAACAGGAAGTGCCAGCAGGTCTGCTTCTTCCAAAATCACAGCCCAGGCTCCAGCGCGGACATGTTCCTCCTCTATTGGGGAGGTTCTCTCCTATACACCTTTCAGACCATACCACTCGTTCACAAGGTTCTACTCAAGATCCAGAGAGAACAAGCTCAGGTCATATTGATAGCACCAGCCTGGCCCCATCAGCACTAGTACACATCTCTCCTAGACATGTCTGTGGAATCCTTAATCATCCTGGTGCTCTTCCTGGACCTTCTGACACAAGATCACAATTGTATTCAACATCCAAACTACGAGTCACTTCACCTCACAGTGTGGAAACTCCATGGTTGAACCTAATGGAGCTTTCCTGTTCAGACCAGGTTAGAGAGGTCCTCCTTGGCAGCAGAAAACTCTGAGAGCCACATGCTTGCGTTCCTCCTGAAGGTTGTGTGTCAGTTTCAAATCAACCAGGTTTCTTTCTCCCGGTATTCTACCTTAAGCCTCATTCCAGCGGCAGGGAGCAGAGGCTTCACTCTGTGGATGTCTGCAGGGCACTAGCCTTTTACATTGAGAGAATTAAACCATTCAGAAAATCAGTCTAGTTATTCATGTCAGTGGCGGACAGAATGAAAGGTCAGCCTGTGTTGTCAAAATATATCTCGTCATGGATAGTGTCCTGTATTCGTGAGTGCTACAACCTGGCAGGTGTTCTTGCACCTCCAATCACTGAGCTCTTCACTAGGGTGCAGGCTTCATCAATAGCATTCCTGGCTCAGGTTCCCACTCAGGAAATCTGCAGGACGACGACGTGCTCCTCCATCCGTACTTTCGCCATGCACTATGCGATTACCCAGCAGGCCAAAGACGATGCGGCCTTCGGACGAGTAGTGCTCCAATCAGTAGAAGACTCCAACCCCGCCACCTAAACTTGGCCTTGTGAGTCACCTGATTGGAATGGACATGAACAAGCACTCGAAGAAGAAAAAAGTTACTCACCTTCTCGTAACTGTTGTTCTTCGAGATGTGGTGTTCATGTCCATTCCAATACCCAACCTTGTTCCGCTCTGTCGGAGTAGCCAGCAAGAAGGAACTGAGGGGTGGCGGGTCGTCAGGGCTCTATATTGAGCACCATGAAGGCGCGACTCCAGGGAGTGTCCCGACCAACCAGACGGAGGCTGCTATGGGAAAAGTCTTCTGGCTACTGTGCATGTGTGCGTGTGCGAACACCTGATTGGAATGGACATGAACAACACATCTCGAAGAGCAACAGTTACAAGAAGGTGAGTAACTGTTTGGTTTTTTTTTCTTACCAATCTTTTTCCTAAAGCTTCATGTTAACAAACATAAGGAAAGATTGCACCCTTGGGATGCTAGAAGAACTTTAGCATTTTATTCGGATCAGACGAAAACTTTCAGATCTTGGTCTCAGTTGTTTGTTGCATTTGTGGACAGAGTGAAGGGCAGTCCTGTTTCCACACAAAGGATTTCATCATGGGATACCCATTTGTGTTTGCTAACGTGAAGCCGCCAGAGAGATTAAGTCATTTGACTTAGTCCCGAGCAACCTCAGCAGTATTTCTTGCTAACATGCCCATATTAGACATTTGGAAAGAGGCAACGTGGACATCATGTCACATGTTTGCCTCTCACTACGCTATCGGCAGTCTAAAGACAATGCTAAATTTGGATGAATGGTCCTTTGATTCCTGTTGAAATAGTTTCCGATCACGCCTCCAGTGGGACTGCTTGTGAGTCACCTACAGTGGAATGGACGGGTGCAAAATCACTCAAGGAAAAAAAGGTTACTAATCTTTCCGTAACTGTTTTTCTTCAAGATTTGTTGCATGTGTCCATTTCCATGACCCATCCTCCTTCCCCTCTCTGAGTCCTTCTAGAGTAAGGAACTGAGAAAGGGGGGTCGGGGCAGCTTGGCCTTTTATGCCTGCATGCAAGGTACTTGAAAGCACTCATGCCTCCTTGATGGGAACTGTTAAGGGAAAAACTCCCCAGCTGTGCACTGGAGCATGCACATGGCTACAGTGGAATGGACCTGCAACATATCTCAAGGAACAACAGTTATGGAAAGATTAGTAACAGGTTTGTTTGTTTGTTTTAAATTAAAGCAGTGGTATACAAGTCTAATGAAGGTTCTGCATCATGGAGCCCACTTAAAGTGGTGGTAGGGAGATAAGTATTTTAATGTAAGGACATTGCATTGGCTGCATAGACTTGCCTTGCCATGCTGATGCACCACTATATCTGAGAAGTGGTTTTTAAAGAGGAGGAAAAAAGAATACTTATTGCCTGGGACGCCATGTATATTATGCAGTCACACAAATGACTGAAAATTGCTGCATAATTCTGCTCCAGAAGCCAAGCTTTCACTTAAATAAAATTTAAAAAAACCTACTCCCATAGGAGAGGAAAAAGCACTCAGAATGTAAAATTAATTTAAAGTGATACAGTATTGTCTTTTGGATTCTGTAGACAATAGTTGAGGCAACAACGTACCCTGTATATAATGTATACAAATTACTATTACCCGGTACTTTGTTTTTTTTGGGAGTTATGCTTTAAATTAATTGATTTTTTTTTCACTTGACCCTAAACTGAGTGTGTTCCAACCCAGAATTGTACATTCATAATAGTTTGACCCAGACTACAAACTACTAATAAAGCATTTCAGTTTTTCCATTTAGAAGCATGAAATGGAAATAATTGCTTTTAAGAAAAGTTGTTTTGATATTGTCAAGCAGCAGTAGTCTACTTTGAGAGAATCTTCCACAAAGACTAACCGAAAACTAGACTCCTATAATTGGTTGCAACATTTTAGAAAATAACTGCTCTTTTTTCCTCTAGTGAAGTTATTTGAAGTAATTGAAACTGAAAAAACTCTCTACTTAATCATGGAGTATGCAAGTGGGGGTAAGTATTTTCCTTTATGTGATATAAATGTAAAGAAATTGCCAAATGGTATTAAAGCTTTCTTTTGTAATACTCCTTAAAACAAGAAACATTGATTTCATGATAGTGCAACATTTCAGGTGAAATGTTAATATTTTGGGAGGCATTTTCTTAAAGCTGTACAATTTTTTTAAGTAAGCCAAGCTTTATTGAAATGCAGAGGGAATTTTTTTCATTATTTTCATTGATCAGTCAGTCCATCATAGTGAAAAGAAAAGGAGTACTTGTGGCACCTTAGAGGCTAACAAATTTATTAGAGTATAAGGTTTCGTGAGCTACAGCTCACTTCATCGGATGCATTTGAGCTGTAGCTCACGAAAGCTTATGCTCTAATAAATTTGTTAGTCTCTAAGGTGCCACAAGTACTTCTTTTCTTTTTGCGAATACAGACTAACACGGCTGCTACTCTGAAATCCATCATAGTGGTAATAGCAAAATAAGGATATTCACAATAGGCAGGAATTGGTACGACTGTGGTTTCATTGATGTGGTATTTGGTAAAGTTAAATATATATTCAGATGTTGTATTGTATGAAGTAATAGCATATAACATTCAGGTGGAAAAGTGTAGCAAATCTATTTGCCCTTGCATTTTAAAGCACCAGTACTTCAACATTGCACTTCTTGTTTTTGAATGTTGGTGACATATGGACTATCCTGATTAAAGTGGCCCTTTTAACTTAAAGTAAGATCTGCAGTTACCAAAATCTTCTGGACTCTTCATTCTGACCGCCACATGGGCCTCTTCACCTTGAACGGTCCCTTGAAAAATTTAACTACTTGTGCTAAACAATCTGTTCCACCTTGTATTTAGCTGTGACACTGAGTACGTTTCCCAAACCTGAAGAAGAGCTGTGTAAGCTCAAAAAATTCTCTCACCAACAGAAGTTGGTCCAATAAGATGTTATCTCACCCACCTTGTCTCTGTAACCCCCTCTTTAAGTTCCTCCACTGACTCCCCCTTTTGAATAATTCCCAATTTTTGAGCAAATGTGAACATTTCCTCAGTGTCTTCCGCTGTTTGTAACTATAACTAGAATCAAGGCGTTTATTCTTCTGGATAGCTAAAAATGGTTAAACTTCAAAATCAGCTGGTGGGAATCGCACAAATATTTGAGGCATATCTTCAGTTTTGCTGGGGGGAGACAGAGGTTTGTCCTCCGAAACAGAAGAGCAGAGTTTCACCATTGGGTCCCACTGCATATGTGCAGTATATCTGGGGTATCGTGATGTGGTTGCTAATATAAATTGTGTTTTAGCTGTTATATTTGAATTCCTAGGAGCCATAGATGCATAGACTTGTTTTCTAGTTGTCTAAATGGGACTAATGGTAGGGAAGGGCATAATAACAAAGAACGGCCAAACTGGGTCAGACCAATGGTCCATCTAACCCAGTATCCTGTCTTCTGATAGTAGACAGTGCCAGATACTGCCAGATAGGGAGTGAACAGAACAGGACAATTTTATCAAGTGACCTATTCCCTATTCTCAAGTCCCAGCTTCTAGCAGTCAGAAGTTTAGAGATTCCCAGAGCATGGACTTGCATCCCTGACTGTCTTGGTTAATGGCCATTGATGGACCTATCCTCCATGAACTTATCTAATTCTTTTTTTTTAACCCAGTTACATTTTTGGGTTTTGCAACATCCCTGGCCCTGAGTTCCACAGGTTGACTGCATGTTGTGTGAGGAAGTACTTCCTTATGTTTATTTTAAACCTGCCACCTATTAATTTAATTGGATGACCCCAGTTCATGTGTTATGTGAAGAGGGTAAATAACCCCTTCCTTATTCACTTTCTCCACCTCATTCATGATTTTATGGACTTCTATCGTATCTCCCCGCAGTCTAAGCTGAACAGTTCATCTTTTTAATCTTTCCTCATATGGAAGCTATTCAATATCATTAATCATTTTTGTTGCCCTATTTTGTACTTTTTCCAATACCAAAATATATATATATTTTTTGAGATGCGACACACTGTATGCAGTATGAAAAGGAGTACTTGTGACACCTTAGAGACTAACAAATTTATTTGAGCATAAGCTTTCATGAGTTACAGCTCACTTCATCGGATGCATTCGGTGGAAAATACAGTGGGCTGTATTTATTTATGATGAAGTGAGCTGTAGCTCACGAAAGCTAATGCTCAAATTTTAGTCTCTAAGGTGCCACAAGTACTCCTTTTCTTTTTGCGAATACAGACTAACACGGCTGCTACTCTGAAACCTGTCTGTATGCAGTATCTATCCCTTTCGTAATGGTTCCTAATGTTAGCTTTTTTGAGCTCTGCACATTGAGCACGCTAGTGTGTGTGCACCTCTCCCTTCTACTTGGTAGTTTTTGACTTAAAAGTGAGGTCATACTGCCATCTAGTGACTGGCTTACAGAGGATAGAAGGCCAAAAACTACTACAGATAACTGAGGGCATGTCTACGCAACAAACTTAAGTCGATCTATGTTAGCTCAACTTATACCTATGGTTGTAATTACGGCTGTGGTTCGTGTCCGCACTAACTTCCTTCTGTCAGTGGTGCGCATCCTCAACAGGAGTACTTCCACTGACTTAAGAGGTGCAGTGTGGAGGGTTGAGAGGCTGGGCTCTCAGCTCCGCACACAGCTTTCTCCTCTTTCATCCCCAGGCTCTTGGCTACCTGCTCCCTGCCAGGAGCCCAGCTGCATCCTCAGGCTCTTGGCTACCCGGCTCCCAGTGGGGAGCCAGGAGCCCGGGCAGTAGCGCTACTGAGAACAGATTGCTGGGGGCAGCTGGGCTCTAGCTGGAGCCCTCCATCTGTCCTGGGGTGACAGCCCAAGCTGTAAGTCCGGCTTTCTTGTCAATTTCACAGTTCCAACAGGGAGCTGTGAAATTGACAAGAATGACTGCTAACAGCCGATGTATGTAACCTGCAGTGTCTACACGGACACTGTGTTGCCCTAACTACACCAATGTAAGTCCTACACCTCTCATGGAGGTGGAATTATTATGTCGGTGTAGTAGGACACTTATATCCCTAGGAGCAAGACTGTAGTGTAGACACACTGACATAATTAGGTCAACATAAGCTGCCTTACATCAGCCTAATTCTGTAGTGTAGACCAGGCTTGAGATGCTCCTTTTAGCTGAAATGAAACATGTTTGGCACAGAAGCTATTAGTACTATTATATACTTATGGAATATGCTACATAAAAATATAATAGCAGATGACTATGCCCCGATATGGATTCCATTCCGAAAATTCCCCTTTATCTATATTTTAGTCATCTGTCTCAACTTAAGTTAAATATTCAGTAACTCCCTCGGTTATTTGAACTACTGTTTTTCTCTGCTTTTGATATTCCTGAAACATTTCCGATAAACAGGGTTGGATTTTTTTCTTTGTCTGATCCCCTGCATTTCTATGAATTTTTATTTACTAATACTTTAAAAAGAAATAGCTGTAAGATATATTTCAGGGAATTGTTATCACTGACTCTTGTATTTTAACTGCTACTCTGGAAATAAAAAATAAAAAAAAACTGTTCAGAAGATGCAAACTTATCAAACCATTCACACACACTCCTTTTGCATCCGATGAAGTGAGCTGTAGCTCACGAAAGCTTATGCTCTAATAAATTTTAGTCTCTAAGGTGCCACAAGTACTCCTTTTCTTTTTGTCAGATCTTGTGTTCTTTATTGTAGCGTCTGTTGTGCATTCTGTACTTAAATCAGTTTGAGTTGATTCCAGCTTGTGACTTTTTTTAAAAATTAAAAGTACTTTTAATTAAATATTTTTTCCTTTTTTGAAGTCATAACATGAAAAATGTTCTCTAACTTATCTGGGAGTATTTATATATTAAAATAGTGTTTTTATCTTTGAACTTATAAAATCTTAGATTATTTAAACTAAATGATTTATTTGTACTTAAAGACCTATTTATGTATGTGGAAGCATTACCTCTTCCATATCTAATGCTTACAGTTTTTCAGTAGAAAAACATTTAAGTCACACTGCGACAAACAAGTTGATATTTCACTGGATAGATAGCAACATTTAAAAACTAGTCAAGGAGTCTAGTTATAAAATGCCAGACATTAATTGACTGTTTAAAAATGCAGCCCTTTTCAATTTTTCTTCAGTACTATGTCCTTCAAATGTCCCTTGACATGTTGCATTGTGTTTCTTTTACATTTTGGAAGTCTTCCAAGGACCTGTTATGCCAGGATGCTTTTCTTCAATGTCTTATATATGATGTTTAAATTCTGGCTTGCTTCATCACATCACTCTGTGTTCATTTGGATGTTTTTTATAATGAAGACCCCATTTTATTTCAACCACAGGTTGAAACAGGGATTTCCATCATTGTAATGTAATTTTTGTACACTTAGATTAACTATATTATAACACTCTGAGGCTACAACCATATTTACAAGATCCTTTAAACATTTTTGTACTGTAGATGAGGCTTATGACAGTCTATCTCTGTGATACAGCAGATATTTTTGTAATGGAAATCTGAAAGGAATTCAGGACTCTCTTAAAAAAAAAAAAAAAAAAAAAAGAAAGGCATGCTGCTCATTTTCTACCATAAACGATTGAAAACAAGTATTTTGCCTACATTCAGTCACCCAGCTAATTCTTTTTAAAGTCTTTCTTTTCTCAGTGAAATTATGACATCATAGCAAATCAGTCTTCTTGGCTCTTGCCATGAGCCTTTTGCAAAAACGAAAAGTTAGTCCCTTTTATTGTTTATTCATGTGACAAATCATTCTAACTGAAATCTCAAATTTAGCTCAAATTTCTGACATTTACGTAGCTCATACAATATATGTTACTCTTACATTTACAAAACTAACCCTAGATTTTGAAATTAACTAGTTAGTATTTTAAAATATTCAACAGTTCTCATTTAATCTTTGATATGTTTCAATTGCAGGTGAAGTATTTGATTATCTGGTTGCACATGGAAGAATGAAGGAAAAGGAAGCAAGAGCTAAATTTAGACAGGTATGTATGATAAACTCACAGCTCTTAAATCCTCAACTTTAGCATTAAAACACATGAAAAATAGTTGACAGTGAGCTTTCCTGTGGTGCTTTCAAGCACGCTCTGTTACTGACTTTTTGTTGCATTAAATAACAGCAAACCTAGTAGATTCCTGTAAAAAGTGAATCTAGAGTGCTAAAATATATGACAATTAAGGGCAGGGATGTCAGCAGTACAACATGTGATGTTTAATCCATTTCATGTGCCAGAAAACATGACATAAATGACATCATAAACAATAATGAATATGGATAATAAACTGAAAACTTATTTGCAAATGTGCTGTTATTCCCCAGTCTTTATTTTCCTTACCAGCTTTTGTTGATGATCTATTCCATGGCACACCATCTGTGGACAGTGATCTAAGAAGAAAGATCAGGAGTAACTTCATTTTAAAAATCTGATAGCACAGAGGGAACAAGCACAGCTGTTGAAGGAGATCATATAATTTTACATACAATCTAATGTTTCAGTTATGTTAAGGACATTTTGCATGAAGTAAATCTCATAACATAAATGGACACCTTTATGCTTGTCTGTTCTGTCTTGAATAGAATAGTGTGTCCACCATTAGTTATTTGGGAAATAGTGGAAATGTAGGAATAACTCGCTTATTCCCTGTATCTAATATTTTAGTGTGTGTAATACGTTTCTGTGGAAATGTACTGTGCAGAGAAGTTTAACTGATATAAACAGTAACCTCTCTAAAGTAAATGTGACAGTCGCAATAAACACTAATAGGGAAAAAGGGCAGTATTATTTACAACTTCCATTATAAGGAGGCAAAAATAAAATCAATAAAAGAAAGCACTATTTCTCTTTTCATTTGAATCCTCCCTAAAAGTCTTGCAGTATCCTCCTTAATCTTTTGCAAGATCCAGCTGGCAGACTTCACATCCCAGAAGATATTCTTTGAGTAGTGTGCAGATTGACAGGCGGCAAGAACCATTTCTGCCACTCATTCACAAAACCCTGGGGTGTGTTGTTTTTGTTTAACGGACTGTATTCCAGGTTCCTATGCTTAAATTCAGAAAGACAGAAAAATCTCCCCTTCAAATTCAGAGTTTTTGTGTATGTTGCTTTTGCCCTCTGTCCCTCACAGTCTCAATGATATTAGCTTCTGGAATTGTCATTCCCATCTCAGATGTTGGGCTGTACCATTTTTTTAAATCCGAAAGGTTATCCTTCAGATGCAAACCCAGTAATTTAAATAAAGTTTTTCTAAGATTCAAAAGGATCATGGAATTTTCTCCCCACTGGCATGCCTAATACTAATTTTCAGCGGTCAAATCTGCTTCACCAGTATGTTCACTCTTCCCCATGGCTATCGTTGTTCTTAATCAAGGTGGTTGTTTTTTTAAATGTTCTGTCACAGTACTTACATGTTTTGTTACTTCATCTACAATGTTGTGTACAGTTTATCCTTCAATCCCAGTTATTTTATTCAAGTCCACTGACTTCTCTGAAAGGGAATTTGAACCAAGCCACTCTTTCCCCAAAGAGTTTGTAAAACAGGTCACTGAACTTCAGTACTAGAAACTTGTCTCACAATATTTTAAAAAAAAAAAAAAAACCTGAAGGTATACAGCAACTTTTAGAATGTTCTTCTAATCTTATAGTCCTTTTGAGTGAGCATTTTCAATCATGGCACTGTCATTTGGGGGCACAGGATAATAAGAGCAATATTTTGGTACATGCTCAACTTCCTTGCTGTCATCCAAGTTTTTCTTCTACTTTGAAAAAGTGTGGCCATGGCTGATTATGCTGCAGTAAATAGCATATGTATTATGCATAGCATGCATGTTTAACAGGTGACGTATGAAAGTGTGCAAATACCAAAAATATAACGATGCTCTGCTGCTCTCCATTTTAAGCTGCTTTTTTGCCTCAGAGAGCAAATATTTGCACATTAAAGATGTTTTGGATTTTTCATATGATTTACTTCCCCTTTCCCTACCCTCAGGCCTCTGGGTTGATAGTCTGCTCTGATCAGCCTTCCTCAGCAGAAAAATTCTCCAGTGTGTGAGATGATGTATGAATAAAAAATAATGTAAAAACAAGGAACCCAAGTTTGTGCCTTTTGGGAAATGAGCAAATTAGGTAATTGATGCCCCCGTACTACTCCTCCCCTGCATTAGTTTGTTAGAAAGTAGCTTTCGTTAATCTTTCTGCCTCTTCTATGAGAAACTCTAGAAGCAGGGTTGTTTGTTAGTATTCTTCTTTGAGTACTTATTCATGTCAATGCCAATTAGGAGTGTACGTGCCACATACACAGTCTTCGGAAACTTTTCCCTTAGCAGCTCCCATCGGGGTCAGCTGTGAAGCCCTGTGGAGTGGCGCCTTCATGGTGGATATAGGACCCTGCCGACCCTGCACCTCCTCAGTTGCTTCTTACCACCAGTGACAGTCATTGGAACTGCGATCTCTTGCCTAGCAAGCGCTTCCCTTAGCATTCTTTACATAGCGAGGTTAGTTTAGTTGTAGTTACTGTTAGTACATAGTGTGTATATATAGTAAGGTTTGGGAGCAGGGTTTCCCCAATCCCAACTCTTGGGCTCCGGGGCATGCTGCGAGCCCAAAGCTTTAAACCCTGCGGAACCTGCAGTAAGCCTATGCCAACGTGCGGCCCCCACGACTCGTTTCTGAAGTGTCTGGGAGAGGCACACAGGGCAGAAAGGTGCAAGATTTGCAGGGCTTTGCGCCCCAGGACAAAAAAGGAGCGAGATTTCCAACTTAGGCAATTGCTCATGAAATCCACTCTGTCCCCAGTCTGCTGCGGACCACCAGGACCCAGCACCGAGCGCATCCATACAGAGTGCCACGGCATCAGTACGTGACACAGTGTCAAGGAAGGACTCTAGTCTGAGACCCTCGTAACTGGTGCTTTCCGGCACCACATGCTGAGGAGACAGCCCAGCATAGCTTGCATTCACTGTTGCCGTACAAGCGGCATAGAAAAGCAGACAGGGCGGTCCCCAGTGCTGAAAGCAGCTGGACACACAGGTGCTGCACTGGTGCATCCCTTGAAGGAGCATCCGGCGCCCAAGCAGCAAGAGTTGGCGCCGTTGACTTCAGTTTGCCTGAGGTGAATGTTGAGTCCGGCACCCAGCAACTCCTCAGATGGGCAGTGCCAGGTGGAGGAGTTGGAGCAACCCTCCACCCCGGACATTTTTGCGGCTGCCAGAGATTTATTTGCCATGATGGCTCCTCAGCCCCCGGTAGTCAGAGATGAGCTCCAGTGCCATCTAGAGACAAACAGACCATGATGCAGCACTCACCCTTTCCTGTCAGGCACCATTTGCCTTGGCCCCACTCCAGATCATCATCTCCCAAGGCACCGCTCTTCGGCTCTGGATTCTGTGCGGGGTTCCCCAGCATCAGCAGGAGGTTGCTCCCTTTCCCTGGCACAGAGGACGGTGCGGCACCGACCCCCAGCTCCAAGAGAGGACCAGCACCAGATTTCTGGCACGAGCGCCTTGACATCAGTCCCCCGCATCATCAGCTTGGCACCAGTCCCTGGCACAGGACACTTCGGCTCCACCGTGGTCATCACAGTGGAGATCCATCTCATCGGACTCAGACAGTGATTCCTTCTATTTCTGTCGAAGTCAACACAGATCTGACAAGCAATGGCGGTAGGCACCAATGGCATGGCACCGGCACCCCCCCACCCCCCGTGACAGCCTCCAGTACAATGGCCCTTTTGGACCCCCTGGCCTTACCCTCAGGCCCAGGGCTCTTTTTCTAGGGGCTCCCGCTCGGTGGCCTCTGAGCACCAACCACCCCAGCCAGCCAAGGACCCCAGCCAGCCAGCCAAGATCCCCTATGCCCTGGGGATCTGAGGCAACTTTGGCACAAGCTTCCCAGGTCACCGCAGAGGCAAGACCCATTGCAAAGTCAGGCTACCGCCATCATGGCTACGGTTGCTACAGAGGCCCCAGACACTGAACAAGAGGAGGTCAGGAAGCCGGAGGGCTAGGAGAACCCCGTTCTGCCTCTGGCCTCTTCATCTTCATTCCTGGACGAGGCAGTGGCAGAAGCTTCAACCTCGGGCCCTCCGCCAATTGACCACAGGGCCCACAAGGACATTCTCCAGAGGATTGCCCCCAACATGGGATTACAGGCAGAGGAAGTGGTCGAACCCAAGGACCCCATGGTCGACATCCTCCCTCCAGAAGGACCATCCCAGGTAGCTCTGCCACTAATAAAAGTGAGCCAGAGCAATATTAAGACTCTTTGGTATACCCCTGCTTCAATCCCGCCTACTGCCAGAGGTGTGGAGTGCAAATACTTCATCCCCTGTAAGGGGTACAAGAGTCTGTTTTCTCACCCACAACCATGCTCTCTGGTAGTATCAGCAGTTAATCAGAAAGAGAGACAGGCAGCAGGGGCTGGTCCCTAAATCCAAAGCATCGAAAAGGATGGACCTTTTTCTGCTGGAAGGTTTACACAACTGCAGCTGAGGATAGTCAACCAGCAAACTGTCGTCCTTAGTAGATATAACTTCAACTCATGGGACTCTGTGTTGAAGTTCAAGGAGCTGATTCCACCAGACTCCAGAACCGAGTTCTCTGCTATTATTGATGAAGGGAAGGCAGTGGCACGGATCTCTTTGCAGGCTTCGTTGGACTCTGCGGACTTGGCTGCCCGCACCCTTTCCTCAGGAATAGCCATGAGGAAGAGCTCATGGCTCCATGCATCCAGGTTGCCCCTGGAGGTGCAGCAAACCTTGCAGGACCTACTGTTTGAAAGCGCAGGGTTATTTTCGGAGCAGACAGACTCCCACACAGCTTAAAGGACTCCTGGGTGACTATGAAATTGTTGGGCACGCACTCCAGCAACCCAACGAAAACATTTCAAGCCCCGACGGCAACAGCAGCGCCCATATCCTCCTCGGCCGCGGCAGGATTTTTACAGTCATAGGGGCAGGAACAGCAGGCACAAACCTTCCAATCCCCCTTCTGGGCAGGGCCAAAGCCCAACCTTCATCTATAAGCAAGCCTTTTGAAGGCGAGCCCGAGGACGGCACACCTACCACAACACCAGATCCTTCCCATTGTTTCATCAAACATCTATCCTACTTCTGCCGTGCTTGGTCCCAAATTACATCGGACTGCTGGGTTCTTCACACGGTAGAAGTGTAATATTCTCTCCAATTCTGTTCTTCCCCTCCCTCTCACCCCCCTTCCCTGTCCCTCTTCAGAGACCCTTCTCACAAGCTACTCCTTATCCAGGAAGTGCAGGTGCTCCTCGCTATATGAACAGTGGAGATGGTTTCTCAGGAGCTATTGGGCAAGGGATTCTATTCCCACTATTTCCTAATCCTCAAGGCAAAAGGGGGAGAGGGGGTCTCAGACTCATTCTAGACCTGCGAGGACTCTACAAATTCATGGTGAAGTTGAAGTTCCGCATGGTCTCTCTGAGCACAATTATCGCTTCCCAGGATTCGGGAAACTGGTACTTTGTCCTCGACATGAAAGATGCATATTTTCACATAGCCATTCGGCCTGCACGCGAACGATTACTACGATTTGTGGTCAACCACAAACATTATCAGTTCACGGTCCTCCCATTCGGTCGAGTGTTCACCAAGTGCATGTTGGTCGTAGCAGTCTTCCTTTGGAGGAGGCGGGTGCACATATTCCCATACCTCGACGACTGGTGCTCAGGGGGTGCACCAGGAAGTAGATGGAATCTCAGGTCCATTTAGTCAGATCCGCTTTCAGAGGACTGGGCCGCCTCCTCAATGTGAACAAGTCAACCTTGTTTCAGACCCACAGAATAGAGTTCATTGGAGCGGTGTGCTGGACTCGGTACAGGCAAGGGCATTTTTACCAGAGACCCGATTCCAAGCCATGTCAAATATTATTTAGGGCCTCCAGCAGTACCCGACCACTACTGCAAGGGGATGCCTGAGTCTCCTCGGCCACATGGCAGCCTGCCCTTATGTGGTCTGGCATGCCAGACTGAGTCTCAGACCCTTGCAAGCGTGGCTCACGTCTGCCTATCGCCCAGGACGCAACAGCTTGGACTCGGTGAAGGTGCCAGAGCACATATTCGAGTCCCCGCAATGGTGGCTCAACCCTCGGACGGTGTGTGAAGGAATCCCCTTCAACAGCCCCCAGCCCTCCTTGTCCCTGGTAATGGACGCGTCAGTTCTGAGTTGGGGTGTGCATTTGGGAGATCTCCAAACACAGAGCCTGTGGTCACAGGACGAGTTCTCCCTTAATATCAATATCAAGGCGCTCGGTAGTACGACTAGCATGCCAAACTTTTCAGGCCTGGCTACAAGGACAGTGCATGGCAGTGATGACTGACCACACCACTGCTATGTTTTACATCAATAAGCAAAGTGGAGTCCATTCCTTCCCCCGTGTCAAAAAGCCCTCCTTCTATGGGAGTTGTGCATCACCCACTCCGTTCACCTGGAGGTGTCCTATCTCCCAGGAGTTCAGAACGAACTAGCAGACCACCTCAGCAGATCATTACTTAATCACGAGTGGTCCATCTGTCCGGATGTCATACACTCCACCTTCCAAAGGTGGGGTTTCCTGAAGTCAATCTGTTCGTCACCCAGAGCAACAGAAAGTGCCCAATGTTCTGCTTCTTCCAGAGTCATAGCCCTGGCTCAATCACAGAAGCGTTTCTGCTACCTTTAGGAGGCAGACTGTTGTATGCCTTTCCACTAATCCCTCTCTGCACAAGGTATTTCTCAAGGTCTGCAGGGACAGAGCAGAGGTAACTCTGGTGGCCCCATCGTGGCCTCGACAACACTGGTACACCATGTTTCTGGAGCTGTCAGTGGATGCCTTGATTGCATTACCACTCCACCCCAATCTGATCACTCAAGACCATGGTCACCTTCACCACCCAGACCTCCAGTCCCTCCATCTTATGGCCTGGAAGCTTCATGGTTAAATCCCACGGAACTTCTGTGCTCGGAACCAGTAAGACAGGTCCTACTTGGCACCAGGAAACCATCCACCAGAGGCACTTAACTAGCTAAGTGGAAAAGGTTCACTTGCTGGTGTGCCCAACAGCACACACCTCCACTCCAGGCGCTTGTACCACTTTTTCTAGAGTACCTTCTGCACCTGAAACACCAAGGCCTGGCAGTGTCATCCATCAGGGTACCTCTCGCTACTATCTCAGCCTTCCACCCTGGAGCATCCAGATGCTCCATATTCGCCAACCCCAACGGTAGGACGTTTTCTCAAGGGTCTGGAATGGCTACATCCTCAAATTAGACAGCCTGTTCCTGTGTAGGACCTTAAACTGGTCCTCGCCAGGCTCATGGGGGGGCCCCCTTTTGAACCTCTGACGACTTGCTCACTTCTCTACCTGTCATGGAAGGTAGCCTTCCTGGTCACCATTACATCAGCTAGGAGGGTGTCAGAGTTAAAGATCCTTACCTCCAATCCACCCTACAGAGTCTTCCACAAGGATAAGGTGCAACTCGGGTCTCGCCCAGCCTTTTTTCCCCAAGGTGGTGTCACACTTCCATACTAGCCAAGACATTTTTCTACCTGTCTTCTATCTTAAGCTTCATCCCAGTAGTCGAGAGCAGAGGCTGCCCTTATTAGATGTTTGGTGGGCGCTAGCATTCTACATCGAGCGCACAAAGCCGTTCAGGCAGTGGAAGCAGCTGTTCATGGCGGTAGCAGACCTGATGAAAGGGCTCCCGGTCTCTTCTTGAATATCTTCCTGGATCACTGAATGCATCTGCGCACGTTACAAACTGGCCAAGGTCCGGGCCCCAGCACTTAAAGCACATTCCAAGAGGGCACAGGCCTAGTCAGTGGCGTTCCTGGCTCAGGTCCAGATACAAGAAATTTTCAGGGCAGCAGCGTGGTCCTCGGTGTATACATTCGCCTCTCACTATGCTGTCACCCAGCACAGCAGAGATGTTGCAGCATTTGGCAGAGTGGCGCTCCAATCAGCAATTCCTTAACTCTGATCCCACCTCTGGGGTGGAGCTTGGGAGGCACCTGATTGGAATTGACAAGAACAAGTATTCGAAGAGAAAAGTTACTCACTTTCTCGTAAAAAGAAAAGGAGTACCCGTGGCACCTTAGAGACTAACAAATTTATTAGAGCATAAGCTTTCGTGAGCTACAGCTCACTTCATCGGATGCATTTACGGTGGTGATGCCCATACCAATACCCACTTGCCTACCCCTTTGTCAGAGTAGCTGGCAAGAAGGAACTGAGGAGACGCGGGGTCCTATATCTGGGGGCTCCACAGCCCACCCAACGGGAGCTGCTAAGGGAAAACTTTCTGATGACTGTGTGTGCACCATGTGCACAACCTGATTGGAATGGATGTGAACAACACACTTCAAAGAACAACAGTTACGAGAAGGTGAGTGAGTAACTGTTTGTTTGTTATCCGTAATGATATTTGGAATTGGGCAGATGTCAGGTCAGATTTGTAACTGTTTAGGCCTATAAAAAACCTCCACAAATTAAATCAACAGTGCAGCATGTATCAGACAAGTAAGAAATCGACTGATAGTGACAGCTCCACAATGTAGGTAGATTTCTCAGACTGAGACACCAACTTCATAATGCAAACAGAAGGGAGAAGGAAACCAATGAAATAAACCAAGGGACCCAGCCCAGAAAAAATTATAAATAAGAACATTTTTGGTACAGTTCCTCATTGAATTTGGGTTCTTTTTCTTCGTGCTGTTGGTCTCCTTTCCTTTCCTTTGTCATGCCTGCCCTTTTCCCCTTTCCTTTCCATTCTAAGCTGTTGCTTCACTGTTTCAGCCCCTAAATTTGTCTGCAGGTGCATCAGCTAGTACAAAAATGTCAGCAATGAAAATCCCTTGATCAACATGTTGCTATGGCCATTTGGTATCAGAAGTGATGTTTGCTTCCAGTTGAGAATGGCGTAACAATCAGACCATGTTCTGTCTCTGCTTGCTATTCAAGTGAGAGGCGCATGAGATACTAGTCATGTTGATGGCCCTGGAGACCTAGGGTTTCTGGGGATGGTTTGTGGAGGTGAGAAATATAGTAAAGCTCTGACTGGGGCTTGTGGTGCTAGAGTAATAGAGGAAGAGAAGAAGGTAGACAGGTGGATGGGGTGTGAGCATTCTGACCAATGTTCATGTGCATTACGATAGTGTTTCATTACATGATCATATACTATGTGTCAAATAAGACAGTGTAATGTACAATTTTTTTTCTACAGCTTTACATACATACATCACAGCTTATATTGGAGAGTACTACTCTGTGAATGCCACTGTCCACAAATGCTTTATTTAAGTCATTCACTGTGACCTTGTATGATCCACCATGCAAAGTTGCAGAAAAAATATTCTGTATTTGAGAAATATGGTCGTGAAATTATTGTATGAAATACACCTAAAAGAACGCTGAACAAGACCAGAGTTCCTTCACGTTCCCTTTAGTTTGCTACTCATTGCATAAAGTGCAAAGTAAATGAGGTAAGGTGTGCTCAGATCCTTGCCTGGCTCATGATGCACAACCCTTCAGTAACTTATGACTCCATACTAAGTTATCACACAAGTTGTTTCTCTCACTCAAATCGCTGAACCATTTCCCCCCAAAGAAAATAAAAATAAATATATATATCTATATATCTATATATATATCTTCAGGCAGAGACTGAAAAATTTCAGTCCAATAGTGAAAATTTCAGAAAGTTGTGAATGAGTAAAGAAATGAAATGAAAACCTTTCCGTGACCTTAATAGAAGGTGAGCCTGCCCTCCTTCGATAATCAGCCATGCAGAAATAATGAAATCTTTTCCAAAGTGTAACAGAAGTCAGTATGTTGAATAATAAGTTTACTTTTAATTACACTTTTATTAACTTTACTCTGAATATGGTGACCATTGTGGTGGTTGGTTGTATGGCTTTGAATGCATAAACACTTGCCAATTTTAACAACTAATATTGAAATTTCTGATTACACATCTGTTTCTTTGAGGTGTCACTTATATAATTGGGCCTGTTTTCTATCCAGATAGTATCTGCAGTGCAGTACTGCCATCAAAAACATATTGTTCATAGAGATCTCAAGGTGAGTAGAAAAAATCCCTACCAAAGTTTGTGTGCAATAGTTTAGTTCTTTGTGCCTATAAGATGTAGAGTTTTAAATCTTTTCTATGGCTTAAAGGAAGTTTTAAATGCTATTAAAATATATTAAATATGGAGCTATTTCTTTTTTTAAGAAAAATTGGGGATGGAGGAGATGATGAGATGCATCTTAATGTAAGGATTTGGATGGCATATGAGAAATGGAGCCTCTGGCCTCTTGGTCACTAATTGAAATCTTGCTCAGTTTGGTAATAAGAAAAAAAAACATTACAGTTGGGTAGTAGATGTGAAAATCCTTGGTGATTCTTGTTGCCAATATTAATAGACAACACAAAAAAAAAACAACCCACCATCATGGATGGGGTGGCTTCTCTTATGTTTGGCACGAGTTGGTGTGGCATTATGAGAGAGCTTGCTCCATTCCTTATACTATAACTGTATAAGGTTGCTATTACTTACAACCAAAATGTGGCACATTTCATAAATCTTATCTTCACTTTATAGTAGAGATTTTATGTACTACAAACTTTTGTAAGCATTTACCCGATAAAAGTTTAGGTTTTAAGAGAGATGCAGTTTCATTTTCATCTTTTTACATGGGAAACATTAAAGTTACAGAAATACCAAATAGTTTTCCATGAAGTAACCAAAGGGATGATACATGTGACTAGCTTTATTTAGTGTAATAGGTGCCATAAATCTGGTGAGATTTTAAAATAAATATAAAAATTACTAATTTTGTTAAGATGTTTTATTATTTTCAATAAAAAACCAATTTTAGTACACTTTTGGCTTTTTCCTTTAAGAATGAATAAAAAATTGAACAATAGCTTTTGTAGAAAAATCTGAAATTTACACAACACAGTATTTTTCTTTTCTTCCTCCCAGGCTGAAAATCTATTGCTAGATGCAGATATGAACATTAAAATAGCAGACTTTGGTTTTAGCAATGAATTTACAGTTGGAAATAAACTGGACACATTTTGTGGCAGCCCACCATATGCTGCTCCAGAGCTCTTCCAAGGCAAGAAATATGATGGACCTGAAGTAGATGTTTGGAGTTTAGGTGTTATTCTTTACACTCTTGTTAGTGGATCTCTTCCTTTTGATGGACAGAACTTAAAGGTATATTACTTACACTCTACTAGCTGTTGTAATAATTCAACAACAGTATTTTAAACTATGCCTCTGACTTTTTATAATTCTCTTCCTTTCTCCTAAGGAACTGAGAGAAAGAGTACTAAGGGGAAAATACAGGATCCCTTTCTACATGTCAACAGACTGTGAAAACCTCCTCAAACGTTTTCTGGTGCTAAACCCAACTAAAAGAGGCACTCTAGAGGTAATAGCATGAGTGTAATACTTTCAGACAAAATAGTAACTAAAGGTGATTTACCAAGCTTCATTTGTACCACTAATACTTGCTATTGCCCTCCCCCATTAGCAGGTATTTAACTTCAATTGATATTTGCTGCCCTGAGAGTTCTAGTGTGAGTTTTGGGCACAAATACGGCAAAGTTTCACCTGTTCCCTCAAGTCAGTTTCTCAGTGCAGGGAAGAAGGTTTTTTTTTCTGTGCGTATGCAATCCAACGCAAACTCTTAGATGGTTGCCTACTTACGTGTGTACTCTGAGCATGCACCTGGATTAAGTGGGCAAATCCATAATGCATGAAGAAATTGGGGTTTCGTGCATGCAACCCTTATTTGAATACACATCAGGAGTTTTCATGCCTACTTTGGGAAGTCACTTAAGAGCGCACATCTTTGAAAACTTGATTTTTTTCTTTGTTTCCTTAAAAGCTAATAACCCAAAGCACAATAGTATCACTATTCTAAACTGTAGTTTTAGACTTTCAAAATGTACCGAAGTATTTTACAGTAAGGTATCTTGAAGATGTATAGAGTAATCGCATGAGGAGGAGTTATCGATTACTCCCTTCAAAAGTAGGGCACTATGGCTAGGCATGGCTTGCATTTTAGTACATTCCCATGAAAGGCTGTTGTAGTACAGTAATATCTGTGACTTCCTAAATAGTGCAACATTAGCGAAGGGTTAAAATCTCAGTTTGGATTTTCTTAACCAAATACTTTTAAACAAGTGCTTACTTTTGTCTACTTCTTTTTTTCTTTTGTATTCTTTATCAATACTTTATGCTTTAATTTAACTCCTTGAGAACTGTCTCGTTCCCAAGTGAGTAATATTTAAAATGGTGAAGTCTGCAAGAAGTTTTGTGGCTGAAAGAGGGCATTAGTGTACAAAATCCAGTGAAGATTTCCTGGATTAGGATGGTTTCCTGCATACAGATTCTTGTCTGGAAGAAGTCTTTAACTACTCTCTTGCCTGTGCTCTCACTGCAACCAATCTCTCCACTACTAGTACTTAACTTTGACCTTTATGCTGGAATACAGCTGATGGGAAGTAGTCTGTCTAGGAACACAACTCCAGGGAGGAGAGGAAGGGGATTGGCAATAAGGTTGACTAGTTAGGAATTATTTGGAGCTTTCTGGAAAAGAATGGTGGGTAGAATTAGAAGAGGAAGCAAGGACATGCCTCTTTAAACCCAAGTCTGGATTTGCTTGTTTTCAGTTCTTCAGTGCTATACATTTTTGATAGATGGGACTTTGACCTTTCAGTATCTTGTTTAGTTTACAAGTAAATATCTTACACTACTAAGCAACCTATCTTTGTAGCAAATCATGAAGGACCGGTGGATCAATGCAGGGCATGAAGATGATGAGCTAAAACCTTTTGTTGAACCAGAGCTAGACATCTCAGACCAGAAGAGAATAGGTAATTCAGTGTTTTCCAGTATGTCTTCATTTAACTTGCAGTGTTATGAGTTCATGTACTGTATAGTCAGAGCGGATATGTGCTTAATATTTAATTTAGGTATTTGAAAAACAACTTTATTATTAGTATCTAATAGACATTGTTCCCACATTTAGATGTTTTGTTCCATTGTTAGAAATAAACAGATTTTTTGAATATGGAAACACTCAATCAGTGTATCTATTAAAGCATATTGTGACTTACAAACTCCTTCCTCCTTTCAGATATTATGGTTGGAATGGGATACTCTCAAGAAGAAATTCAAGAATCCCTTAGTAAAATGAAGTATGATGAAATCACAGCTACATACTTATTGTTAGGGAGAAAATCATCAGAGGTGAGTATAGAACAGGAAAAAAGTTTAAAATATTCTGATGTTAAATGCAGGAAAAACTATGCAGAGCAATTCAAGTGAAAGTTATGGTTCCTCTTCGAGAAATTGTTTACGTGAATTCCACTATTGGGTTCATGGTCCACCATGTGGACAAGATCAAATTTTTTTGGCCAGTAATGTCTGTTGTGGCTTCACCTGTGTCCTAAATATCCTTGCATGTCCACCTACTCAAGGGCATAAAGGACAGAGCAGGCCCCATTGTTCCTCAATTCTTCAAGTGCTTGTCTGTATATATTCCACTATTGATGTGCATGCACTCAATACAATCCTGTTTGCATTCTTTTACCCTGCAGTGTCCATTCAGGGCCATATCTGTGTGCAGAGCGAGTTACCTTGTACCTCTAGCCAAAGAAATAAAATGTGGGGTGATCCCAACTTCCCCTCAGTTCACCACCCCATGTCTTGCATTGTGTGAGCCTCTTCCCTCACTGTGTGTCATTTACCCATTGTTTTGTAAATAGATACTTAATAGTTGGTGATCAGTGTATAATTTTTTGATGGCATTTCCTTTCTTCTTCATCAAGAAGGAATTTTATTTTGCCTGAGCATCTGTCCTAGTATCTGATTTGTTATAATGACAGAACACAAGTCTCCAGGTTTTAGGAATTTCCCTTCATGTGAGATAGTAATACCTCTTAAATGATGGGTATACCAGATGCTTACTGTGTCTGGGTGAGAGGCAGATAACAGAGAAATGTCAGCTGTAAATTATTTTTTAAGAGAAACCAAAGATCTGGGGTGGCTTGCCTGAAAGTGGTCCTGCTGGAGAGGTTAAAACATCCCTCTTGAAACCCTGATATGGCTGGGGCAGCAGAAATTTCTGAGCATTCATCATCTAAAAACAGGTTTCAGAGTAGCAGCCGTGTTAGTCTGTATTCGCAAAAAGAAAAGGAGTACTTGTGGCACCTTAGAGACTAACAAATTTCTTGTTGGCTCCTCTACTTATAGAGTTGAAATAGCTGCCTCTGAGGATCTGATGAAAATCTCAAGGGATAGGGAAGGAAGGAACAGAGTCCACACAGGGAAGAAATATAGGTCTCCTTCACCACGTCCTTTTTCAGGAGCCACAAATCCTCTTGAGCCTCAGTTGAAAAGGGTAGCAGCAGGCCCAAAAAGGGATGCTCTGGAACCAAGTCAGGCATTGAACCCAGTGCTTATGCGGTCTTCCCTTGTATTGATGCCATCCTCTCATAAAACTTTAGTACTGAATATGCCAATGCAAAAGTCAGACAAGTGGTCAAAAGACTAACTGGTCTTTTCAGGACTGGACTCCTGACAGCATTTCTTTAACTCCTTCGTCCTTGGTTGTGGGGTTACCCCTCCCCACACACACCCCTCTGCTGGGGCTTCTGCTAGGACTCAGAAGACGCACACACTGCACTCAGGGATGTGGGCTAACAGCAGGATTGGAATAGACAGACACTACTGGGAGCTGTCAATCAGAGGGGGACCAAGAGCTGCCAATTGGAAAAGAAGGAAATTGGGCAGTATGTTCACTGGAGTCAGGTTGAGAGTAGGTGATTAGGGAGTATTCCAAGGGGGAAGGAAGCAGGGCAGAATGTGCAGGGGGCAACAGAACCAAATCTGCAGGGAATCCATGTGGTAGAAGAGTAATAAAATGGAAGAAATTAAGAGAAAAAGAAGAGAGCTAAACCCAACTTAGCATATCAAATTCATTTCCCTTGATTTAGCAAATAGATTGTGTGAACACTTGTTACTGGAGTCCAACCAAAAAGCATTACTACACTGCTTAGCTGTGTTAAGTCATTGTTAACTTTAATGTAGATGCATTTTTCCCAAAACATTCTTTAATGTGGTACCTCATGGCATCAGCAGTCCTGATTAAAATTATACCAAAAATAGATTCCCAGAGTGAAGGAATAGTTGCTAACCTAGGAACATACACACGATCCCAATTCTGCTGTTCCTTATGTTCCAGTTGCGTTCCAATTTGCAGTCATTTGTTTCTCACTAGTAGCCAAAAGCCCATTGCTGTTGCACGGGTGTGGCAGTTGGGCCAAATAATCCTTCATATGTACCATCTCTTTCATACAACCAATGTAGAGTAAGGGTAGTATTGGTTGAATTATCTCTTATTACAAAAAGAAAAGGAGTACTTGTGGCACCTTAGAGACTAACAAATTTATTAGAGCATAAGCTTTCGTGAGCTACAGCTCACTTCATCGGATGCATTTGGTGGAAAAAACAGAGTAGAGATTTATATACACACACACAGAGAACATGAAACAATGGGTTTATCATACACACTGTAAGGAGAGTGATCACTTAAGATAAGCCATCACCAACAGCAGGGGGGGGAAGGAGGAAAACCTTTCATGGTGACAAGCAGGTAGGCTAATTCCAGCAGTTAACAAGAATATCAGAGGAACAGTGGGGGGTGGGGTGGGAGGGAGAAATACCATGGGGAAATAGTTTTACTTTGTGTAATGACTCATCCATTCCCAGTCTCTATTCAAGCCTAAGTTAATTGTATCCAGTTTGCAAATTAATTCCAATTCAGCAGTCTCTCCTTGGAGTCTGTTTTTGAAGCTTTTTTGTTGAAGTATAGCCACTCTTAGGTCTGTGATCGAGTGACCAGAGAGATTGAAGTGTTCTCCAACTGGTTTTTGAATGTTATCAGACGTCAAGAATTATAACATTCAAAACACAGTTGGAGAACACTTCAATCTCTCTGGTCACTCGATCACAGACCTAAGAGTGGCTATACTTCAACAAAAAAGCTTCAAAAACAGACTCCAACGAGAGACTGCTGAATTGGAATTAATTTGCAAACTGGATACAATTAACTTAGGCTTGAATAGAGACTGGGAATGGATGAGTCATTACACAAAGTAAAACTATTTCCCCATGGTATTTCTCCCTCCCACCCCACCCCCCACTGTTCCTCTGATATTCTTGTTAACTGCTGGAATTAGCCTACCTGCTTGTCACCATGAAAGGTTTTCCTCCTTCCCCCCCCCTGCTGTTGGTGATGGCTTATCTTAAGTGATCACTCTCCTTACAGTGTGTATGATAAACCCATTGTTTCATGTTCTCTGTGTGTGTGTATATAAATCTCCTACTCTGTTTTTTTCCACCAAATGCATCCGATGAAGTGAGCTGTAGCTCACGAAAGCTTATGCTCTAATAAATTTGTTAGTCTCTAAGGTGCCACAAGTACTCCTTTCTTTTTGAGAATACAGACTAACACGGCTGCTACTCTGAAATCTCTATTACAGTGATCTATGACTCTTGGCATGGCATAGATAAATGCCTTGGTGTTGCACAGGTATAATTAGTAGGGCTGTCAAGCAGTTAAAAATATTAATCTTTTTAATCGTTTGATTAATCACGCTGTTAAACAATAATAGAATAACATTTAAATATTTTTGGATGTTTTCTACACTTTCAAATGTATGATTTAAATTACAACACAGAATAAAAAATGTATGGTGCTCACTTTAAATTTTTTATTACAAATATTTTGCACTTGTAAAAAACAAAGAAATATTTTTCAATTCACCTAATACAAGTACTGTAGTGCACTGTCTTTATTATGGAATTGAACTTACAAATGTGGAATTATGTACCCAAAAAACTGTATTCAAAAATAAACTGTATAACTTTAGAGCCTGCAAGTCCACTAAGTCCTACTTCAGCCAATCGCTTAGGACAAACAATGCTGCCCACTTCTTGTTATAACTTCACCTGAAGTGAGAACAGGTGTTCGGATGGCACTGTTGTAGCTGGCGTCGCAGACATCGATGTGCTAAGATTCATATGTCCCTTCATGCTTCAACCACCATTCCAGAGGACATGTGTCCATGTTGACGGGTTCTGCTCAATAACGATCCAAAGCAGAACGGACCAACGCATGTTCATTTTCATCATCTGAGTCAGATGCCATCAGCAGAAGGTTGATTTTCTTTTTTGGTGGTTCAGATAGATTCACATCTGAATGTTGCTCTTTTTAAGACTTCTGAAAGCGTGTTCCACACCCCGTACCTCTCAGATTTTGGATGGCACTTCAGATTCTTAAACCTTGGGTCAAGTGCTGTAGCTGTTTTAGAAATCTCACATTGGTACCTTCTTTGCGTTTTGTCAAATCTGCTGTGAAGTATTCTTAAAAACCAACATGTGCTGGGTCATCATCTGAGACTGCTATAACATGAAATATCATAGATATCAGGGTTGGAAGGAACTCAGGAGGTCATCTAGTCCAACCCCCTGCTCAAAGCAAGACCAATCCCCAACTAAATCATCCCAGCCAGGGCTTTGTCAAGCCTGACCTTAAAAACTTCTAAGGAAGGAGATTCACCACCTCCCTAGGTAACCCATTCCAGTGTTTCACCACCCTCCTAGTGAAAAAGTTTTTCCTAATATCCAACCTAAACCTCCCCCACTGCAACTTGAGACCATTACTCCTTGTTCTGTCATCTGGTACCACTGAGAACAGTCTAGATCATTCTTTGGAACCCCCTTTAGGTAGTTGAAAGCAGCTATCAAATCCCCCTCATTCTCCCAGTTCCCTCAGCCTCTCCTCATAAGTCATGTGTTCCAGTCTCCTAATCATTTTTAAAAAAAGAAAAGGAGTACTTGTGCCACCTTAGAGACTAACAAATTTATTAGAGCATAAGCTTTCGTGAGCTACAAAGCTTATGCTCTAATAAATTTGTTAGTCTCTAAGGTGCCACAAGTACTCCTTTTCTTTTTGCGAATACAGACTAACACGGCTGCTACTCTGAAACCTCTAATCATTTTTGTTGCCCTCTGCTGGACTCTTTCCAATTTTTCCACATCCTTCTTGTAGTGTGGGGCCCAAAACTGGACACAGTACTCCAGATGAGGCCTCACCAATGTCGAATAGAGGGGAACGATCACGTCCCTCGATCTGCTGGCAATGCCCCTACTTATATATCCCAAAATGCCATTGGCCTTCTTGGCAACAAGGGCACACTGTTGACTCATATCCAGCTTCTCATCCACTGTAACCCCTAGGTCCTTTTCTGCAGAACAGCTGCCAAGCCATTTGGTCCCTAGTCTGTAGTGGTGCATGGGATTTTTCCATCCTAAGTGCAGGACTCTGCACTTGTCCTTGTTGAACCTCATCAGATTTCTTTTGGCCCAATCCTCTAATTTGTCTAGGGCCCTCTGTATCCTATCCCTACCCTCCAGCGTATCTACCTCTCCTCCCAGTTTAGTGTCATCTGCAAACTTGCTGAGGGTGCAATCCACACCATTCTCCAGATCATTTATGAAGATACTGAACAAAACTGGCCCGAGGACCGACCCTTGGGGCACTCCACTTGATACCAGCTGCCAACTAGACATGCAGCCATTGATCACTACCCATTGAGCTCAACAATCTAGCCAGCTTTCTATCCACTTATCATCCATTCATCCAGCCCTACTACTTTAACTTGCTGGCAAAAATACTGTGGGGACCGTATCAAAAGCTTGCTAAAGTCAAGGAACACCTCAACCGCTTTTCCCTCAGCCAGAGAGCCAGTTACCTTGTCATAGAAGGCAATTAGATTAGTCAGGCATGACTTGCCCTTGGTGAATCCATGCTGACTGTTCCTGATCACTTTCCTCTTCTCTAAGTGCTTCAGAATTGATTCCTTGAGGACCTGCTCCATGATTTTTCAGGGACTGAGGTGAGGCTGACTGGCCTGTAGTTCCCAGGATCCTCTTCTTCCTTTTTTAAAGATGGGCACTATATTAGCCTTTCCCAGTCATCTGGGACCCCCGATCGCCATGAGTTTTCAAAGATAATGGCCAATGGCTCTGCAATCACATCCGCCAACTCCTTTAGTACTCTCGGATGCAGCGCATCCGGCCCCATGGACTTGTGCTCGTCCAGCTTTTGTAAATAGTCCCGAACCATTTCTTTCTCCACAGAGGGCTGGTCACCTCCTCCCCAGGCTGTGCCTCCCAGTGCAGCAGTCTGGGAGCTGACCTTGTTTGTGAAGACAGATGCAAAAAAAGCATTGAGTACATTAGCTTTTTCCACATCCTCTGTCACTAGGTTGCCTCCCTCATTCAGTAAGGGGCCCACACTTTCCTTGTCTTTCTTCTTGTTGCTAACATACCTGAAGAAACCCTTCTTGTTACTCTTAACATCTCTTGCTAGTTGCACTTCCAGGTATGATTTGGCCTTCCTGATTTCACTCCTGCATGGCCGAGCAATATTTTTATACTTTCCCTGGTCACTTGTCCAATCTTCCACTTCTTGTAAGCTTTTTTTGTGTTTAAGATCAGCAAGGATTTCACTGTTAAACCAAGCTGATGCCTGCCATATTGCTATTCTTTCTACACATCGGGATGGTTTGTCCCTGTAACCTCAATAAGGATTCTTTAAAATACAGCCAACTCTCCTGGACTCCTCCTTTCCCCCTCATGTTATTCTCCCAGGGGATCCTGCCCATCAGTTCCCTGAGGAAGCAAAGTCTGCTTTCTGAAGTCCAGGGTCCGTATTCTGCTGCTCTCTTTTCTACCTGTGTCAGGATCCTGAACTCGACCATCTCATGGTCGCTGCCTCCCAGGTTCCCATCCACTTTTGCTTCCCCTACTAATTCTTCCGGTTTGTGAGCAGCAGGTCAAGAATATCTCTGCCCTAGCTGATTCCTCCAGCACTTTCACCAGGAAATTGTCCCCTACATTTTCCAAAAACTTCCTGGATTGTCTGTGCACTGCTGTATTGCTCTCCCAGCAGATATCAGGGTGATTTGAAGTCTCCCAGGAGAACTAGCCTGCGATCTAGTAACTTCCGTGAGTTGCCTGAAGAAAGCCTCATCCCCCTGGTCCAGTGGTCTATAGCAGACTCCCACCACGACTCCCCCTTGTTGCATACACTTCTAAACTTAATCCAGATCACACTTCTAAACTTAATAAATATCTGGCAGATGCAGGTAAAACAGAACAGGAGACACAGTTCTCCCCCCAAGTAGTTCAGTCACAAATTTAATTAATGCATTATTTTTTTTAACGAGCATCATCAGCATGGAAGCATGTCCTCTGGAATGGTGGCTGAAGCATGAAGGGGCATACGCATGTTTAGCATATCTGGCACCTAAATACCTTGCAACACTGGCTACAAAAGTGCTATGCGAACACCTGTTCTCACTTTCATGTGATGACATAAATAAGAAGCAGGGAGCAGTACCTCCTGTAAATATAAACAAACTTGTTTGTCTTGGCGATTGGCTGATCAAGAAGCAGGACTGGTGGACTTCTAGGCTCTAAGTTTTACATTGTTTTGTTTTGAGTGCAGTTATGTAACAAAAAAAATCTACATTTGTAAGTTACACTTTCATGATAGAGATTGCACTACAGTACTTGTATGAGGTGACTTGAAAAAACTATTTCTTTTATTTTTACAGTGCAGATATTGTAAAAATAATATAAAGTGAGCACTGTACATTTTGTATTCTATGCTGTAATAGAAATCAATATACTTGAAAATGTAGAAAAACATCAAATATTTAATAAATTTCAACTAGTATTCTATTGTATAATAGTATTAATAGTGATTAATTTTTTTAATCATGATTAATTTTTTTGAGTAATCACATGAGTTAACTGCGATTAATCAACAGCCTAATAATTAGTAAAGTCCAAATGGGTGAGAACTTAAAATCGGACTATAATAAAGCTCAGATCTCAGTGATGATTGAACCTGTTCATATTCTGAACAGAAGGAGCTCTCAGCTATCCTTGTAGCTGTTTTCATTGCTTCATGCTTACTCAATGCACGTTCTAGTTGTCAGTGAAAATCCTGAAATCTTATTATATAGATTAACAGGACACTGAGAATACAAATCTGCCTACACAGCCTATTTCCTTTAGAATGCCTACCAAAACGTCTGATCTTCTTCCCACCCGTCTCTCCCGCACCTAGCCCCAGATATTTAAAACACGTAATCAGTCTCTTAAAAGATAACACTATAACGGGAGGAGAGTGTGGGGTCTCCTTTTTCCAGAAAGGGTAAGGAGATACAAAGACTGGTTAGGGTAATGTGAGAATCGTATATGAAGAGATGTCAGGGCAGTTGCCAGCTAGAGCAAGTGAGTGCATGGCAGTATCACTATTTAGAATCACTTAAGTGCTTCCTGGCTGAAAGATAATAACTAAGACTCTACCTAATTTGTGATAGTGTGGAACTTGCAGATCTCAGCAATATTAGACGTCCACTGCAATTTTGTCAGCCGTATGGGGCTGATAGCAGAAGCGCCAGCGGCCAGTTGGCTGAGCCTGACAGTGGGAGCCCTAGCTATCAGCCACTGATGGCCAAGGCTCCCACTGTCAGCCCCACACATAGTTACACAAAATGTCTGGTTATCAAAAAAAAAAATATATAGCAGGCATAACATAATACTGGAATGTTTATATTCTAGCAATTTTTTTCTTAAACAGGTCTTTCTGGCTTTTCCAAATTACCACAATTAATAAAGGTCCATTATTACTTTTCTGCAATTTTCCATGTCTAATCATAGAATCATAGAATCATAAATCAGGGTTGGAAGGGACCCCAGAAGGTCATCTAGTCCAACCCCTACAAAGCAGGACCAAGTCCCAGTTAAATCATCCTAGCCAGGGCTTTGTCAAGCCTGACCTTAAAAACCTCTAAGGAAGGAGATTCTACCGCCTCCCTAGGTAACGCATTCCAGTGTTTCACCACCCTCTTAGTGAAAAAGTTTTTCCTAATATCCAATCTAAACCTCCCCCATTGCAACTTGAGACCATTACTCCTCGTTCTGTCATCTGCTACCATTGAGAACAGTCTAGAGCCCTCTTTGAAACCCCCTTTCAGGTAGTTGAAAGCAGCTATCAAATCCCCCTCATTCTTCTCTTCTGCAGACTAAACAATCCCAGCTCCCTCAGCCTCTCCTCGTAAGTCATGTGCTCTAGACCCCTAATCATTTTTGTTGCCCTTCGCTGTACTCTTTCCAATTTATCCACATCCTTCTTGTAGTGTGGGGCCCAAAACTGGACACAGTACTCCAGATGAGGCCTCACAGTGTCGAATAGAGGGGAACGATCACGTCCCTCGATCTGCTCGCTATGCCCTACTTATACATCCCAAAATGCCATTGGCCTTCTTGGCAACAAGGGCACACTGACTCATATCCAGCTTCTCGTCCACTGTCACCCCTAGGTCCTTTTCCGCAGAACTGCTGCCGAGCCATTCGGTCCCTAGTCTGTAGCGGTGCATTGGATTCTTCCATCCTAAGTGCAGGACCCTGCACTTATCCTTATTGAACCTCATTAGATTTCTTTTGGCCCAATCTTCCAATTTGTCTAGGTCTTCTGTATCCTATCCCTCCCCTCCAGCGTATCTACCACTCCTCCCAGTTTAGTATCATCCGCAAATTTGCTGAGAGTGCAATCACACATCCTCCAGTCATTTATGAAGATTGAACAAAACGGGCCCCAGGACGACCCCTGGGGCACTCCACTTGACACCGGCTGCCAACTAGACATGGAGCCATTGATCACTACCCGTTGAGCGACAATCTAGCCAGCTTTCTACCCACCTTATAGTGCATCATCCAGCCAATACTTCCTTAACTTGATGAAAGAATGCTGTGGGGGAGACCGTGTCAAAAGCTTTGCAGGTCAAGAAACAATACATCCACTGCTTTCCCTTCATCCACAGAACCAGTAATCTCATCATAAAAGGCGATTAGATTAGTCAGGCATGACCTTCCCTTGGTGAATCCATGCTGACTGTTCCTGATCACTTTCCTCTCCTCTAAGTGCTTCAGGATTGATTCTTTGAGGACCTGCTCCATGATTTTCCAGGGATGAGGTGAGGCTGACCGGCCTGTAGTTCCCAGGATCCTCCTTCTTCCCTTTTTTAAAGATGGGCACTACATAATCTGCAACTCTGAGCTGCAATTACTTGACAATCATCCCATGATTCAAGTAGGGCCTTAACAATAACTTTGTGTGCTAAAACATCATATTTTGAGTTCAGCACTATAGCCTATTATAGTTGGTTACCTTTTAAACAAAAACACCTTCAAATATTGGTTAAGCATTTTAACGTATTTTTAAAATATCTATTTTTGTATTGTAGCACCAAAAGTGTGGTAGGCACTCTATACTCACCTGGGGACAGGGACTACATTCTAATGTCCGTATAAACCAGAAGCAAACTGTTCAGAAGCAAACACCCTCATCTCTCCCCAACCTTATCCCATAAGGAAGGGGTTAGAAGATATGTTTCTTAGCAAAATAACTTTTTCATAAAATACTCCTAACATTTCAGAAGTAATTCAAACTGTGCAATGTTTTGTATAGCTAACATAGCTTTGTACAGATTTGGTTACGTATGTACCACCAGCTGAGTGAAAAATGAATAGAGCACTATTCATATTTTTACTGGTCCTTTAGGCACAGAACTGGATCTGACTAGTGCACTTTTAAGGAACATTTTAGAGTGAGAAACTTTTTGAAATTTTCCTTACTTAAGATTACTTTCAGAATCTCTGGACATTTTAAATTCATTTTGATTAAACCTCATATTTAAATTTTCTCTTAGTTGGATGCTAGTGATTCAAGCTCCAGCAGCAATCTTTCCCTTGCTAAAGTTAGGCCAAGTAGTGATCTCAACAACAGCACTGGACAATCGCCTCATCACAAAGTGCAGAGAAGCATATCTTCCAGCCAAAAACAGCGACGGTACAGCGATCATGGTGAGTGACCCTGTTTCAGTGTGATGACACACATCTACTATAAAATATTCAGTATTTCCTTTCAGCCTCCACCTTTTAAAAGGGACCAACTTGCTTATGTTCTGGTCATTTACAACCTAGTGACTAATTCACTGTTTTACAATGATCAGGTATTCTTATTTCAGAGTAGCAGCCGTGTTAGTCTGTATTCGCAAAAAGAAAAGGAGTACTTGTGGCACCTTAGAGACTAACAAATTTATTAGAGCATAAGCTTTCGTGAGCTACAGCTCACTTCATCGGATGCATGCTGTAGCTCATGAAAGCTTATGCTCTAATAAATTTGTTAGTCTCTAAGGTGCCACAAGTACAGGTATTCTTATGTATACTTTAGAAGATCTCTCTGAGGAAGTCTTAAGGTGTACTGAGTGAACCAGCTTATTCTATTATCATGGCAATATTTTCTCCTGCCTGTGGGGCCATCCTAGGAAAGTCTTGCTACACAAGTTAAACAACATCACCATCCCCCACTTCCATTATGGCCATACAGCTTTTGTTTCTTTTTGGCACTAATAGGTCAGCCTTTATCTAAAAGAACTTGGAAAACTGTCTGTCCCTCACTATTTCTTCTTGTTTCCTGTGGGGGCTGTCACTTGAATGCTCTGCAAAGGTACAGTTTTTAAAGAGTACCAGTGACTACAGCCAAATTTAGAATTTTTCTGCCTCATGGTTATGCAGAACAGTCGCACAGAGATTACTAAATGTCTTATAAATATTCCTGTCTATACACTACCTTACAAAAAGAAAAGGAGTACTTGTGGCACCTTAGAGACTAACAAATTTATTAGAGCATAAGCTTTCGTGAGCTACAGCTCACTTCATCGGATGCATCCGATGCATCGGATGAAGTGAGCTGTAGCTCACGAAAGCTTATGCTCTAATAAATTTGTTAGTCTCTAAGATGCCACAAGTACTCCTTTTCTTTTGCGAATACAGACTAACACGGCTGCTACTCTGATACCTTACAAAAGGAATCTTCTTTTGACCACAATATACTACAGGGGTTAGTTGCAGGCAGGAGAGGTTGCTTTCCTGTCCCTGTGTCTCCTCAGATTACGTTGTCTTTTTTGTTAAATTTTCTAATCTGTAGAATCAGTTCGGTTATTTTTGTTAGAAGAGAGAAACCAAAACACTTGAATGGTTTTGACTTTATTTTTATCCCCATTAAAGTGTGTCAGGAGAGAAAAAAAAGTCTGACTTTCAAAATATAACATCCACATGTCAACTTCTTACATTTTTAATAGCTGGGAAAGGATTTGTACAAATAACTGGGCTGTTGGACATTTTGCCTGATTTTCACGTGTACCAGAAGAGCTTTCTGCAATTCTTCCCCAATTCCGCAGGCATGTGGTGGGGGCTAAAGCACGAATTAGGGTAGGTTGTGTGCCAGCAATAATTGCCCCCAGGTGCCTTTCCACCCTCTCAGAGTTGCTGGAATTTAGCTTGGTCTGGCTGGGTTCTGGAATGCCCATTGAACCTGCCATGACAACTTTATGCAATCAGAGATCCCTTGCTCAAAGGAAATCCCTAACTGGGTTTAGACTAGCTTTCCAACCTATTGTGCCAGTGGTGAGAAAGGGAATAAAGCACAGCCAAATATATGGCTCAACACTTAAAATAAAGGAGGAATTACTAGAAAATTACAATAGGCAGTGTTCAAATGTTGAACTTCTGGAGCCAAGCAAAACAAGGTAAGAGCCTTAAGGGGACCTTTTCAGAGTGTCTAACACCAGATTTTTCTATTAAAATCTGAGGAACATCTCCAAGAAAAGAATTTAAATAGTTTTATATTCACCACCCATGTGTCCTTACCAGAGAAAATGTATACAAATTCTGTATCTTTGGTGGAAAATTGTGCTAAAGGGAGCTTTAAGAGTTAGCTTAAATCTCCAACTTATTACATTTTTAAAAATTGTCTGTTTTTGAGCAACTCAAGTTTTTTACACATTTTTTAAAAGGCAGAGGTTGTTAATATTCAGAAGTTTGGAAAAGTTCTTCGAATGCTTACTCATGTCCATTCCATTGTCCGTGTGTGTTCACCACATGCACTGGAGCCAGAAGTTTTTCCTTCAGTGGTATCTGTGGGGACTAGCTTTGGCACCCTCTGAAGTGGCATGCATATATGCTGGTATAAGGGGCACCGCCCCTTCCCCCCCCCTCCTTCTTACCATCAATGACAGAGCTAGAACATCTCCTTGCTTCGGCACGATTTCCTATCTCTACTGTGTCTAATAGTGAATTTGTTGTATATAGTTGTTTAAAGTTGTACAGTTAATAGTTCCCTTAGTGTTAAGTTAGAAATAGTTAGTTCCATATGGGACTTAGCCTAGGGACGGGGCATGCTCCAGGCTTCAAACCTTGTGACTGTTGCACAAACCTATGACAGTCAGTGATCCCCATAGAAGCTGCCTGAAGTGTTTAGGGGAAACTCACATGAGCAATAAGTCTCAGGTTGCAAGAGCTTCAGGCCGTGAACCAGGAAGGAGCAGGACGTTTGCCTCTGAGCGCTCCTTATGGAGTCGGCCCTCACACAGCCTCAGAGTCGCCGAGATCGGACTCTGCTCCAAGCACTGTGGCCTCAGTGCAGAGTGCGCTGCCGGCACCAAATTCTGACTGACGCTGATTCCCATCCCCAGTACTGGCTAAAAAGCAAAGAAAGGCCGGGAGGGGATGTTCTCCCACCGTCCCATAAAGGGAAGGAGAGAGTCGGAGAGCGAAGACCCCTGAGGGGTAGCTCTTCCCCTCTGGATGGTGGCCAGGCTCTGACTCCCTTTGAGCTGTCAAGCCCACTTCAAAACCCACCCACCACCCCGGGAAGCAGCAGAGGCACTCAACATGGCCGCACCATCCATGCTGGAGGCCTTTCAGCTCCCCACCTCTGGGAATGCCCTGCCAGCGCTCACCTAAACAGCGCCACCAGCCCCTGGGCACAGGTTGGCTTGCCTGCCAGAGTTCCCAGCGTCGGTCCCCAGACTCCAGGCAGTGTTCCTCAGGCTCTAGGTGTCAATTGCCAGCAGTCTGGCACAGAACTACAGAAGCGTGGCACCTGTTCCTGGTGCCAGGAGCGTCCAAACCACTCTCCTAGCCCACTGTGCCAGTCCCTGGAGCCACGTCACCAGATTGCCGGCCTGGTATGGATCACCACGGGCACATTGACGGTCTCGGAGACATCAGTCTTCTCACTTCCATTCCAGCTCACGGTATATGGAGCGGCACCACTCTCTAGCACGAGGCATTTATTGCTGCAATACCATCACCAAATGCTGATATCAGTCACTGGGGTCACAGCACCGAGATCTATCACTCCCGTACAGGTCCCCAGTGGAGGTCCACAGGCAGAGCCAACGAGATTGGGGTACATAGGCGGCCTCAGTACCGTTCTGGTCCCCCAGATAAGTCTCTCCCTCCTTAGATTCGGACACTTAGGAAGAGAACCTGCCTGCAGCCCAAGGCCACCCATTGGGGCCATCAGCGTTCCCCTCTTGGCTGCCAGCGGCCAGCCCCTAATCCTTCTCATGAGTATCTGCTCACTCAGGAGGTGCAAGGCTTTCTGCAGTTGGGAGCCATGGAGGAACGCCCTCTGCATTTGAGAGGGAAAGGGTTTTACTCCCACTATTTCTTTACACCAAAAGCCGGGGGGGGGGGTGTCTATGCCCCATCTTCGACCTGCGGAGCCTCAACAAGCATCTCAAGAATTTAAAGTTCCTCATGGTCTCCTTGGCCTCCATCATTCCTTCCCTTGATCCGGGAGCTTGGTACGCCACCCTTGACCTGAGAGACACTTACTTTCACATATCGATCTTTCACTGACACAGACGGATCCTACATTTCATAGTTGAGACTGCCCACTAGCAATTCACAGTGCTCCCTTTTGGCCTAGCAATGGCACCAAGGGTGTTTATGAAGTGCATGTCGGTGGTGGAGGCCTACCTCAGAGATCAGGGTATCCAGATCTACCCATGACTGGCTCATCCAGGACCAGTTCAGGTCCAGCACAGCGTCGAGACATTGTGAGCCACTTGTCAAGCTCTGGGCCTATTGATAAACTATCCGTTGGACCGGGATCAACATTGATTTTTGTTCGTTTATCAGAGAGGTACTCTACTCTGCCCGAGCGAGAGCATTCCTGCCAGAGGCCAGGTTCAGGACAACGTCAGATCTGATTGTCAGCATCACTGCCCATCTGCTCACCACTGCCTGGGTCTGGCTCAGACTATTGAGGCACATGGCAGCATACACGTACATTGTCCAAAATGTGAGACTCAAGCTGCATCCCCTTCAGATGTGGTTGGCGTCCATCTACTCCCTGACCAGACATCATATGGACAAAGTCATGACGATCCTGCTGTGGGTACTTACCTCCCTGCAGTGGTGGTCCAACCCAATTCTGGTGTTGGAAGGGGTGCCATTCGTGAGCAACCGACCCACAGTCTCCCTGATTTCGGATATGTCCGACCTAGATTGGGGTGCGCATCTCAGTACACTACAGACTCGGGTTATGGTCTCGAGAGGAGCTCGTATTACATATAAACGTCAAGGAGCTCGGACCCATCCATCTGGTTTGTGGTGTCTGTCACCACCTCACAGCTTGGATACTGGGTGACTGAATCCAGAGGAACAGGCAAGTTTTCTTGGAGAGCAGAAAGCCCTCCACCAGAGCAACTTACCTGGCAAAGTGGAAGTATTTCTCCTGCTGTGCATCAGAGCAAAATATCTCCCAGACCCAGTCATCTCTGCAGTCCATCCTGAATTATCTGCTTCACTTAAAGCACCAAGGCCTCACCTTCTTTTCGATCAAGGTGCACCTGGCAGACATATTGGCCTTCCACCTCGCATTCCGGGTAGTTTGGTGTTCTCGCATGAGATGATCAGGTTCCTGAAAGGTCTTGAAAGACTCTTTCTGCCGATCTGGGATCCGGTCTCCCAATGGGACCTCAGCCTGGTCTCTCCAGGCTCACAGGTCTGTCCTTTGAGCCTGTGATTTCTTGTTCTCTTTCCCACTTGTTGTGGAAGGTTGCAGTCCTTGTAGCTATAACCTTGGTGAGATGTGTCTCCGAGATTAAAGCCCTCACTTTGGCGCGCTCATACATGTTCTATAAGGACAAGATCCAGCTGGGGCCCCATCCTGCATTCCTGCCAAAGGTGGTGTCACACTTTCTTGTCAACCAGGATATCTTCTTCATGGCATTCTGTCCAAAGCCCCACACAACCAATGAGGAGAGGCAGCTGCACGCTCTAGATGTCGGGCGCGCCCTGGCTTTCTATCTAGAACGCCGCAAGCCCTTCTTCAGATCGACCCAGCTCTTCATTGTGAGAGCTGACAGGATGAAGGGACTTCCGGTGTCCTCTAAGAGGATTTCCAATTGGATCACCAGCTGCATTCGTACTTGTTACAAGTTGGTGCAGGCTGTGCCTCCACCGATAGTGATGGCCCACTCAACTGGGGCTCAGGTGTGCCTTCCTGCCACATGTCCCTACCCAGGATGTCTGCAGGGCCGCAACATGGTCTTCAGTACACACGTTCACGATGCATTACGCCATCACCCAGCAAGCCAGAGATGATGCTGGATTTGGCAGTGCTGTGTTGCAATCAACACATGCATGAACTTCTACCTGCCTCCAGTGTACTGCTTGGGAATCATCTACAGTGGAATGGACATGAGCAAACACTTGAAGATAAGACTGTTACCTTTGAGATATGTTGCTTATGTCCATTCCTTGATCCACCCTCCTTCCCCTCTGTCGGATTTCTGTCATGAAGGAAATAAGGGAGTGGGAGAAGCCAGCGGTACCTCTTATACCGGTACATATGAGCACTACTCCAGAGGGCTTCAGAGCCGGTCCTCTATGGATATCACTGAGGGAAAAACTTCCTGCACCGGTGCATGTGGCGAGCGCGCACATCTACAAAGGAATGGACATGAGTCAGGCTAAGATTGTCGCAGAAGTCACTGAATCCATGACTTTCAGTGACCTCCATGACACTGGGGGGCCCTGCAACTGACCGGCCAGCGATGGCGGCAGCAATCCTGAACTGCCCAGCCACCACTGCTGGCAGCCAAGGGCCCCCTGCTGCTGGCAGCGGCAGAGGGACTCCGGAGCTGCTCAACAGCTGCCCAGCTGCCTCTGCTGGCCGGGGAATGTTGGGAATCGTTAAGAAAGGAATAGATAATAAGACAGAAAATATCATATTGCCTTTATATAAATCCATTGTATTCCCACATCTTGAATACTGCATGCAGATGTGGTCACCCCATCTCAAAAAAGATGTATTGGAATTGGAAAAGGTTCAGAAAAGGGCAACAAAAAATAATTAGTTATGGAATGGCTTCCGTATGAGGGGAGATTAATAAGAGTGGGGACTTTTCAGCTTGGAAAAGAGACTAAGGGGGGATATGATTGAAGTGTATAAAATCCTGACTGGGGTGGAGAAAGTAAGTAAATGTTGTTTACTCCTTCTTATAACACAAGAACTAGAGGTCACCAAATGAAATTAATAGGCAGCAGGTTTAAAACCGACAAAAGAAAGTATTTCTTCACACAACACACAATCAACCTGTGGAACTCTTTGCCAGAGGATGTTGTGAAGGCCAAGACTATAACAGGGTTCAAAAAAGAACTAGATAAATTCATGGAGAATAGGTCCATCAGTGGCTATTAGCCAGGATGGGCAGGGATGGTGTCCCTATCTTCTGTTTACCAGAGGCTGAGAATGAGCAACAGGGAATGGATCACTTGATGATTACCTGTTCTGTTCATTCCCTCTGGGCACCTGGCATTGACCACTGTCGGAAGACATGATACCAGGCTAGATGGACCTTTAGTCTGACCCAGTATGGCCCTTCTTATGTTCTTATGATCCTCTGACCTTTGTTTCATTTATTTTGACTTTTAAGATATGTGCATATAAATGAAGAACAAACTTGATAACCTCCACATTTGGGAAAAAAAATTGTGTTTTTTAGCTGGACCATCTATCCCTCCGGTAGTGGCGTATCCAAAAAGAAGCCAGACTAGCACTACAGACAGTGACCTGAAAGAAGATGGAATTCAGACAAGGAAATCTAGCAGTAGTGCTGCTGGGGGAAGAGGAATTGCTCCAGCTAGCCCTATGCTTGGAAATGCTAACAATCCAAATAAGGCTGATATTCCTGAACGTAAGAAAAGTTCTGCTGTCCCCAGTGTAAGTGGAAGCATTTATTCTTTAAAGCATATGAACATGAAACACTTCAAAAATAGGAGGATGTCACTCAACCCAATGGCCTGTCATTGGTTTTTGCTTTGATTTTTTTAATGCTTTTATCTTCATCTCACTTCATTCCCCAGGAGCAAATGTAAGTATCTCATGTACTTATTTGTATACTGTTTGCTTCAGTCACCTGCCCCGGAACTTGGTTCTTTTGCCTATTGCCATTTCTGAAATAGTTTATTAGGATAGGAACCAGAGGTATATTTTAAATAAATCCAAAGCAAGAAAAGGAACTAAGAGGCATCCTATGGAGCAGATAGTATGGGTCATGGGTGATCTCTGAAATCCCACCCACTCTTTTGGATTTCCTCCTCCCAAAAAAGGGATCCCGGCCACAACTTTTATATCCCATATTCTTTTGGATACATTGATAAAAAGGGTCACCTGTACTTTGCACTAGGCATTCCTTAACACATTTTAAAAATGCAATAATACGGATTACTCCATGGACTTCTGCCCAGTAATTAACATATTACCAAATATCTGTAGCTTTAAAAATTTCCCCTACCCTCAATAAATAAATAAATATTTATTTGAACTTAGTTTTAGCTTAAATACAGTGCTCGGCTTTGGAACTTGAGTTCTCTTAAAATGATCCTCTGATCTTTCTGCTTCAGTGCTTTGAGCTGATTAGTTTCAGTGAAACTCCCACAGTAACTTCCAGATCCTTCAGCTGGTAAGTTACTAGGGAGCTGAGGTTATTCCTCCCTTCAGCACCTTATCTACCTTAGCTCAGTTCCCAGACCAGCTTGACCATTCAACTGAAGATTTTGCTTGATTGCCAACTTTATAACTAAGGTTGGAAAACAGTTTTCATAATAAGTCTGTTTCCACAAACTCAGAGTTTCTGGAACATTCAGCTTCTGCACAGAAATCTTCCTTGCATTGTGAATTTTTTAAAGTATCAACAAAATCTCTTCAGCCATTATCCAGCTTGATGGTATATGTTTCTTTAAAGATGCCATCCTGGCAAGGCTAATGCACTTGGATTTCATGGTCGCAATATAAAAAGTGGCAGAATTTCCCTAGTGCAAACCTTTTTAGCCCTCTGAGGCCAAAAAGAAGCTCGACAGAAGGCCTTCAGCCTCTCATTAGTTGTGTACCAGCAGCACATGCTTCAATTCCTGGAACCTTCCAGCCAAGTCATTCTCAGTTACAGTCTGGCAATGAACTCCTCCTGAAAGAGGGATCCCCACCCTTTGCCTTTTCTTCAGCTGTGGTTCATATATCTGCTCTGACAGTGCTATCTTTTCTGACCTTCTCTCCCCCCCCCCCCCCCTCCTTCTGATCAACTTCCTGTTAATTGTTTGTCTCTCTTGGTGTTCTGAGTTACCTGGTCCCAGAGTGCTAGAGCCTTTAAATTGGTTTTGTCCTACCACTGGCCTTCACTCCAGTAATCTTTTTTGTTTGGCAGCAGTATGGTTTTGCTCCACACTCAGTATTATTGGTCTTTTTTCAGCCCTGTTGCATTATAGCCCCAGTGTTCATTTTTTGGTATTTTGGCTTGCTCTGTTACACCAGCTAGATCCTGACATCAGTGGCTTTATTCCAGTGGTTTCTAGTTTTACATTGTTGTAATTGAAATCAAAATTTGGGCTATAGTGACAGATCCATGGAGTACTTGTTTTGTTCATGGTAAAAGGGTCCAACTTGCGCACTGAATCAAACAATGGCACTAATATAATCAGAAACCGCATTATAACACGCAAAAGGATGGAGTTATAGTTTCTGATTCTTTTAATATTTAACCATATAAACTTAACAGGTTTTCCAGTGTGAGTTCTTGTCATTTTTAGAGTTCATTGTTATAACTGGTGTGTTTGGAAAGCTGTTACTTCCCACGCAGTTCAGGAATTGGCTAGAGAATTTAAGGGCTGTGGTAGTTGGCATGCAGCCAGAAGAAAGTGGGTTGTCTTGTGCTGACCTACCATTCTGAGTGCAAAAAATCCTTCAGATACAGAAGTTCCATCCTGCCTCACTGATTGCATAAAGCCTAAAATTGATAATCCGTTGAGGTAACTTCCAAGAAGCAGAATTACTAGTAACTTCTCCTTTCCTTTTTAAAAAAATTTAAAAAGTAACCCCTTTTTTTTTTTTTTTTAAAAACAAAGCTACGGCAAAATGGCAGAACTTTAAAACTTGGTATGGGCATAGTCCTTGTTGAAGACTAATGTATGATTTTGAAAAAGTTGAACTCTTTTAACTGTTAGAACCATTAAACAATTGCATATTAAGCTTGTACATCAGAATATTTTCTAAGTCTGCAAGTATACACTTCAAGGCAAGTATTGTGCATGTGTGTGCAGCTGATTAGTGTGTGTGGGTTTAGGGAACATAGAACTTTTGCTTCTAAAGCTGATTGAGCATGCAGGCTCTTGCAAGTCGGATAGCTCTGCAAACCGAACAGTTGTACAGTAAAAATCAAATTAGGTTCATTATCAAAATACTTCTCAAATTTATTTTGCTTTAAAAAGTTGCTGGAATCTAATATGTAGTCTGCTCAAGTAAAATCTCAAAAAATAAGACTTTAGCAGCAGCATAATTCTGCCATATTACTCATGCATACTATTTATGGATTGTTTGATATTTCCAAATGTAAACCTTATTGCTGTCTCCCAACCTAAAGGGCCTTCAGAATAGTTCAGGATGGCAGTTCAGAGGAAGGCAATTATCGTGGGTGAAAGAGGCTTCGGGACCCTAGCTCTTACAGACTTTCTGCAAACGTGCTATGACATCTTTAGAAGAACCAGCAAGTGACTCCTTGAAAGCCACTCACCTTCTCCTGGTTGTGTCTCCTAATGTAGCTGACTGTATATGCAGCTAACTCCTCCAATGCAGCTGCAGCAGCTGCCAGCCCAAGCTTCTCTTCAGTATGCTCATGGTGCTCAGCTCAGCCTTTGATGGCATCAGAGGATGCTCCTTATTCCCAGAAATATGTAGCCACCACCTTCAAGTGTACTCTGCAAAGTCCCACTCATGGGATTCATTCTTGTAGCAGTGCCTGTTAGAGAGCTCACTCATCCCTCCTGCTCCCCTCTGTGTTCTCCGGGTATGCCTATAAAAGGGAATGTGCCCTTTGCCACTGCAACTCCATCCAGCTGCGACAGCAGACAGATGTGAACTTCTGTGGATCCACTGAACCTGAATTTTCTCTCTCGAAGAATAGAGTGTCTTAGCTTAGTGTGTGTTTGTAGTATTAGTGTTTAGTTCTAAGTTCAGCTTAGGATATGTCTCACTTAACATGCTGGAGCGGCACCACTGTTGTGCTTCAGTGTGGACACTACCTGCTCCAACAGAGAGAAGCTAGAAAAAAGGGGTGGAGAGGCTCAGCTGTCAATTTATCATATAGTGGCTCAAAAAAAATATTTGGGAACAAACGAGTTAATGATTTATTGTGCCAAAAGATGTACATCATACAGGACGCAGGGCAGTGTTGCCAAGTTAACAGTGCTGTGACAACCTTTTGTATTGACTGGCAAGTTTAATGCATCGTTAAGGTTGCAAAGTTAAGTTTTCGTTTTCATATGTACGTATGTGTAAAATGCATTGGCAGATTTCTGTGGTCTTTATACGGACAAACTCCCACTAAAGTCAGTGTATGTTATAAGTGAAAGCTCTGTAGAAAGCTTGACCCAAATTCTGTAGCAAGGCCTCTGGTTTCTTAGCAATCCAGGGCAGCAGACTAGAGTTTTTCTGGCAGCTTCAGATTAATTAAAAATTGTTTCATACTGAATTAAATATGAAAGTGAATAATATAATAAGTTCACAATTTGCTGTTGCTTAATTTGGTGTTAAATTCAACTTTTTACACTTCCCCTTAATTTTATCTTTCACCACCGTGTCATGGATTTTTCTATCTTCATCTGGCTGTTTTGCCTACAATGTTCAGTAAGTTAATGCAGTGTTAACTTTTAAGCCTAATAATAATGAACATTAACACCCCATTCAAATGAATGGTGACTGTTCATATTTAGAGCTGTTATTTCAGCTGTTGGCAGGCTCGAGCACATGACTCTGCATCAGCTTATAACCAGTTCAAGTTTTTAAAGTCTGCAGCAAGTGCTAGAAATTTCTTTTAAATGAGACCTTGGATTCAACTGTATAGTTCTGAAGAAAGAGATGGATTTTTCATATAATCTGCAGCTGTGGAATTGTGGGGAATTTGGAACCTGATTATAAACCGATATGTATCGGAACTTTGCCTAAGAGAGGACTGCAGGGAGCTGTCTCTCATATATATTGAATAACAGGTTTTTTTTTACTGACCCCCTCTTGGAACCTTTTTCCACTTGAAAAGTTTGTCAGTGGCTACGCTTTGCCTTTTTTTTTCTTAGGCCCATTTTTCCTCAGTATCTTTTTACCTTTTATTCCATGAGACACTGCTGTAGTCATTCGTTTTTATGCGGAACCATATTTCAAATTCTTTTTTAAAATGCACTGAGTTTCCCTTGTCTATCACAGCAGTAATTCTTTAAAGAACTAGAGCAGATTAGTTAAGCACTATGTCCTCTTCCTAAATTCTTACTGGCAATCTGTAATTGACACTGGCTTATCCACTATCAGTGTTCACTGATAACATCCCTTAAACTGGTTTCCAAGATTTTTCCCAGCAATGGATGTTTAAACTCTGTAACCTCTCTTGTGTCATGCTTTGTCCCTCAATCATTTTTAAAAACAAAGCACAGTAATGGATTTATTTTCCATTTTCCAATCCTATGGAATTTATCCGAAATCCAGTGAACTGGAATGAGAAGGGGGGAGTCAGAAATTCACCAGTTTGCTTGCTTGCTTCCTCTAAAACCCATGGGTGCATGTTTCTCTGGATCTCATGCTTGTTCTACATTAAGTGCAGATATATATATATATATTATATATATTATATATATATATATATATATATATATATATATATATATATAAATAAAAATTCTGTTATCTGTGCACTACCTAGCTCCTCAGTTATTCCTGGAAAATTGACCGCCAAGTTGGGCATATCTCCACCCTCTTCCTCTGCAAAGACAGAGGCAAAGTAATTCTATTTCTTTATCCCCCTCTGAGGTCTCCATTTTCATTTTAAGTGGTCCCGTGGTTCTCTTGTCTTCTGGCTAATGTTTTTGTGTATATTTATATTTGAAAAATGTCTTAACTGAGATTTTTTGGAATCTGCTTTTATTAATTGTTCATTATTGGTTTCAAAACTTTAGACTCCTTTATGGCATTAGTATTTTTAAGAGCCTTTATTTATTTACTTCCCTACTGTACTTAGCCGCATCTGTTTGTTTCTGATAGATCTTTGCTTTTCCTGTCAGTTAACTTGTTTGGGGTTTGATTCAGTTTCAGGAAAGTGTTTTAAGAAAAGAAAAAAATTTCCACATTCTAAAAGTCATAAAATATCTTTCAAGAATATCTGGTAAAAGAACTACAGATCTAGATTAACTTCCATAAAATTCTCATTTTTATTTACATCAGTAGTTGAGGGCATTTGTGATTTAAGGTTAAGCTTACTCTATTAACTCTTGTTGAATAGTCAAAATAAAATGAAATTGTGTTTCAAACTGTTCATTCATCTTAGCACTTTCTTATAAAGACCAGCAGAGTCACCATAACTAAAGGGTATTTCTGTTTATCTTACCTAATTTGGAAACAAATCAATGTGTAATGCTTTTACTATAAACTGTAGAACAAATTATAGTGCAAATTTAAGGAAAATAAGCTCTTCAACCACATATTGTTGATATTGATTTTTGCACAAGTGAGTATTGCACAAACTTTTTGGGTGGATTAACATATGTATCTTTAATTGTAGAATAATACTGCATCTGGGGCAATGACACGCCGCAATACATACGTTTGTAGCGAGAGAACCACTGCAGATAGACATTCAGTAATCCAAAATGGCAAGGAGAACAGGTATGAAATTTCTCAAAGAAAAATCTGCTGTACTTGTTTTCTCATGCTTCGAAAAAGTTGTAGTATATGATTCAAAATGAAGCAATACCACTAAGTGTTACATTTTTCTCTTAAAGGTAAGTACGAATCCACAGCTCGTGGATACTTGAAGTACTTTAAGTTTTTGCAGTATGTAGACATGAAGTATTCTTCTAAGGTTCCCAAAATTTGTAGATATTAACTTATGGACCATGATATGTTCTATGGTTGGATAGCCTATGTACACAGGTTAAAACTTGAATCATTCGGTCATTCTTCTGGATATTTGAACAAGGAATGCTCTGTTTCAGTAAAAGATTTTTGGTTTTAGAAAATTAAAGAAAGGCATCTATTTGTATTAGAGGCCAAATAAAAACCTGCCTGAAAATGGTAGTGTCGGTCTGTCTGTACATATTCCACTCTATGCTGTGCTCATTACCTTGCCAATGGAGTGTCATATTTTAGAAAATCGCTGATTTACTCTAGAAAAACTGCTTTCAGACCAGATAACAGTGTGGGGCCTGTTTACTTATACTGTAGAATTTGCAGGCTCAATTTGCCTCCGTCATGTCATGAAACATTAAAATTTAACATAATCCTACCCTGTCAGAGGTAGAAGGGGGCAAAGGAAGAGGAACATATCATTGTGAGCATCCCTTTCACCCACAGAGGCAGCTTGTCAAGTAGGATATTTGGAGCACATGGGATTTCTTTATTGGCTGGAGTGCAAGTCAAGAACCCAGCCCAGTCCCCCATTACTCTGCTGCCTGGAGATTTACTGATTCTAGAAACTGCCAAGCGGGGGAGTTAATTTGTTTTTCTGTCAGGAATTGGGGTGAATTTTAACTACAGCCAGTTGAATTTGAAGCCTGCACGGGTTAGTTACAGTTGTATGATTCTGCCCTCCAGGTGGCTATAATCTGTGGCAAGTTGTTGAACAAATGGGACTGTAAAGAAGCAAAGCTCCTCTCCGAGGACATGTCTACGCTACAAACTTAAATTGACCTTTGTTAGTATCCACAGTAATTACTGCAGTTTTTCATGCCCACGCTACCCTTCTATCGATGGCATGCATCCTCACCAGGAGCGCTTCGTTACACTGACTTAAGAGCAGCAATGTGGGGGCTGAGAGCCTGGGCTCTCAGCTCGGCATGCAGCTCCTCACTGAGAGCTCAGCTGCCCCTCTGGGCACCGCCAGGCTCCCAGTTGCCTAGAGCTGGGGGGCAGCATGGCTCCTAGCCAAAAGCAAGGAATCTACCAGCCTTTCTTGTCAATTTTACAGCTCCAGCATGGATCTGTGAAATGGACAAGAATGACAGCCAATAGCCAATGTAAGTAACACAGTGTCTGCATGGATGCTGTGTCACCCTAACTACGCAGACCTACATCTCTCGTGAAGGTGGTGGTATGTTAGTATAGTAAGGCACTTACATCGGTGGGAGCAAGGCTGTAGCATAGACACTGACATAATTAGGTCAACGTAAGCTGCCTTATATTAACCTAACTCTGGCATGTAGACCCCAGGCCTGAGTGAGGGTATAGAATTTCATACGCAAATACGGGCCGTCTCCCTAAACTAGGTTTCAGAGTAGCAGTCATGTTAGTCTGTATCCGTAAAAAGAAAAGGAGTACTTTTGGAAATTTGTTAGTCTCTAAGGTGCCACAAGTACTACTTTTCCCTAAATTAGGTGACTGTTAAGTTTGAGGGGAGTTGCATTATGCAGGAGATTTGAGGTTACCAGTCAAATCAATGGTGATAATTTTTTTGCTGGATAGGGAAAAAAACAAATAGCTCCCTTCTCATCAGTTTCTTTCCATTGATCCCTATTTTGGGATCTTTCTGGCAGAGGAAGGGAACAGGCACTTGCTGCAGTCACTGTGTGGGATTGCCTTCATTTCACAAAAGGGTATGGTTTTGCCTCCTGCTTTCTTCTCCAGCAGCATGTAAAAGAAGAGGGACTGGGTTGGACATGCTGAATGAAGGTTCGGCATCATCTCCACTGGTGTCTGGGATAAGGGACATGACTCTGACCTTTTGTCTCCTCCCACTGGTCTTTAGCAAGCCTGGCAGGAATTATGGAGAGTTAAAACCTAAGTCTAAATTGACTCTGCACACCTCTCTTTTCCCCCTGCCAACCTGGCCAGCTGGGTCTGTAATTGACTAGTATGCAAATTATAGCCCTATTAAATAGTAGTGTCTGTCTCTCTCTTCCTCCATTGACTAGTCCTTGTTAATATTATTAAGTCTTTGCTTGGAAGGAAGGGGAAGGAAAACCTTTTTAATTTAAGATATGTTAATGTGTTTTTCTGGACAAATTCTTTTTAAACATGATGCTCCATGCAACCAAAATGATGTACAAAATGTACAGTTGTGAACAGTTGTTATACCACTTTAGAGATACGCCACCTGGTGTCAATCCAAACACATCTTTTCAGTCACCTCGCACGCAAACTGCTTGGTTATTTCTGCATTTATTAATCTTGACCTTAAAACTGCTTTCCTGATATTTCAGTAATTTCAGCATTTTAATAGCTCTGAGGTAAACAATAATCATTAGAAAATATTCAATGCATGTGAAAATGTGTCCCTTCGTAACATTGTTTGTTAGAGCTCATTACTTGCTTAGTTGGGTAGTCTGCTCAGTTTCCTTTATAATACATCTTTAAATTAACACTCTGTTTTGCAGCATCTTCTTGTCTATGAGGTCTTAACTTGAAATAAACTTTCAGGCTTAAGAGATTCCAGTGTTATCTTCTTGGTCTTCTGCTAGAAGCAGCTTCATTCTGTATTGCTGAGAAATTGCTCCTTTGTCTTTTCTGGCCTTGACTTTCTCAGTATTAAAACCATGCTTCAGTAGACTTCATTTTGTCCAAAGTCAGTGCTGTGTGGTACATAGCAATAAATAAACCTGTGTGTTGGCCCCATGGACCTTCATAGACACATACTTTATATTCTGTAACTTATCTTCACTTTCAAAAATGCTTAACAGTCCTGCCTTCTGCAGCTGTCAGCAGAGAGGGAAGTTTCTATTCTTGATCAGAGTGTAATTCAAGTAGAAAAACTATTCCAAACTTCAAGTTTGTTAGGACGTACTTTGTGTCCTCATTTAGGCATTTATACTGTTGATGTCAGAAATTTCACATTAGCTTTTACCACTTTTTAGTTTTGGTTAAAACATGTTGGACTTGCTGTTATGGAGTCTATCCTTTGATATAACAACTTCATTATTGGGTTCCATAAATACAGGTACCAGGTAACTAGCAAGATCAATAAGTGTTAATTAAAAATACTAAAGTTTGACAGAATAAAACACAACATTGTTAAGTTTGTCTTTATAACTGGAAATTCCTGGTTATGATTCAGTGGATTTCACTATTTGTGCATGTAACAGTACATCTTAGATTGGCACAGTCTGAGAATTGCTGTAGAGGGTTATAGAATCAAATCTCAATATACGTGGTAGCTGTAGTTGGACATAAGCTTGACTGATTTAGCATCTTTTAACACAGATTGCAGTAAATGCAGTATTGATTGGATCTAGAATAAATGCTGTTTTTTCAGTTCTTTTAATCTCTCCAATACTCATCTCTGAACTCTGTGAAAGAAATAACTCTAGAAAGAGCTGTGATGTTTTTCTTAGATGGGATTCTGAAGTAGAAACTTGGTTTGAATTCAGGGTTTCTTTAGAAATGGGTTTTGTGGCTTTCAAATTGCACTTCTCTGTGACAGGAATTATTGTAAGGGAGAACTGCTTTAAAGAACATTTCAGCTAAGATTTTAGGTTTACTATAATTGAGGATGTTGAGAATAGGGACCTGCTGAAGACCTGAGGAGCTCTTCTAATGTCAAGAGAGAACATGTATAAAATCTTAAACGTGTTTCATGCCTTTCTTTACAAAACATGTTATCCCTCCATATGCTGCATACTAGTTTTTTTACACATTGAGTTTTGACACAGGCAGCATAGTTTAAGAAAAAATAATCATTTAGTGTAGGGACCAAATATAATGCTTTCCAAAGAGCTACTCTTTTTCCCACTCTGAACATCCCATCTTGCAACATAGTTTGTCACAACTGTGGGAAAACTGTTGGAGGTGGCTTATGGGGTTCATGTGAGTACATTGTTTGCAACACCTCGCCTTTTTTATAAAGATTTTTATTGTAACAAAGTAGTAGTATATCACAAAAGAAACAGTTGCAAAACCATGTTAGGAGCAAAGTACTTAATCATTGCCATCACCGATGTGCAGCAAACTTACAGACCAAAAAAGCAGTTCTAGCAGCAGGATATGACAGCACCAGGAAAATGACTTCTGGCAAAGGTGGAATACAGAAGATTCTGAAGGAGAGCTCAAACGTTAAGCATCTGTTTGGAGGTAGGGGACCCAGTTTCTATAAATCTCATAATGCCCTTAAAGATGATTAAAATTTAGAACAAATAATCCCCAAAAGGGGAAACAGTCAGTGTATCTTTATAATAAATTATACAAATTAAGTTTTGAGCCTCTAGTGATCAGCTGTTTCAGGGTTATTTATCCCTTAAAAAGTGTTTATCTACTTGAGATGCTTACTATTGAGATTAAGACCTCTCATGCAGCTCTGTGTTCATCCTCCTACAATTTCCTAACTCCCCGGTGTTGGAAATTTTAATGAAAGGCAAAATGGGTTGGGCTTATTAAAATAAAACCATTAATAAAAAAGAAGTGATTATAGACAGGTATGCTGATGTATTCATCTGGGAAAAACAAAAACCAGGAATGATAAAATAACATACGAGATCCATTCAGTGAAAGGCTTTTTTAAAAAAATTACCCAATTTATGTAAGAAAAAGCTCTAAAAATGATTGGCATGTTGACTCTGAAACTTTTTCAAAGTTTGCTAAATAATCTCTAAATCTATAGTAGGCAGCTGATAGTCTAACTCAGGGACACTCAAACTGAGGGGTCAGGACCCTTCAGGGGGTCGTGAGGTTATTACATGGGGGGTCAGAAGCTGTCATCTTTCACCCTAAACCCTGCTTTGCCTCCAGCATTTAAAATGGTATTTTTAATTTATAAGGGAGGTTGCACTCAGAGGCTTGCTATGTGAAAGGGGTCACCAGTACAAAAGTTTGAGAACTACTGGTCTACCTGAACCAGCATCCTTGCAGATCTCCTGGAGTTCTGACTTAACTGAATGACACAAACTCCAGAGCTTGTGCCCCCAATATCTGTAGCCACAAGGGAGTTTCTTAAATATGAACGTATGTAACTTTTTCTTTTGATCACATGGAACAACAGGTTTGGAACTCCTGTTGCCAGATACTAAGTTATTTCCCTGAGCCTGAACGATGCTTATATTTTACCATCTAGTTTAAACTATGGGTATGTCTACACTACGAAATTAGGTTGAATTTATAGAAGTCGGTTTTGTATAAAGCATTTTTATACAGTCGAGTGTGTATGTCCCCACACAAATGTTCTAAGTGCATGTAGTCGGCGGACAGTGTCCACAGTACCGAGGCATCCGTCGACTTCCGGAGCTCTGCACTGTGGGGTAGCTATCCCACAGTTCCTGCAGTCTCCACCGCCCATTTGAATTCTGGGTAGAAATCCGAGTGCCTGATGGAGCTAAAACATTGTCACGGGTGGTTCTGGGTACATATCGTCAGGCCCCCATTCTCTCCCTCCCTCCGTAAAAGCAAGGGCAGACAATTGTTTTGCGCCTTTTTCCTTGAGTTACCTGTGCAGATGCCATACTACGGCAAGCATGGAGCCTGCTCAGCTAACCGTCACCATATGTCTCCTGGGTGCTGGCGGACGTGGTACTGCATTGCTACAGAGCAGCAGTTTATTGCCTTTTGGCAGCAGACAGTGCAGTATGACTGGTAGCCGTTGTCAACGTACTCCTGGGTGCTCTTTTAACTGGGCGCCTGGGCAAACAGGCGAGTGACTCAGCCAGGTCATTTCCCTTGTTTCATCACATGGAGATTGAGTCCTACCGGCAGTGCACTGTCTTTTAATCTGCAGCTAGCAGAAGATGATGGCCAGCAGTTATACTGCACTGTCTTCTGCCGAGCACCCAGGAGGTGGTGATGGCTAGCGGTCGTACTGCACAGTCTGCTGCCAGCAAGATGTATAAAGATAGATGAAGTGGCTCAAAACAAGAAATAGACCAGATTTGTTTTGTATTCATTTTCTCCTCTCTTCCTCCCTCTGTGAAATCAACAACCTGCTAAACCCAGTTTTGAGTTCTATCCTTGGGGTGGCCATTCAGTTTCTCGCAAAGCCACCCCCTTTGTTGATTTTAATTCCCTGTAAGCCATGTCGTCAGTCGCCCCTCCCTCCGTCAGGGCAACAGCAGACAATCGTTCCACGCCTTTTTGCTGTGCAGACACCATACCACGGCAAGCATGGAGCCCGCTCAGATCACTTTTGCAATTAGGAGCACATTAAACACCACACGCATTATCCAGCAGTATATGCAGCACCAGAACCTGGCAAAGTGAAACCGGGCGAGTAGGCAACATCAGCGGGGTGACGAGAGTGACGAGGACACGGACAAAGCACGTGCCCTGGCAATGTGGGCATCATGGTGCTAATGGGGCAGGCTCATGCGGTGGAATGCCAATTCTGGGCCCGGGAAACAAGCACAGACTGGTGGGACGGCTTAGTGTTGCAGGTCTGGGACGATTCCTAGTGGCTGCGAAACTTTCGCATGCATAAGGGCATTTCCATGGAACTTTGTGACTTGCTTTCCCCTGCCCTGAGGCGCAAGAATACCAAGATGAGAGCAGCCCTCACAGTTGAGAAGTGAGTGGCAATAGCCCTGTGGAAGCTTGCAATGCCAGACTCCTACCGGTCAGTTCGGAATCAATTTGGAGTGGGCAAATCTACTGTGGGGGCTGCTGTGATGCAAGTAGCCAACACGATCAAAGATCTGCTGATATCAAGGGTAGTGACCCTGGGAAATGTGCAGGTCATAGTGGATGGCTTTGCTGCAATGGGATTCCCTAACTGTGGTGGGGCCATAGATGGAACCCATATCTCTATCTTGGCACTGGAGCACCAAGCCAGCGAGTACATAAACCACAAGGGGTACTTTTCAATAGTGCTGCAAGCACTAATGGATCACAAGGGACGTTTCACCAACATCAACGTGGGATGGCCGGGAAAGGTACATGACGCTCGCATCTTCAGGAACTCTGGTCTGTTTCAAAAGCTGCAGAAGGGACTTTCTTCCCAGACCAGAAAATAAACCGTTGGGGATGTTGAAATGCCCGTGGGGACCTAGCTACCCCTTAATGCATGGATCATGAAGCCATACATAGGCAGCCTGGAGAGTAGTCCGGAGCTGTTCAACTACAGGACTGAGCAAGTGCAGAATGTGCATTGGATGTTTAAAAGCGCGCTGGCGCAGTTTTACTCACTCTGTTAGACCTCAGCGAAACCAATGTTCCCGCTGTTATTACTGCTTGCTGTGCGCTCCATAATATCTGTGAGAGTAAGGGGGAGACGTTTATGGCGGGGTGGGAGGTTGAGGCAAATCGTCTGGCTGCTGGTTACGCACAGCCAGACACTAGGGCGGTTAGAAGAGCACAGGAGGGTGCGGTGCGCATCAGAGAAGCTTTGAAAACCAGTTTCATGACTGGCCAGGCTACGGTGTGAAAGTTCTGTTGGTTTCTCCTTGATGAAACCCCCTGCCTCTTGGTTCACTCTACTTCCCTGTAAGCTAACCACCCTCCCTACCTCCCTTCGATCACCGCTTGCAGAGGCAATAAAGTCATTATTGTTTCACATTCATGCATTCTTTATTAATTCATCACACAAATAGGGGGATAATTACCAAGGTAGCCCAGGAGGGGTGGTGGAGGAGGGAAGGACAAGGCCTCACAGCACTTCAAAAGTTTAAAACTTATTGAATGCCAGCGTTCTGTTACTTGGCCAATCCTCTGGGGTGGAGTGGCTGGGTGGCCGGAGGACCCCCACCGCGTTCTTGGGCATCTGGGTGAGGAGGTTCTGGAACTTGGGGAGGAGGGCGTTACACAGTTCGTAGCGACGGTCTGTGCTCCTGCTGCCTTTCCTGCAGCTCAACCGTACGCTGGAGCATATTAGTTTGATCCTCCAGCAGCCTCAGCATTGAATCCTGCCTCCTCTCATCACGCTGCCGCCACCTTTCAGCTTCAGCCCTCTCTTCAGCCCACCACCTCTCCTCCCGGTCATTTTGTGCTTTCCTGCTCTCTGACATTGTCTGCCTCCATGCATTTGTCTGTGCTCTGTCAGTGTGGGAGGACAGCATGAGCTCAGAGAACATTTCATCGCAAGTGCGTTTTTTTCACCTTCTAATCTTCGCTAGCTTCTGGGAAGGAGAAGATCCTGTGATCCTTGAAACACATGGAGCTGGTTGAGGAAAAAAAAAAAGGGACTGGTATTTAAAAAGACACATTTTATAGAACAATGGGTACACTCTTTCACAGTAAACCTTGCAGTTAACATTACATACATAGCACGTGCTTTTGTTACAAGGTCGCATTTTGCCTCCCCCCACCAAGTGGCTACAGTAGGGAACATTTCTGTTCAGCCATAGGCAAAACAGCCCAGCAGGAACGGGCACCTCTGAATGTCCCCTTCAGAAAAGCACCCTATTTCAACCAGGTGACCATGAAGGATATCACTCTCTTGAGGATAACACAGAGATAAAGAACGGATGTTGTTTGAACGCCAGCAAACATACACTGCAATGCTTTGTTCTACAATGATTCCCGAGTACATGCTACTGGCCTGGAGTGGTAAAGTGTCCTACCATGGTGGATGGAATAAGGCTGCCCTCCCCAGAAACCTTTTGCAAAGGCTTTGGGAGTATATCCAGGAGAGCTACGAATGCCAGGACAAATTAATCATTAAACATGCTGGCTTTTAAACCTTGTATAGTATTTTAAAAGGTACACTCACCAGAGGTCTCTTCTCCACCTGGTGGGTCCGGGAGGCAGCCTTGGGTGGGTTTGGGGGGGACTGGCTCCAGGTCCAGGGTGAGAAACAGTTCCTGGTTGTCGGGAAAACTGGTTTCTCCCTTGTTTGCTGTGAGCTATCTACAACCTCATCATCATCATCAACCTCATTCATCTTATTTTCCACTGAATGCATCCAATGAAGTGAGCTGTAGCTCACGAAAGCTTATGCTGAAATAAATTTGTTAGTCTCTAAGGTGCCACAAGTACTCCTTTTCTCATCATCATCGTCTTCCTCGTCCCCAAAACCTGCTTCCGTGTTGCCTCCATCTCCATTGAAGGAGTCAAACAACATGGCTGGGGTAGTGGTGGCTGAACCCCCTAAAATGGCAGGCAGCTCATCATAGAAACGGCATATTTGGGGCTCTGACCCAGAGCAGCCGTTGGCCTCTTTGGTTTTCTGGTAGGCTTGCCTCAGCTCCTTAAGTTTCACGCAGCACTGCTTCAGGTCCCTGTTATGGCCTCTGTCCTTCATGCCCTGGGAGATTTTCACAAATGTTATGGCATTTCGAAAACTGGAACGTAGTTCTGATAGCACGGATTCCTCTCCCCATACAGCGATCAGATCCCGTACCTCCTGTTTGGTCCATGCTGGAGCTCTTTTGCGATTCTGGGACTCCATCATGGTCACCTCGACTGATGAGCTCTGCATGGTCACCTGCAGCTTGCCACACTGGCCAAACAGGAAATTGAAATTCAAAAGTTCGTGGGCCTTTTCCTGTCTACCTGGTCAGTGCATCTGAGTTGAGAGTGCTGTCCAGAGCGGTCACAATGGAGCACTCTGAGATAGCTCCCAGAAGCCAATACCGTCTAATTGCGTCCACAGTACCCCAAATTCGACCAAGCAAAACCGATTTCAGCGCTAATCCCCTTGTCGGGAGTGGAGTACGGAAATCGATTTTAAGAGCCCTTTAAGTCGAAAAAAAGGGCTGTGTCGTGGACGGGTGCAGGGTTAAATCGATTTAACGCTGCTAAATTCGACCTCAACGCCTAGTGTAGACCATGGCTATGAGGCACCACATGACAGCCATTCGTCATTTTTTGCTGAAGAAGATTCAATAGACCTTCTTCAAAGCATGAATGTTAATCAAATGTACTGCTCAATAATCCCAAGTACAAAGTACTCTCGAACAATCTTGTCCCTTGCTCTTCACAGAGATAATTGAACTTCCATTCCAGCACTCCAACACCCCTAGTCCTTGTAGCAGGATACTCACCAGTAGGATAAACTATTGTTTGTTGTTTGTTTGTTTGTTTGTTTGTTTTGCTACTCAGTATAGATATCCTAAGTCTTCAAGTCTGGTCACGTCCATTAAGTCCTCAGACCATTACAGTGATTGAGGTTTATTAAAATGAGTGTCCCACTGGAAGAGCAAATTTTAAAAAAACCTGGACGCTTTCGAGCAGCAGCAGAGTACTTGACTGAAATTACTGTTCACCCAGAAGATCAGCCCCAATCATTAGACCTGGGTGTTAAGAATGTTTTTAAAAAAGCATTTTTCATAGGAAAAATAACAGATACAACCTGCACCTTTCTTTCAAAAAATACTTCAGTGCAGATCACTAAGATTTTCAAGGCCCAAGCTTCTATACATCTAACTAGTCAAGACAGGTGTGTCCACAAGCTAATGCTGTCAATGCATTTGAATTATCACATTGCAGAAAAGGACACTTTAAAAAAAATGTTTTAGTCAGTGTAGAATAGTTAATTGCTCTAGCTCCTATGCAAGTGATGGTAATGCTTATATTCTCTTTGACACAAGACAGATGTTTGTGAGAAGTGTTTTCTTCTCACTATACACAATAGTTTGCACTTTGTCATTGGTCCACCATGCTGTTCTTTCTGCCTCTGCCTGAACCCAAACCCCCTCGCAGCCTGACAGAAATGTTCGCTTATGCAGCTAGCCCTGCTTCAGTTTGTACCACTTCCTCCTCCAGCATTCGGCTGCGACATCAGAAGTCGATGTCCGTGTCAGTCTCTGTGCACACGAAGATGATGTTACCTCCAATAAACAATGACACAGATAACTTCAAGCTTATGTAAGAAAAGCTGAAATAATTGTGACACTAAGTTTTACCTGCTTTTTAACTTTGTGCTATGGAATTTTAGTCTGATTTGTTCTAGACTGTATTTTCTGCAAGATCTTTCCTAATTTTTAGTTTTGTTTACATTTATTGTTTTGTGGTGTTTGTGATATCCTACCATAGTGAACATTTAATACTTTTTTCTTACTACTAAGTAAGTAACTAACTACTACTTACTTCTTGAACGCTTTGGGGGGGGATTATATTCTAATCTTTTTGTACTGTTAGGAATTTTAATATTTTCAAGTAGATTGCTCGTATATAGAGTTCTGTTACAAGATGTTCACAAATTAGCAAGGTTCTCCACAAGCACAGAAAGGAGAAAGCAAGGTTTTACATTATCCATTTCCCGCACACACACACACCTGGAAGGAAGATTGTCCTTCCTTCTTTCATCAGTCTTGTCAGTGAAAATCTGTATGCACAGTTTCCTCTAATTCCCAACAGGCTTGCTCAGTATTACATTTTTCTAACTGCACAGATTTGTGTTTAGACTTTATTTATTCCTAACTTTTTTGTAAAATATTACTTGATTCTGTAATATGCTATAGTAACTTTTTGGTTTTTCTACTATGGCCTATATAAGGATGTCTTTAAGCGTACTGTATTGTAGAATTTACGGTTGCACATTTGCAGGAAACAATGCATACCTACAAAACTTTGGTGTTTCTGTAAAAGATAATATGAAACTGTACAATATGTTTTTGTTTTCTTCTGTAGTACTGTTTCTGATCAAAGAACTCCTGTCGCTTCAACTCATAGCATTAGCAGTGCAACTACACCTGATCGCATTCGTTTCCCAAGAGGAACTGCCAGTCGTAGCACTTTTCATGGTCAACTAAGAGAGCGACGTACTGCTACATACAATGGACCACCTGCCTCACCCAGTCTATCCCATGAAGCAACACCACTTTCACAGACTCGGAGCAGGGGCTCCACTAATCTTTTTAGTAAATTAACTTCAAAACTAACAAGAAGGTAAGGCTTGTTTAAATAACAACTGTATAGTGAGAATTTTTCTTCGCTTAGGTACTTCCCATTCTCCAAATACTTTTTTGCTGCAGTTCAGTTCTATTCATATTCATTGAACAATGTGTTTGAGCCATTTCTGCAATTTGAAATGCTAGATGTATTAGTTTTTGAATTTTTTTGAGTTCTTTAGATCTTTGAAAGCCATTGTTCTTACAGTTTATAATTATAGTCAAATTGATTTCTGTAGGGTTACGTGGGTTATAAGTTGGCAGAATTTGGCCTATCGTACTTCCTGCTAGGAAACATAATCAACATGTCTCACCTTGATCTGTAACATACTTGGGCTCTTATCCTGCAGAGATTTACTCAGATGGGTTAACTTGACTGTTCATTGCAATGGTGTGGTCTGTCACTAGAACTGATTTCTGTCTGGAGTTTAATGACAGGTCGAGCTAAGGAGCTATAAGGCTAGACTTGTCAACTTTCTAGTCACACACCACCAAACACCTTAGACCTGCACCTTGCCCGAGGTCCCGGCCCTGTCCACTACATTCCCCCTCCCTCAATGGCTTGCTCTCCCCCACCTCACTCACTTTCACTGGGATGGAGGACGGGGTTGGGGTGTGGGAGGACTTCGGGAAGGGGCCAGAAATGAGAGGTTCAGGGTGCAGGAGGGGGCTCCGGGCTTGGCAGGGAGTTCAGGTGTGGGAGGGGGTGAGGGCTCCAGCTGGGGGTGTGGGCTCTGGGGTCGGGCCTGGGATGCAGGGTTCAGGGTGTGGGAGGGGGCTCTGGGCTGGGGCAGGGGGTTGGAGTGCAGGGGGGTGAGGGTTCTGGGGTGGGGGTGCAGGCTCTGGGGTAGGGCCGGGAATGAGTAGTTTGCGGTGAAGGAGGGGGCTCAGGGCTGGGGCAAGGGGTTGGTGCGTGGCTTTACCTCGGGCAGCTCCCGGTCAGTGGTGCAGCGACGTGGCCAAGGCAGGCTCCAGAAATAGCCAGCAACCCGGCTCACCTGCAGGCACTGTCCCGCCCTCCCCCCAAGCTCCCACTACGGAGCTGGTGCTCAGGGCGGGGGCAGTGCGCGGAGTCCCATGGCTTCCTCCCCTAGGAGCTGGACCTGCTGGCTGCTTCCGGGGCGCAGCGTAGTCCCAGCTGGGACAGGTAGGAACTGCATAGCGCTGTCGTAGCGCTGCAGCACCGCTGACCAGACTTTTAATGGCCTGGTCGGTGGGGCTGACCGAAGTCATCAGGGTCCCGTTTTGACCAGGTGTGCCAGTCGAAAACCGGAAACCTGGTCACTCTATATAAAGCTGCCCTAATTTTTGAAAGAGTCAGCCTAGCCTAAAAGCTTGGTTTAGACAGAAGCCTGCTCAACTCTTGAAAGATATATTTGTGTGTCGCTTAGTTTAGGCATAGACCTGACTTAGTCTTAAAAGTTATAGCCTACCCAAGGAGCTTAGCCTAAGCGGAGGCTTGCTCCTGTTTTGAGGGTTTTTACTTCAGCAGGAAGTTACAACATTCTGAATTTGCCATTGGTAACTTAAGTTTCTTCAGCTCCCACAGGAACTAAAAATTAAAAATCATATTTTTCATATACATCTTAAACATTCCAGAATTCTTTATTTTCTTCTTTTTGGTATCTGAGCTGATGACCTATAGTTCATGCATGTTAGAGCACTGCATGACATTTGTATGTTCATCTTCGAGCTTGTGTATACGTTTTTTTGCAGGAGTGAGGCTTTGGGTACTATCCACACGCCTTCTGATTCTCTCCCTACCTCTGTTGTGCCTTTAGTAGCCTAATCTTGCTAAATGATTTATAGAGTATTCCACTTTTAGTCTTTGACTACTTGTTTTGTACTAGGCGTATACCCCACTAACATTGACCCATTCATTTACTTTCCTTTTTATTACCTTGTTTACACTGTTTCTCACAGTCTTCTATCCTTCCTTCAGAACTACATGGGCTAAGTCAACCTAATGTTATATCTAACTAGCAATTCCAGTATGGGGAATTTTTGCTTTAAAATGTAGAAGTTTTCTTTGACAAATCCAAGGCGCCTCAGTCTTGTATTTGGTAAGCTTTTGCCCTGCTCCAAGTTCTCCCCGCTCTGCTGTACATTATTTTGACAAATTGCCAGATTAGAGGGGAGATATGTGGAGATTTTTTTTTATCATTAAGATGTCTATTTTTATCTCGGTAACTTTTACCTATAAATGTTGGCTTAGAAAAAAGCTTTACTTATTCAAACATTAGATCCTTTTGGAGCATCTTTTTCTAGCATCTGTACTATTGCTAGTTTTATAATGCCCTTTCTTACTGTTTCCATCTACCATTCAAAATGTGGATATATTCATGTACTATGAATTTGTAAGCTTTGAGCCCTGCTCCTGGAATCTATTAGCGAGCATTCTCAATTATTTAGAACATAATTAAGCTTGTAAAAGCTTGAACTCTTGTTTTTAATTCACAGCAAAATAGCTTTTGGCCAGACCCCTTTTGACAGTAAATAATTCCACTATCTGGGGATTATTTAATAAACTGCACAAATGAAATACAAAATCTCAATTTCTTGTTACAGACTATGTATTAAGTATGCATTCAGAAGCCCTGTTCAGAATCAGGCCTCCATCTTGCTTGGTGCTGTACAAACTCATAGGAAGGCACCCCATCCCTAAGGATTCAACACTTTGTTTCTTCCTCACCTTTGCAGAAAAACATCCTTTTAATCTTAATCTTTTTTCATATCCTGCTGCATTTTTCCTATGGGTAAACTCTTGTGACAATAAATTACTTATATTCCGGAGTGGGCAATTTCACACTTTTGCTGCTAAATATAAATGCATCGAGGCAGTTTGTGACAGGGTGGGTCAAAGAGACTCCCTTGGGACTGCCACCTGATGTGCTGACACTACCCCTGAGCCCATTTTCCCTGGCAGCTTGGGACTTCAGAACCCTGCCTTTTTGAGCCAGAAATGCTAGTTTGCTCCAACACAGACCCAGGATCTGAACTATGTCCCCCAAAAGCTGCAGACTTAACTGAAGACTGCTTAGGAAGTGCTCCTGTCTCTAGCACCCAGGTACCCAGTTCCCAATGGGATCCAAACCCCAAATAAATCCATTTTACTCTGTATAAAGCATATACAGGGTAAACTCATAAATTGTCTGCCCTCTAGAACACTGACAGAGATATTCACAGTTGTTTGCTCCCCCAGGAATTAATTACTTACTCTGGGTCAATTAATAAGCAAAAAGTGATTTTATTAAGTATAAAAAGTAGGATTTAAGTGGTTCCAAGTAATGACAGACAGAACAAAAGAAATTACCAAGCAAAATAAAATAAATAAATAAATAAATAAATAAAACCATGCAAGTCTAAGCCTAATACAGTGAAATACAGTCTGTCTGTGAAAGAAGCTTATTGGAACATCTGAGGGTGAGATTTACCTGCATTTAGTTTCCTACTGCATTATGCTTAGACTTGCGTGGTTTTTGTTTTATTTTGCTTGGTAATTTATTTTGTTCTGTCTGTCATTACTTGGAACCACTTAAATCCTACTTTTTATACTTAATAAAATCACTTTTTGCTTATTAATTGACCCAGAGTAAATAATTAATTCCTGGGGGAGCAAACAACTGTGAATATCTCTGTCAGTGTTCTAGAGGGCAGATAATTTATGAGTTTACCCTCTATACGCTTTATAGAGAGTAAAACGGATTTATTTGGGGTTTGGATCCCATTGGGAACTGGGTACCTGGGTGCTAGAGACAGGAGCACTTCCTAAGCAGTCTTCAGTTAAGTCTGCAGCTTTTGGGAGAGGTAGTTCAGACCCTGGGTCTGTGTTGGCGCAAACTATTGCATCTGGCTCAACAAGGCAGGGTTCTGAAGTCCCAAGCTGCCAGGGAAAACTGGCTCAGAGGTAGTGTCAGCACATCAGGTGGCAGTCCCAAGGAGGTCTCTGTGATCCAGCCCATCACACAGTTCTTGGCACCAAATGAATAAATTGATGTTATGAAGAAATGAGTTAATTTTGGGGCTATTCAGCTACAAAAGTTGAGATATTTTTTTCCTGTCTGAAATACATAGGACAATAGACAAAAATTCAATCCCTTTGTAAGTGCATACAATGCTACAATTTAAGAATATTTTTAAACTGGTATACATTTGAATTTATAATATTTAGTGATGACTCACTTCAGAAGAAACGTTGGAATGCTCTCAGAAGGAAAACAAAGTTGAAAACAATAAAATTTAAGAGGAAGTTTCCTCAGCCCTGAAATCATTCTTCTAATCTCAGAATAATTTGAAACTTCTTATTTCCAGGTGCATTTAAATATGAAATCTCATTGTTATTGCATGTTTCACTTTTGAATGAATTTTCAATTTAATTGGTACAAACTTTTTTTGTTAATTATTGTTTTGGCTTAATTTCTTTTAGAAACATGTCATTCAGGTTTATCAAAAGGTAGGATTTATTTATATTTAAAGAAGTGGCTCCTGCAATTAACATACAATTTGGCTTTCTAGTCTTGGTTTTCTAAAAACTAAACTTTCTGCTGAGAACTAAATACTTTCTTCCTTGAAAGGAAAATATAGAAGGAAATCCATTGACTAATGATGATACTTAAGCATCTGTGGCACCTGTATAACAAGATGCAAAGCATGCCTTGTGCACTCTTCTTTCTTTGATAGTTGATAGTACCAATATAATTCTGTTCTTATACTAATACACTTAGCATGCTTATGTTTGAAGAATGACGTGTTTCGTAACACTGAAAAATGTAGACAAAACATAAGGGCACAAATGTGTAAAGGTAAGTGATGCGCTATATACTTTATCCTCTAATTTTCTTTATTAGGAAAATTCTTATCAAAATAGTGCATTAGTAATTTGCTTCTAGTCATAACAAATATAAGACATTCACCAAATTTGACTTAAAATTACAAATCACTTGAGAGATTGGAAGTTTGCATGAGGGATGAAGGATGTACATTGAAAATCTTCAAATAAGCATTTTGTAGAGTACCCGAAGCCAAATTACTTCCTCTTATACTGTCCAGCAATGACATAAATTGAAGCACTTAATTACAATTTATAGAATAAACAAAAGCATAAAAGTTATGCAAGTGCATTGACAAAAGGAACCAATCTTGGAAAAACTATCCTATATAGAAAAGTTTTAAGAAAACAGGCAGAACTGATTCCTCTTGCTTTAATACTGGCATAAATTACAAGTAATTCTATTGAGTAGGTGAAAAAAAGAGTCAGGCACCCTATTCTCAAAGCTGTATTGCTTCAGCATTCTTCTCCTAATTCTTTGGAAAGCCCTCTCATCCATAAGCTAAAACATGGAAGAAAAAGACCAACAGGAAAAAAAGCTACCAAAATATTCTAAAAATGAAGCATGATGGAAATAAAAAGTATGACTTAGAAATTGCTTACATCCATATTTTCTTCAGAGAATAGAATAAAAAATAAGGAAGCTTGAAAAAGACTGTGTTCCAATAACTTCATTTCTTTCAGTATAAAACTCTAAATTCAATTTCACAATGAGAAACTAAAAGTTGTAGGAAGTCCCTCTGAAAGAAATATTGCTAGAGCTACTCGCAACTCTTCGGTCAGTGAAGACTTCTAAAACTTTGAAACAGCTTTTTGATTTAGCTGGATTTTCTGGTAATATCCTACAGTAGCCTTTTAACTGTTGCAGAGCTTCTCTGAAATGATACCATGCTCAACTGTTGAGAGAAGAAGTTTTGATTCAGAAGTGCCCCCCCCCCCCCCAAAATTCATTTCCGCCCAACATACTTTACTTTAAAAATGGGCATCCATTTGTACTTTCATTCTAAAGGTAAATCTCACTGATGTTTGCAATTTGAAGTTTGTCGTTCTTTCTTTAGGCAAGCTGTGATATTGTTAGGATATAAATTTAGTTAATTCCATTAGGAATCGTATGTAATTCAATTCCAAACTAGCTGCTGAAGTTCACATTCATTCAAGAAAGTCAGGCTGTGAAAAATACCTTGCATACTAGACTTGGAATGGTTTCTTTGTTTCAAAACAAATCATAGTATTAAGTTACACTCCCTCTTAGTGCTATGTTTGGGGCATTCCCAAACGTGAACGTATTTTAGAATTCTTTTATTGGATTAGTTGCCATCGGCATTAATTGTCGGTTTACAGGAGTGTAAATTGGGAGGAGGAATATACATGGACTCTTATAGTTTTATTTGTTGCTAGGGTAGATCAGAGAAGAAATTGAGTGCCAGCAATCTTGTACACTTGACAATGAATAAAGGCAAATTTCTTAACTCAGCATGTAGCCTGAGCCACCGAATTCTGAACAGTTGCAGAAGTCAGTGTGGGTTCTGTGAATTGCACAGGGATCTGAGATTGAAAGAGAGGCTTTGCCTCTTCCAAAGCTACAGCGATGACTACTGTAAAACATTAGAATGTTAGTAGAGCAAATAAGCTATTATTTCCACAACTGGACAGTCATCATAATTTAACTGTAAGCCTTTATTGCATTTTGAGGCAAAAAGTGAGATGCATCAGTTAGTCAGGAAGTTCAATTACATTTTATAACTCGCGTTCTAGTGAGTTACCTTTGAATAGAAATATGGTACTGTAACATAAAGATTGTATCTATTTACTTTTGGATCAGACATTTGACGTTCATTAATTGCAGCAGTGGTTCGTGTTCTGATAGTAACTTTTTCAGGGTATTCTTGTTTAAAAAGAGACTTGCGCAACAGTGCATCTCTGAATTTTTCTTTCTATTAGTAGATGTGTATGTGCATGTGACTTCCACCAGTGTGCCTGTCTCTCTCCTTCTTGTAAGCAGGCAGTGAGTGAAGTGAAATACATTGTTGCCTATAACAATGCTACTTATTTATTTATTTGTTTTGCCAAATTCTTTACCTGCTGTGAATCTAGTCTACTGAAATATTTTAACATTGGAATTTATTATAGTTGTCACAAGAACAATATTACAACTTCACTTCAGAGAGCTCAGCAAATTCTGAGTGCTACACATTTCATTTGTTTTTTAAAAATTAAATGTTGTTAATAGTGCACTGCATTCTGATAGGTTTTATATCTCTCATACTTCATGTAACATTAAGATACTATACAGTGTCCTTGCAAATCTGCAGGGATGCGTGTATGTTGTGGAAGGCTAATTTGATACTTGGATAGCAAAGGGGTATTGATATTTTGATAGCTTTTTTGTTGTAGAATCTTTTCTTTAATTACAGGTAACTTTCCTTGAAAAAGCAGGTTGTTTTCTTTTATGTAGAAATTAATTTAAATCTTATTGTAGTAGACTCCATCCATTTCCACTCCCCCGTAATCATTTAGGGTTTTAATCAAGCTGTGAAATATTCTTTAGACAGTTTTTATTTTTTAATGTTTCACTGGGTTTTTAACTGAGTATACATAGAGAACACTTGCAATGCACAAAACGTAATTTATGATAGATATACAGAAGAACAATACTACGTCAACATATCACTTATGCTATTGACAACTTTTCACATACCATTTAACAAAAGTAAATGAAGTGCTATAGGCATTGTAATACAGCTGTAGGCTTAAAACAGAAAAATAAAATATAAAATTACTCTATCACAAAACTGATTAGCTTATTAGTCAGCTCCTTTCTTTAACACATTATCTGCTCAATAGTCTTCTGTTGTAAATCAGGAGTTTGTGTTCCTTTCAGTCCTGCAGACCACATTGGCAACTTGGAAGCCTAAAAGCTGTATCTGACTTGTAAGCATATACAGTATTATAAATGACACATACAGTATGATTTTAATCAGAAGTGCACTGGTATATGTTTTACTTACAGAATTCTGTAAATTTGCATGGTGCTTTATAGAGCATAACCATGCTTCGAGGTCCAAGGGGGAAGGAATATGAATGGGAAGACTGACACTGCTTCTCTGAAACTTCAGGTTTTATGTTGGAGGTCACACATCATGGAATGTAGTTTTGAGTGTTAGATGACCTGGTATACTTCTTGGTTCAGATTTTAATTTTTAAGCCCATTCACAATTATAAGTACTTCCAAAAGAGGTTTCATAGTAGCAGCCGTGTCGGTCTGTATTCGCAAAAAGAAAATGAGTACTTGTGGCACCTTAGAGACTAACAAATTTATTAGAGCATAAGCTTTCGTGAGCTACAGCTCACGTCATTGGATGCATTTGGTGGAAAAAACAGAGGGGAGATTTATATACACACACAGAGAACATGAAACAATGGGTTTATCATCACTCTCCTTACAGTGTGTATGATAAACCCATTGTTTCATGTTCTCTGTGTGTGTATATAAATCTCCCCTCTGTTTTTTCCACCAAATGCATCCGATGACGTGAGCTGTAGCTCACGAAAGCTTATGCTCTAATAAATTTGTTGGTCTCTAAGGTGCCACAAGTACTCCTTTTCTTTTTCCAAAAGAGGCTTACAAATAAGAGTACTTAACTCAAGATGTATCTTGGTGCAGGTGTTTAGTGAATACCTTTGATTTCCCTAAATGTAGATTGAGTGTTTAGAAGTTGGTCAATTTTAACTGAACTTCAGCCTCAGCTGAAAATAGGTCTGAAACCAGAACAAACTATTTTTGTCCCTTTGAAAGTCTGAACTTTTGAGTAAGCTAATCTTGAGGTTTCTTGTATCATTCACTATAGGGATGACAGGTCATAGTTCTGTTTCTTGAGCCTTTGTTGTCAACTGAGAAAGCGAGTCTGATGTGATCTATAAATGCTTGCAACTATAAGCAAAAATGTTCTCTCCTACTTCTGAGGAACAGATGCCTCTAGTGCCCTTCAGAGAGTATTTTTGAGTATAGCACTTGACATTTTGTTGTCTGAGTCAGGAAGTGACTTCAGACTTACAGAGAGAGGAGTTTGCTGTGCCTTCCAGAATGAGCCTTCCACAAGATCCTTTGCAGGTCTACTGTTGAAACCTCTGGATTTGTTCAGCTTTTATAGCTTTCTCCCTTCCCATAATTCCCCATGCTTTCACTAGTGTTCCATCCTCCGGAGAGATTGATGTAAAGAGCAGCCCTGAGATCTTGACTTGTACACCACAGACCTAGTAGGCTTTTTCCATTTCTGAGTTCCATTCATTCTAGAGAAAGAAGCATATCAGCTTGACATGTCTACTAAACTGATTATAAATATTATTGGCATTTTAATCTGTCTTTGACAGGCTTCACAGTTCAGTAACTAAGAGAACTAAATTATTTTACTGACCAATATGGACAAATATGTTGCATAACTTAAAATGATTGTCTCCATCCTATATTGCTACAGGTGATGATAGAACTGTCTCTTCTTATAGGCCTGAACCTGCTTCCATTGATACAATGGAGAAAAACGCATTGTTTTTAATAGAAGCAGCATCAGGCCTTTAGTTAAGAAACCACTTAGAATAGTCGTTGAGAGAGGCCTACTCCGGACGGCCATTGTGGTACTATACACTCTGTGTTGACGTAGTATTCTGGCAATAATCTGAACAGGACTCTTGCTTCAATGTGAACTTCATTTAGCCCAGATTTTTTCCCTTCAAGATTTTAAAATAAGACTGCAGTGTTGAGAAACTTTGAAATGTGATTCTGACCCAAAAAAAGTAGCAGAGAGCAGTGTTCCTGTATGCCTGCAACAGCATTTTGTTTGTATTAGTTCAGGAAAAAGTTTGATTTGTATTTTTTTGGATTCTCTTCTATATACTTGTGTGTAGTTGTTTTATGTAAGGTTTCAGAGTAGCAGCCGTGTTAGTCTGTATTCGCAAAAAGAAAAGGAGTACTTGTGGCACCTTAAAGACTAACAAATTTATTTGTATGCATCCAATGAAGTGAGCTGTAGCTCACGAAAGGTTATGCTCAAATAAATTTGTTAGTCTCTAAGGTACCACAAGTACTCCTTTTCTTTTTGTTTTATGTAAAATCTTGCTATAAAGAAAAAACAATACGTAAAACACACCTTGAAACTCTACATCTAGTTTAAGGATCTTCTTCTTTTAATCATGTTCCCTACCCCCTTCCTACTATTGTTTGTTGCATCCTGTCTTTAATCAGATGGTAAACTCTTCAGGGCAGGGACCATATATCTATGTTGTACAGTGCCTAGTACAGTAGGCTTCTGATTGGGGCTTTTGGGCACTGTGGCAATATAGAATACTGGTTTATTTGTAATTCCTTATCTTCACTTCAACTTTTATGTTCCTTAAACCTGTCTCGCTGCTTTCTTGCTATTTGTATTACAGTAGTACCTAGGGAACCTGGTCCTTGTTCACAGTCCCTGTTCTATTCAGGTTCTTATACCATTCCCTTCAGAATAGCATAGGCGCACCGTATCCATTTTGACAGGGATGTATACGTAGTAAATATAGAATTCCTGCCACATAATTTATAAACCTATGTTAATAGATTAAACATTACTGTGAAATAGTTAGGATTGGTATACAACATACGTGATTTGAACCCACAAAAGCAAAGAAACTAAAAGCTACATGACAGTACCCATGTTCCCAAACCGGCATACACCTCATCACCACAGCTACCATACACCACAGATGATGCACCACAGTTTTAACTCTCCCTTCTCATCCTCACACCATTTACCAAGCTGCCCTAATCTACTATGATTAGTTTGGTGTGTTAATGTTGTATATACACCTGGGGTGAGATAGGCATGGGAGAAAGTAGCCAAGTGCTTGTGGGAGATTTTTCCACCTTGATTCTGTTTTGCCTTGAGGGTTGCTTAAATGTAACTTTAATATATAACAGTGTTAAGCAACTTTTCTGCCTGTAATCTTTATATTGCATAATTTCTTTTACTCTTCTGCATATGTCTTCTGGAAGATGAATCCGTGGTACAGGAATTCAGAAGAATTCATATTCAGAGGATTTTACATATTGAGAAATCTTGAATTTACCTTGAAATTTTTCTTATGCTAACTTTAATTTATATCCTGATTTAAGGGAGGGCGGGAGAAATTAATAAGATGATCATTTTGATCTACAAGTTTCACTATATTTGATTTACAGGTATGGGTGTGCATATTAAAGCTGTTTTTAATACCATTTTTTCTTTTATAGCTTAGCACTTTAATTTTAACAATAATTAGTATATCTTTGTTTACACTGAATTAATAAATTTTACATATTTCTAATTCAACATTCTTCCCCACTGGAATCTTAACTTTTAACTTCATGTGTACGTGTGTCAATATAGTATTAAAATTAATACTAAAAGTATCTACTTTTTAGAAATTGAGGTTTATAAATACATATTGTTTTGGTGGGCAAGACATTTGTGGTATTCTAAGTTTGCTGTGATCTTGAAAATCCATTGAATCTTTGTTGCCTAAAGTGTCATAACACAATACATTATAATTACAGTATCATTGAGATATTGCATTTAGCAGCTATTCAGCTATTATGTATGCTAGTATAAGATTTGTCTTCTCTTTCCCACTTCCTTTTGTTTCTGCATTCTTTTCAATGAGGCTCCCGACTGAATATGAGAGGAACGGGAGATATGAGGGCTCAAGGTGAGGGTAATGATTTTTGTTTAAAATGTTACTTAGGTGAGTTTGAACCTTTCTCCCCCCCGTTTATGTGGCTCAGGGGTTCCGAGCAGCAGGTTTTGTTTCCTTTAACTCCACGAAACTAAACCAAGAAGTCCTCCTGTCTGCAAAACAGTGATTAAATCATTGAGTGACTTGGTTCTAAACTCTTCCATCTTTCATGTTGCCTTTTCCCTATATGTATTTCTGTATCTTAGCAGCTGAGCAGGCAGTTAGGCAGCCCCCAGTGAGACTGCAGAACAGCTTTATAATCCAATATTGGAGGGTGCTAAAGTGTGGATTTTTGTTTGTTTATTTTTACCCTTTTCAAGGTTATGAGCATAATTTCTGACTCTACTAATCAGCTTGAGGCTGCTCCTGTGAAAGAAAGTCTCCTCTATGATAACTCACAGAATTATCAAATAGGTCATCTTCATGCTGAATTTGTTTAACTTTCTAATCAAGTTTTTATTTTTATTCAATACTTTTTTCACAATGTTCTGCCAATATGATGGTACAGAAGTCTGTTTCATGTAACTAGAAACTGTTCAAAAAATGTCCATAAAAGGACAACTTGATTTGTTGTTAGTACTTGTCTTTGTAACTGAGGATGTGAGGGAGATTCACAAACCTAAGCCACTCTTTTTGGTGACAAATCTAAGGAACTGTCCTTATCAGGTGTCATTAGAGGAGGTTTTGGAACAAATTAATAAATTAAACAGTAATAAGTCACCAAGACGAGATCATATTCACACGAGTTCTGAAGGAACTTAAATGTGAAATTGCAGAATTAACTGTGGTTTGTAACCTATCATTTAAATCAACTTCTGTACCAAATGACTGGAGGATAGCTAATGTGACAACAATTTTTAAAAAGGGCTCCAGAGGTGATCCCAGCAATTACAGCCCTCACTTCAGTACCAGGCTAACTGGCTGAAACTATAGTGAAGAACAGAAGTGTCAGACACATAGATGAGCATAATTTGTTGGGGGAAGATTCAACATGGTTTCTGTAAAGGGAAATTATGCCTCACCAATCTACTAGAATTCTTTGAGGGAGTCAACAAGCATGTGAACAAGGGGATCCAAAGGATATAGAGTACTTAAATTTTCAGAGAGCCTTTCACAGGGTCCCTCACCAAAGACTTAAGCAAAGTAAGCTGTCATGGGATAAGACGGAAGGTCCTCTCCTGGATCGATAACTGGTCAAAAGATAAGAAAAGATAGGAATAAATGGTCAATTTTCAGAATGGAGAGAGGTAAATAGTGGTGTCCCACAGGGGTCTGTATTGGAACCAATACTATTCAACTTATTCATAAATGATCTGGAAAAAGGGGTAAACAGATGATACAAAACTGCTCAAGATAGTTAAGACCCTGGCAAACTGGGCTACAAAGGGATCTCACAAAGAGCTACAAAGGGATCTCACAAAACTGGGTGACTGGGCAATAAAATGGCAGATGAAATTCAATGTTGATAAATGCAAAGTAATGCACATTGGAAAACATAATCCCAACTATACATATAAAATGATGATGTATAAATTAGCTGTTATTCAAGAAAGAGAGATCTTTTCCAATTCCAAAATATCTATTTTGAGATGGGGTGACCACATCTGCATGCAAAAAAAGATACTTTGGAATTGGATAAAGTTGAGAAAAGGGCAACAAAAATGATTAGGGGTATGGAATGGCTTCCATATGAGGGTTGATTAATAAGATTGAGACTTTTCATCTTGGAAAAGAGACAACTAAGAGGGGATATGGTTGAGGTCTATAAAATCATGACTGGTGTGGAGAAAGTAAATAAGGAAGTGTTGTTTACTCCTTCTCATAACAAAAGAACTAGGTGGCACCAAATGAAATTAATAGGCAGCAGGTTTAAAACAAACAAAAGGAAGTATTTTTTCACACACTGCACAGTCAACCTGTGGAACTCTTTGCCAGAGGATGTTGTGAAGGCCAAGACTATAACAGGGTTCAAAAAAGAACTAGATAAATTCATGAAGGATAGGTCCATCAATGGTTATTAGCCAGGATGGGCAGGGATGGTGTCCCTAGTCTCTGTTTGCCAAAAGCTAGGAATGGGTGATGGGATGGATCACTTGATGATTACCTGTTCTGTTCATTCCCTCTGGGGCACCTGGCATTGGCCACTGTTGGAAGACAGGATACTAGGCTAGGTGGACCTGTGGTCTGACCCAGTATGCCTGTTATATTCTAAACTGAATTATGAATCTTAACATACCGCTGATTTTAAACTGTATGGTATACCATGAGAGCAAAAATAATCTTTAAAGAGGTTTCTGATGCAGAAAACACTTTTATGCACCTAGCTGCATTTTACCAAATACTTTTCTGTGAAGGTTTCAGTACACAGATTTCAGCTCTCTTTTTAGCCATGTGACCATTAATTCATAGCTGAAATACAAGAGTGAGCTGATATTCTACAAATTTCTGGAACTCGTCTTCTGATCCGTTTCCACCACCACCAAAACAAGAGAGGAACATTGTTATTGCTATGTGCTTTAATTCTTACATTTGATAGTCATCAGACTTTCCCATTGTACCTTCTGTTGTAGTGAGAAGGAGATCATTTTTGTTAACATTAGTTTGGTATGTTAACTTCCTGTATTTTATTCTGAAAAAGGCACTGCAGTAACTTCAGAAGTTAGACTGTTCACCATTGCAAGTTATATATCAGCTATAGCCTAAGTCTTTAAGTTGTGACTTAGAGCTGCTATCTTAATGAGGGTTCCAGATTTCTAGAGCTTTCTGGTGCTATATGGCCCGGAATATTGGTCCATATAGGTTGTAACCTTAATTGAATTACAGGTGAGTGAAAACTTACCTTCAGCATGGTAGTAATCAAGCTTTTCATCCTCGTGTCCCCATTTGTTCCAATTGTTGTTCACACTAGTTGTGTCTTGGCTTAATTAGATTGTATGCTTTTGGGGTGGGAACAGTCTTACTGTGTGTATATGTAATATGCAATACCTAGTACAAAAGGGTCCTTTTCCAAGTTTGGGCCCCTCTAGGGACTTCTGTAATACAAAAAATGCACACTGAACATGGCAGTTGCTTCACCAACACAAGATTTAAGAGGCTATTGGTTGTTCTATTAAATAATAAATTTTTTCTTTCAGTCGCAATGTAGCTGTGGATCAGAAGGATGAAAACAAGGAAGCCAAGCCCCGCTCACTGAGGTTTACTTGGAGCATGAAAACTACCAGTTCCATGGATCCTAATGATATGATGAGGGAAATTCGTAAAGTCTTGGATGCCAATAATTGTGACTATGAACAAAGAGAGCGTTTCTTGCTTTTCTGTGTCCATGGCGAGGGACATGCGGAAAATCTTGTCCAGTGGGAGATGGAGGTGTGTAAACTGCCAAGACTGTCACTGAATGGAGTCCGCTTTAAGCGGATATCGGGAACATCCATAGCATTTAAAAACATTGCTTCCAAAATTGCCAATGAATTAAAGCTGTAAGAAAAAGTAATTAAGTTGTAAATTAAGTAGCAATTTCAAGTGTTTTTGAGAACACCGATGGAAATGTATAGAATAATATTTAGGCAATAATTTCTGCATCTTTTGAATCATGATATTAAAAAAAAAAAATTGAAACAAGCTGCTGAGCTGGGAGGGAGAGTTTTTTTATAAGTGCACTACAGCATTAAAGTTGCCTACTATGTAAAATATTACCCCTTCTGCTTTATTTCCATTGCTCTAAGTCTTTGACAACAAACTGAAACACACAATATATACATTTAAATATGCCTCCTGTTTGTGTGGATGTGAGAATGTACAGTATGTGTGTATAATATATTAAGTATTATATGTAAACTATTCATTGAAAACATCAGAGCTATACCCGTACCTCTTTTGGAGCTAATTTTGGTGCTAAAAATTGAAATGGCCAAGGAGGAAACACTTGGGTTAATATTTAAAATAATTGAATGGTTACCCAGTCAATGCAGTTTTACAGTTCACTGCTGTGTTAAGAAAAAAGTGTGAAGGGTTTGGATTTATGGTTGTGAACATTACTCCTGTTTTTTAAGTAGATCTCATGAGATAATTAAACATTCACTTTTACTCAGTAAGTCTTGCATTATACTTCTCCCACTATTTATTATTTAAGTCTGAATTAGATTAAAAATTAGAGTTGATTTATGCATTAAAATTTGAGTAAATGCTTCAATTTCTCTGTTCATGTTAAACACAAGTGTAAAAATATATCCTTTTTATCTCTTTGTCTTCATGACTTAGTAGAATGGGTTACCGTTCAGTAAGCTCTACCATTTACAGCTACAGAATGTAAACAGTGTAGTTCAACGAGAACATCACGTTTAGTGTCTTATCTTGTGGTAGAAATGTGTTTTAAAAATCTGACTTGCTGGAACTTGACTTAGTGACAATTTCAGACAAAGTTCCTACTGTAAAGGCTTGGCCAGTTTCTTCAGAAGAACAAAAGGACTTTCAGTGAATGATAAAAGTTCTGGTGAGAATTACCACATGCCTGAGATGCTCACTTTCTACATTACTGCTGGACATACATTATCCCTTCCCCTTGAGCTGTGAGCATGCACTCTTGTTAAAATCCAGAAGTGGAAAGTCAATGTCTGCTGATCACTTTTCATACTTTAAATGAATTTAAAAGTGATGCAAGATACCAGATTGATAGACCGCCTTAGAGACTGAACTCCTATCATTTGATAAACACAATAGCACAAGTGGCAGTGGTTCCGCCCTCCCTTTACCTCCTACTAACTCCTTGCAATGCCCTCAGCCCAGTTCTGTGAGGTACTACTTATATAGGTGGAAAGAGAGTTCGATCTCCATGTCAATTCTATCTTTTGGTCTCTGCTGAGACTACTAGGGAGTCACTTGCAGTGTGCTTTTTTTTAGTGTGGAGAGGAAACCTGCCCTCTCTGAATTCTATCTTGACCAACACATTTCCTACAGACCACCAAGCAGCCATCAGATGGTACCAACTCTTAGTCGCTACTGACCTGGGATGGATTTGAATCAGAAACCTGGATTCCCCGATCCATTCAATCTACCTACTAATTTTCCCTTTCCTGTATTCAGTTTGCTATTTCACTAAGGATTTGTGTATATAATACCGCGTGTTATCTACTTTATTTTATATAAATTTAATGCTTATGGTCCTGTTCCCATGCAGCAGTTAGGCATGTACTTAATATGTGCTTTAATTCAGACCCTAAGCTTGCTTTTTAAAATTACAGTGAGCTAACGTAGTTCTTCACTGTGTGCGCAACTTAGGTTTGACCCAAGGTGCAAATGCAGAATCCAGAATATTTTGCACGTTCAGTTTTGTGATCTGTGCTCTGAAAACAAGAATTTCTTCCTTTATACCTCTTCCTCAGTCTCTAGTGACCTTGCCCTAAGCATTGATAATTTTGCTAACTAAAAGATAATTATAGTTGTTAAATGCAGTAAATATTCCTGAATTTACATTTTTTAATGTATGTATATTTTGGATCATGAACTGGCTTTAGAACTCTTGGTGCAGATGGAGTTTGATGGGCTGTCAGTACTCGTGCTTACTTTGCTCAGGATGGTCTTGCCATGAAAACTCCATTTTGTAATAGCAATAAGAGATTACAGGACAGATGTACTTCTCAGGTGAGGATTCACATAGCCTTTAGCTTTCTACGTTAAACACTGCTCAAGGTGTATTCTTTTCATACAGTAGTGTACTTCCTGTTGTCTTATAATTTAAACTCCATGTTCTGATCATAGCACTTACTGATTGTAAATCTGTATTCAGTGGAAATTCCAAAAGTTTCATATTAAATGTCTCCTGCAATACTGTTTTTTTTACCCATTCAGTATATAATTGTTTCTGCAAAGTACAACAGTATCATAAGTTTAAATATTTTTAAAAGTTTGTACTTAAGTATTTTTGTCTTAAAATGTGTTCAAAAGATACTTTTAGAAATAATCTGTATTTGAGATATTAAAATACACCAAATGACATATTTATTAGCACTAGAAACAGGTTCTTAACAGCTTCCTTCTCAAATATAATACAGAACTGTCAATTGCAAAAATGTTACGAATGTTCTTGATCATAACACACACAATGTCCTTCATTCTAAAGTGCAGAAGCTTGTAATTATTTGTCTGGTTCACTGGTAGGACAATCACTGAAGGAACTATATTTTGCTATATTAAGAAGATGCTTAATATAAAGCTATAGGCCTCAATCCTGCATGGTCACTGGAGATCTTTTAGCTCAGGGGATTGCCTGCTGGTATGAGCTGGCAGGATTGGGTCTATAGTTACTTTATGTATCAAACCTCCTTGTAATCAGAGTCCAAGATGTGTACTGTGGTGATAATAGCAGTCCTGGACACCTCATGAGATGTTGATTCAGGGCTGAGAAATGCTTTTGTAACAGCATTAATTCTGCCCTAGAGATCGGTGTCTCATTTTCTAAAAATGTTTGTTGGCTCTTGACTAACGCACTGTGTGCTCCCACCCAAGTCACTGCCAGGTCTGATTCTGAAATCAAGCTTTTCTTCGCTTGGCTAGCAGGTAAAAAAATGTTCTGAGTTTTTCATGGTATATTTTAATTACTATATTTTGCAAAGCTTTCTTTAAGTAATTCAATTCAAAATATTTCTTGTCATACATGGAAACTCAACGGTAAGTGAGAATTAATAAGCTCAACCAAGCTTTTCTCTCTAAGGTTACAATTCATTGAAGCAATCTAGAAACCAAAAAGGCATAGTTCTGAGAGAAATAGCTGCATTTGCCTGACCAGATATGTTTTAAGACCTTGGACCATGTTGTGAAGGAGATGGTAAATAATTCAGCATAAAGGGCAGTACTAGCTGTTCCTCCAAACTTTAGTTTCTAAGTATGTTACACGTACCTTCGTCTTTGATATCGCTGAAGGAAGTGACCCTATAGAAAATGGCCTGGTAGGTGTGGGTTCAAGGAACCTCAGCCTTAGTACAAGTAGCACAAACTCCTGGGTACTAATTCTCTTATTAATCATTTGCATTATGGTAAAAGCCATAACCAAGATAGGGGTCCTATAATGCTGGGTGCTATTGAAAACAAAAACAGTAAGATGCAGTCCCAAAGATCTTACAATCTAAAACGCCCTGGTCTGAAAAAAGAGGTATTGCTTTCCATATTTTACAGATAGGAATAGAAGCACGGAGATTAAGTACCTTGCCCATGGTCACATAGGAAATTTAGGTTCAATTCCCAGGTCTGCTACAGACCTGAGTTCTAGTCCAGTCTCTTAACCATAAAACCATCTTCTCTGTCTAAGGCCCTGATCCAGCAAGGTACAGAAGTACATTGCTTAATTTGAATCATGTGAGTAGTCCCATTAGTGTGAATGCAAGGCACATCCTAAAGCACCTTGCTGGATCAGGGCCAAAGCCACTCCCTTTGAATCAGTGTAACAACATTTGTGTATTTCAGCGGCTCTAGACTGATGGTTTATATTGTAGTCTGTGTGCTTCCCATGCCCTAGAACCTTTTGGTGGCAGTCTGCACAATGAAATATTTTAGGAACCATATAGTGGAGAAGAAGGAGGAAATGTGTGATGTACTCCACTAGAGCGTGTTTCTTTACCCAAATGTTTTGTTTCAAATTTATATCTTTAAGGGCGTAAGACACTGCTGTGTTAGTACATTGGTCTAAACATGGTTGGAAGAACAACCTCTTTAGGAATGTGAATACACATTTCAAATTTATATTAATGTATAATTTTTCAAATAAATTTGTGCAGTTGGTGACTGTTTTGATCTGCATTTTACTCTCCTGGCTGTGTGTATAGTTCTCATTTCCTTCATTCTTGCTAGAGAAGTCTTGGAGCTTTGCAGTGCAGAATGGCTTCATTTTATTAAAAATCACTAGTACTGCCAATTTCATCACCATTTCAGACATTGTGGTAAGTCAGGGACTGTTCTGGCACTCAGTTTGAGTAGCAGTAAGTTATCTCTTAACAGTTTCAATATTATGTTTCTTGGAAGGCTCCCTACTTTAATAATCGCATTATTGAATTCTTATCCAATTAGAAAACTCTTAAGATCAACACTTTACTTCAATATGTAGTGAATTTTCAGGTAGAAACTAGTGGAAGAAATAAAGTCCATCCAATTTGTTGATCAGCTTTACAAGGTTCCTATCCTGTTGGTGTTTTCTTTCCAGGCATTGACACTATACTGTGTTTTCTGGATGCATTCTTGATGGATGTACACCTTCCAGCAGAGGCACTAAGAAAAGCAATGGCACTAAAACTGCTGCTCAGAATTTGAATTATTCTTAAATTGTCTTTCTCAGACTTTCAGATTTGTCCTAGCACTAAGAATAAAGTTTAAACTCAGCTGAATATGGTAGGCTTTTTGCCCCGACAACGGTTGAGAGCAGAAGAGCTGTAGATGTTAATACAAATCCCCATAGCAATCTGTGTGGAAACAACTTAGTGTCAGCAACTGCTACCTCTGGTTTACATTTACTTATCTAGAACTGTTAAATGCAAATAGTAGTAGTGGCAATTCATCAGATAAGTTGTTTAATTAAAAAAATGTTAAACATTCCTGATGGAAATTTAAAATGGTCATTATTTCTTCAGCAATTGCTGTTCTGCATCTGTGGAGTGTTTCTATCAAAATCGGGTAAAATGCAAATATAATACATGCATACAAAGTGGCAGAGTTATGGTTGCTGTGGGAAACCATAGCACTGAATTCCCTGGCTTGGGGTTTTCAATTCTCAATCACAACAGTCCATTCTTCTCGCATTACATTTAATAAAATAAACATTGAAATCATACATTTCGTGTTTCAGTGTAGTTCTTAATCACACTGAATGCATTAGGTGCATTTAATTAGATATTCTCACAAGTAATCAGATTGAAATGATCTAATTGAAAAGCACAGGTGAGATTATTTTAATCTGTGGCAATGCAAATTGAATATAGTCATTAAGGAAAATGCTATTGTGTGTATGTACAGAATGTTATTTTCAATCATTCGACTATTTGTCAACCAATATTTTTCTAAGTTAGAGGTATTTCTCATTAAGAACTGGTTACCTTGAACACTGGGGAAAAAATCCTTTTTTAATTGAGTGCAAAAAAATCTGAAATTTTTTTGTAAGTGTAACAAGATTTGGGGTTTTTTCTGATTCAAAATGGGCGAATGACATTTAACTAAACTCTGCACAAATATTTCCCTGTGATGCAGAGAATAAGCAAGAAAACTGCCAGCCAAATAGGTAATTCATTTGGAAAGTAGTAGATCTTGAAAGTAGGGATGTAGAATGAAAGTGCCTTGAATATAATTACTCTGCTCCTGTGGCACAATAATGAAGATTAAAAACAACTTGATACTTATAGAGAAAACAGTCAATGAAAGGCACGGCACTTCCATTTTGTGCTTCAGAGGATGAGGACTGTTTGCTGGAATGATCTTTCTTATGGTATCTACCTGTTCGATCTTGTATTTAGCTGAGACACTAAATACAAGGTTTTCCAAGACCTGAGGAGGAGCCCTGTGTAGCTCAAAACCTTGTTTCTCTCACCAGCAGAAGTTGGTCCAATTAAAGTTATTACCTCACTCACCTTGTGTCTCATATCTTGGGACCAACACAGCTACAGCAACAGTACTTTCTTACAGTAGATTGTCATAAAATAGAGGTGGAGTTGTAGTGATTGCAATGATTACAGGATGTTTCTCAAATTCAGAAACACAAAAAGGAGCCACCATGGCTTGGTATTACTCATAATGATGTTGAGCAGTGACTCCAGGAAATACTCCATATGTTATAACTTTCATATGAACAGTAGTAGTATTGTAATAATTAACTTTGGCTTATTGCAGATCTATTCTAGAAAAATCTAGTGGAAAATATTTACTTGTATATATTTGATTGACAAAAATGCTACAAAATGCTATCTTTATCTCTTCATTACATCTCTGTTCATAGAATTAATTTTTTTGTACATTCTGATTTTATCTTTTACATGGGAAAACAGCAGGGGTGCAGAAACCCTTTGAACTCCTCTCACCCTGTTTCTTCTCCCATTTCCCTATGAATTCATCATGATGCCCAATATAAGGGTTTGTCTACACTTACCAGAGGATCGATGTGCAGTGATCAATGCATCGGCAATTCCTTTAGTGTGTCTAGTGAAGACCACATTGCTCTCCTGTCGACTCCTGTACTCCACCTGAATGAGAAGCGCAAGGGGAGTTGATGGGAGAGCATCTCTTGTCAACATAGTGTAGTGCGGACCCTGCAGTAAGAAGATCTAAATACGTCAACTTCAGCTACGTTATTCACGTAGCTGAAGTTGCATAACATAGATTGATCTCCCATAGTGTAGACAAGGCTAAGATTTGTCTGCTGGGAAGGGCAACAGCAATGTTTTTAAGATGAAATTCCTTTTGTGTTTTCTAAAGAGTAATCTCCAATTTCCTCTCTTTCTGAGATTTAATTAATTGGAATTATTTGCTTTGGTGTTTGTTTAAATATTATAATGGACACTTACCTGTGACTGTTCTAGTTAAGATTGTGAGCCTAGGTATTGCATAGTAAAAAGGTAATGTCAATGCCGAGTTATGGTTGCCTGGTTGGTATGTCATCCCCCTCAGGAGGCAGCAGAATAGGGTTAGTGGTTCAAATTTAGATCCAAATTTCTATCTCCCTTCTGTTGATGTACCAAATTTCAAAGGAATCTAAGTATGTTAATTTTAGAGAACTTAAAAATTTCAATCTTTTAAACATGTCAGAAGCTCCCATGCCACTGTAATAATATGATCTCAGATCAGTTTCCATTTCCGTTCCACTGCATAACTTTGTGAAGCTTTGTGCCTATAGTTATCCATGTTTGCTCTTACAGAACATGTTTTTATTTTTTAAATCTTGCTAGCTGTATTTGGAGTTATGAGAGGGTTATGGGGAAAAAACACTTCCCACATTCTTCTGATTTTAAAAAAAATCCTCACTTTACTGTAGCCTTAATTATCTGAATAATTAAAGTTGAAAACTTCAGAGGGAGCTAATTCTCAAAGAGCTGTTTGTTTACACAATGATAGACGTGTCTAGATTCAGTAGGCATGGAAATTTTGCAAACTGCATAACGCAGCCATTGTCAAGCATTTTCATTGGATGGCCATCTTATAGGAGAGGTTTGTGCTCATCTTCCCACCCAATTGTAATTGCATAATTGTGCCAACTGTAGCAATTGTTTACATGGAAGAAGAATAGGGAAGTATTATATATTTTTAGTTTTAGATGCTTTTTGCAGTCAGAAACATGGATGAGTCAGCAGAATGTGACTGACTGACTGCCCCAATTTGGGCCCTTTGAGTGTATTGAATGTGTGCACTAAACTGAGTGTTCTAACTGCTGTTCTTCTCTTTACGTACATTCTGTAAATGTTGCATTACAATGTTCCAAAGCAAAATTGTTCAGTCTGAACTTTAAAACTTTTTATCTAACTGTTCTCTCTACAGACTTCCTCTGGGATCTGAAACCCATGGGCAGATGCTTTCCTTCTCTCATCTCCACTAATCATTCTGTTGACCAAACCCTCTCCTAATTACACTTGTGCTACTCTACATCTCTTTGAACTGCTCCAGTGGTGCAAAAGCTCTATAAAGTTGATTTAACTAGCCACATAGAGATTCCCCTAGCCAAGGGGAAAGCATGTGTTTAAGAGCCTTCTTTATACCACTGTGTTGTGCCTCCTCACAGCCCTTAGGGTCAAGTGTGCGACCAGGAGAAAGAGGATGTGGCCAGAATGTTGCTGTGGTTAAGAAATCCCTAGCTACTGGAATGGTTCTTCTTTGAGTACTTGTGCATGTCCATTCCATGTTAGGTGTGTGCGCACCTCGTGCACAGTCGCTGGAAATTTTTCCCTCTGTGGAATCCACTGGGTTTCCTTGAGTGCCCTTTGGTGCCTTGCGCTTATCGCCCTGTAAAAGGGGTCGCCCGACCTTGCACCCTCTCAGTTCCTTCTTGCCATCCGTGACAGTTGCTGGAACTGCTCCTCTTGCTTCGTTAGTGGTTCTCGTTTGTCACTCCATCCCTTCCTCTTTTTTTTTCCTTCCCAATAGTTTTCTCAGTTTGAACTTTAGTTAGTAGTTGTAAATAGTTGGACTCTTGCCGCTTTCGCTGAGATTCCCCATGCATGCCTCGTTCTCCAGGCTTCAAGCTCTGCACCTCCTGCAGTAAGGCCCTGCCTTTGAGGATACCACCTTCCAGTTGTCTAAAGTGCTTGGGTGAGACTCATCTCAGAGATTGCCGCCAGTTCAAGATGCGTACAAAGAAAGAACAGGAGGCCATGTTAAAGTCCTCCTGATGGAAGTGGCACTCCGACCCTCCTTGGAAGTGAGCTGGTCGGACTTGGCACCAAATATTTCAGCATCAGTACTGAGTGCTCCACCCACTGTAAGTGACTCTTGGCATGTTCCCTGTCACCGATGCTGAGAAAAAACATATGCAGCTGGCCAGGGTGTTCCCCAATGCTAAAAAGGCCATTCATGGGGCAAATAGCGGAGTGTTCCCTGCGTCTGGTCACTCGTCTATCCCCCACACAGCAGACTGTACTGTCGACTCCATCCTGTTTACAGGCTCCATTGAGTCCAGTCCCAGGTCAGCCGTCATCACCGGAGGGACAGTGTGGCACCAGTGAGATAACGGTGCCATCCACTCCAGAGGCATTAGTTGTGGCCAGAGACTTCCTTCCACTGTTCGTACTGCCATCGCTGGCAGTCCAAGTGTCGGCATCATCAGTCCTGGAGAGCATAAGGAAGCATGTTGCCCTGAGTTCCCATTCAGTACTGGGGCCATCGGTATCATCTAGAGGGTAACTGTCCCTGCTAGCATCGACGTGGGCTTCTCCATGTTGGCACCAATCCCCTGATCTTTTGCATCAACCCCTGGAATTGATGGGTACCACATCTCCATAATCCCTGGAGGAAGGTTCATTGTTGGAGCGGAGGTGGAGTCATTCACCCAGACAAGGACTCCCTACCAATACACCACCTCTCAATCCTATTCAATGGGGGATCCCAGTGTGGGGGTACCTCTGAGTGATTGGCCCAGTGGGCACTGACCTATGCAAATGCAATGGCCATTCTAGAACCTATAAGGCTTCACCCTGGTGCCAGTCCCCCCCCCCCCCCCCCCCCCCCCCCCCCCCCCCCACACACACACACACACTCTCTCTCTCTCTCTCTCTCTCTCTCTCAGTGGCGTCAGAGAGAGGCTCCTGTCTCACCAAGCAGCACCGGACTCCAGTACCGAACCCAGTACTGACATTCAAGACCTGGACCTATGGGATTTGCATTGTGCAGAGGAAGAAGAGAAGGAACCTGTGACAGTGCAGGTCACTGCCGCCTCTTCCCCAGAGGAGGCAGTGTCAGGGCCAGACGCATCACACCCTACCCCCAGGATGACTTAAAAGCTCATCAGGGGCTATTGAAGAGGGTGACCTTGAAGCTAGGTCTGGAAGTGGAGGTCGTAAGAGTCCCCGCACAGCCTAGTAGACATTTTGGCCATGGTGGCCCCATCAGTGGTGACTCTCTTGCTCCTTCAGGAGTCCAGGCAGGAGTTCTCCACTCTGGTGGAAGAGGGGAAGGCAATAGCCAGGGGTTCCTTGCAAGCCACCCTCAATGCAGCAGATGCGGTGGCCTTGTAAAGGTGCTCTTGGCGCCTGTCCTCTGGCCTACTGGCAGAGATGCAGCAGTCTCTTCAGGACCTCAGGTTTGAAGGGTGTTCACTCTCCTCAGAGCAAGCAGATGCAGAGCTCTACAGCCTGAAGAACTCCAGATCCACCCTCAAATCCCTGGGTGTCTATGTCCCGGCACCTTGAAGGAAACATTTCAGGCCCCAACAGCCCACGCATTTCTCTACTCTGCTGCCCTGTCAGGACCTGCAGAAAGCAAAGTAGAGGCTTTAGGTGCAGGTAACTGCCTCCATCTGCATCAGCGTTGCTACCTGGCCCTCCCAGATACTCGGGGGGGCTCCAAACAGAACTTTTGATGGGGCGCCCGAGGACATTATACCAGTTCCCACATCAGATCCAGTCCCCTATTATTTCCAAACCATTTGTCCCACTTCAGCTCAGCATTGTCACGCATCACCACAGACTATTGGGTGCTGAGCATGGTGGAAGAGGGATATACCCTCCAATTTTTTTCCACCTTGTCCCTCCCCACCCCAGTCCCTCTTCAGGGACCCTTCTCACAAGCAGCTGTTAGTCCAGGAGGTGCAAGCCCTCATCCAGGTAGGAGCTGTGGAAGAGGTTCCTCAGGATTTAAGAGGGAATAGGTTTTATTCACATTATTTCCTAATCCCAAAGTGGTCTCCGACCTATTTTATACCTGCACTGCTCAACAGCTGTCTCAAAAAGCTGAGGTTCCACACGGTCTCCTTAGTCTCCATCATTCCCTCCCTGGATTCCAGAGACTGGAGGAATGCCTCCCTCAATTTGGGAGATGTCTATTTCCATATCCCAGTTTTCCGAGGCCACAGAATGTTTCTCAGGTTTGTTGTGAATCAGACCCACTACCAGTTTACTGTTTTCCCATTTGGCCTGTCAGCAGCCCCATGGGTTTTTATGAAATGCATGGCAGTATTGGCGGCCTTCCTGAGAAGGTGAGGAGTACAAGTTTACCCATACCTTGATGACTGGCTGATTTGAAGACTAGCCCCAAAGCATCTGAGACTAAGGATATTGAGTGCTGGGGCCTGATAAAGGGAACGCCTGAGCCCACCAGTCGAGGGTCCCTCCTCTAGTCAAGGACCGGAGTGGGCACTGTTAGCACTGTGTCCAAATGATGGTGATTCGGCAAGTACACAGAGGCCATACAATATTGAAGGGGTGTGAGGTGCAGTCTCGCATGCTGCGCTATGTATGCGCCATCGTCTGAAGTCTTCTGGGAAGAAGGCCCTGGCCTGGGTAGAATAGAGCACCTCTCCGATGAAACTCTATCCTCTCTAGTGGGATGAAGGTTGACTTCTGATTGTTTATCAGCAAGCCCAGTGCTTGAAAGGTTGCCTGAAAGAGGAGGATACTGGCCTTCACCTTGAAAATATCCATTGAAAGGCATCGTGGAGGAGACAACTATAATGAGGTGTATCCTTGGGCTGGGATTTGGCAGCTGTAACACAACCTCAGCATAGGTTTCATGGAATTAGTTGTTTCATCCTGTCTGTATCATCCTTTTTTCCCACCACTGACGCTCAAGTTTCTGGCCTTCTGTCTTCATCCAGCACCAAGTGTTCAAAAGCCAAGGAGATCTGTGGGAGCAGTGGGGAGAAAGGGCCACTTGTTGGTGTAATGGGATGTATAAACCCCACATGGTCAGTGACAAGGTTAAAGGGAGCTGGAGAGCCCAATTAACCCATTCTATGGCACCTGGAGGGAAACAAGTAATTGAGGATTAGATCCTGCTGGGGAGAATGAGACTGGGTAGTTCCTATACCAAGACTGCAGGACGAGTACAGAAAGATGGAGAGAGGAGACCTGTAGTAAGGAGCTTATACCCTGGGATTGAGCATGAAGGGAGAGGGTAGCAGGGCTCAAGAGATTCCAGGCAGCTGCCCCAGAGGCTAGGAGCCACCCTGAGAAAGCAACTCTGACAAACTGGGGAAAGCTGCACAGAGAGAGACAACTCCAGGGAGAGAGGGCTGGAGAGTGCTGCTCCATGACAGATGCCTGCAAACATGCAAAGGCAGGGAGTAGTGAGGGATCATAAGGAACAGACCCTAGCTGCTTTTCACAAAGGCTCTGGGTTGGAACCCAGAGAAGAGGGTGGGCCTGGGTTCCCTACTATCACCCCTCTCTCGCCCCAGCAGGAGGGTGATGTATGCCTTAGGAGTAAAGGGGCAAGGACTACTAAGCCCAGCCAGGGCCAAAGGCCTGGTACATGGTCACTAAGACTTTGGGTTTTCGTTTGGCCTCTGTTACCCCACAAGGGGTGAGGCTGTCAGTGTCCTGGTCGGAGGCCTGTATCACAAGAAGGAACTATCTATGAGGGGTCCACATAGCTGCTGATGGAGGATCAGAGACACTTGAACTTGCCTTACCTGAGGCACCTCTCTTGGATTTGATGTTTGCAGAGATGATTAATGCAGTGCTGCCTGCTATCTTTTGTCCATGTCTGGGGTGTACCAAGTATCCCAGGGAGGTGAGGGGGCTAGCACAGGGCTTGCAGTGTCATCCATCCAAGCCTCAGTGATGCAGCCTATATCAAGTGCTTCATCACTGCTAAGGTCACTCATTGTTTGGTGGCAGAGCTTGTTTTGATCAGCATCAGCTTTAGTTCATGTCCCTTTGTGCTGCCTGCTTCTGGCCCATGCCTCGGTAGTGCTCCTGTGCAGTGTATAGACATTGGGCATCTGGAATCTGGCTTCTTATGTCTGCTTTTCTGTTTCCATGGACAGTTCCTCCCTGTGGCAGGTGACGTAGTGAATTGTGGGAAGGTCTGAGTGGAGGAGTCTGGGTTGCCAGATGTCATGGGAAGGGTTGGGTATCTTTTGGAACTGTAACCTGGCTGAGCCCAGGGAATGGGTGCAGCTGGAGCAGGGTGTTCCTGCAGTAGAGGTGGGTGGCCTGGTAGCATGGAACAGCAGTGAAAATAGTAATGAGGAAGAGCAAATGGCATCACACACCCATTTCCTCAAAATATGCTGGCTGTGTTTTTATGGCGCCCCTGGGGCTCTTACCTACCTTGGGCAAGAGGAAGGGAGATAGCTGAGTCCCAGCTGTCAAGTGGGCTCCTGAGAAGCCTGTAGGGGCCAAGGCTGGGGCTCCAGGCTCCTCCCCCATAAGATAGCAGCATTCTGTGGCAGTCTCCTTCCAGGTGATGGTTTCTGGGTTGGGGAAAGAGTCACAGCATCATTTTCACCTTTTTAGAAAATTTCTCTCATTTCTGTTTCCAAACTTTCAAAAGTGAATGGTGGTCCCTGCTTGGCAATGTCTGGTGGTTTGGCAGCCAGCTGCAGCTATTGATAATGAATATTCAATAATTTGCCAATAATCAATAACCAATTAATTGATAGTTAAAGCTTGCATCAATTATTGGCTGTGATTATCTGCTTAGTGAGAGGGGTTCTTTAGAGTCCGGATTAATTTAATAAAAAACCTCAGCTACATTAGCTTTGATTAGATTTATTGATTTAACACATGGCACATACACAGAGGAATGTGGTTAAAACAGCTGCAGAAGACCTTTCTCTGTAGCCTACTAAGAGCCAGCGTCCAGTCTGCAAATTATAGATAGATTATAGGGACAATTATACCCCTATCATTTATTTTTTAATCATTCCAGTCCTTATGTAGGTTGTTTCCTAAGTTCCCGTTCCCTTATAAGTTATAACTTTCTAGCTGCCTGAACACCTTATAGTTAGTGTGACGAAGTGGGAGTTTTTTGTAATTTTTTATGACCCCTATGTGTGCCTCCATTTCCCCTATACTGTATGCTGCTACCGGGGGTGGGGGGAAGGATTATGTTTGCTCTCAGGGCTGGCTAAGAGAGATATGTGGCTGTATGGGTGTATGTCACTTAGCTGCCTGAGTAGACAGGATAGGTCATTAAAAGGACGGGCTGAAGTTGACACACATCAGTGGAAAGTCCACGCACCAGAACGCTGACATGCGCAGCCAAAGACCCAGAAGAAGGAGGATTTCCCTGCCTCTCAGCAGGGAAGGTGAGCAGAGGCCTCAGCTCCAGAACAAAGGACAGTGAGCTGGGGAAATAAAGAGCTGGCTTCTGAACTGACTTAAGGAAGCAAGTCGGAGAGAACCTGAAAATGGAGTTCACCACAGTTTGGCTGGTGAATTGCTTTGGGCTGACCAGAATGGACTATGCTTTAACCTTATTTTTTCTATACTAACCTAAGGGGCTTCCACTGGCTACATTCCAGTTGACTAATAAGCCCCTACTGTTTTCAAATCACTGCTTGAGTGTCACTGCAAATACTGGGTGAGCCGCAATCGTTCCTAAAGCGCCTACCAGTCTCTAACCAGGAGTCTGGACTCACTGAGCAGAACACACAGCATGAAGCAGGAGTACTGACACCCCAGAGGGTCAGTTTCAGTGCCAGTGAGGCTGCGTGGCCTACCCTGAAGTAAGAGTGAGACCCCTTGGGGGCCTGTCGTATCGAAGGGGCTTCTCTAGGAGACTGTTCTGAAACGGGGAGCATAGCACCGATCTCGTGGATCTGTGACAATTAGTCATAATTTAGTCTTTCTTTGAGAGGTAATGTTATTCGTTGTACCTTTTGGATGCATTTTGCAGTTATTAAAATACCTGTAGCAACAATTTCAAAACAAGTTAGAACTTAGCTGCTTGATAGACTCCCACTCCTTAAAATTAGCTTAACTGCAAGGCATTATGGGAGTCTTGCTCCCAGGCAAGCTTTCTTGGTCTATCTTAAGCTGGCTAGAGCAGGTCTTCACTGCTGCTGTCCAACTCCATGATTTCCACAACTTGAGCGTTGCTAGGAATTGGGCTTGACCTCATCTCTGTTAGCAGCACAAAATGAAACTGCGACACCCAGAGGGAACTAAACCAGACGTGCAATAGCAAGTCTGTACTGCTCCAGCCCAGCACCTTTCTTGTGAGCATCTCAAAACAGGCCCAAGCCTCCAGCTTCACCACACACTGAGAGCCAGGTAGAAAGTCACAGGAAAGCGCTAAATCAGTTGTTTAATTTGTTTGAATAAGAACATAGCTGGGAGATTTAGCTACATCCCTCAATATTCACAAATCTGCAACCGGAGACAGTGGGGGAGAAAAGCACATTCCCCATTCAAAGCCTAAAGCCTGCATTCAGCAAATGCAGCGAGGAGCTAAGAGCTTTGATATGAAAGTCATCCTCTCCAGCCTGCTGGTGGAAACGCAGCATTTTTGAATGGCAGTGCCATTCAGGGGAAAGTGATTACAGTTTCGACTTTAGAACGGAAAGTTGAAAGCCGCCTGTTTACTGTTCTGGCTTCAGCAAACGTAACTTTGAACTAGAGCAGACGGGAGTTACAACTGACTTGTCAGAGCCTGTTTTACACGCTGGGCCAGGGCTTGACTTTGCTTCCATTTAAGGAACTCAAGTCAGCTCCCCGATTTAGATAGCTTTGGCAGATCTACAATATGCTGTTCTCCATTTTGTGGCTTTGACTATCCTGTTGTGCCTTGAAATCTAGTCCCAGATCCTACAGCAGGGAAGGTATTGATACCCTGGACATGTTAGAAGAGCCTTGATTAAACACATCAGCAATGGGTCATTACTTGTACGTGAATCTAAGCATGAGTTGTATTTAAAAATCAGCAGCAAAACCAGCAAAGCTAGAGGATATTGCTTCTGTTTCCATGGGAATAAGGAAAATAAACCTGGCAGGGGCGTGCCCTTCTGTGCTGCACATTTTCTACAGCAACCTCTCCCCATGCTGAGATTTCTCTCTATTTTCTACCACTGTACACCATTATTTAGCTCCTCACTACTCCTATGGTGGAGGTGCCGGGGAACAATTCATTTTACATTGTGGTTCCTTCTATCAATCATTTCAGTGATACAGCACTGCTCTGTCACGCATTATTCATGTCTATAAGTTATATTGCAACTAGCAAACAGTGATCCTGGTCAGGATCAGTGCCCATTGTGCTGGATGTTGAACAGACAAGGCCCTGATCCTGCAAAGATTTAAATACATGCTTAACTTTATGTGCTGTGAGAGGTTCCATCAGCTTCCCTTTGCAGGATTGGGCTCACAAAAGTAGATACAGGCCTTGCACCAAAAACCTGACCATCTAAGATCTACAGGCAGTGAGAGAGTGAGATAATAAAGTAGGTACAGTTCTAAAATACAATTTGTTTTAAAATTTTTAGTTAATTATAATCGCCCAAATATCAGCTTTCCTCAACACACCCTCAGCCCAGCCACTAAACGCTGGCTACTTTCTTGTAGAAGTCAAAGCAGGAGTGGGTATTCAGAAGGGATTAAAGGAGGACAGGGTCATGGCCACTCTTAACTCTGTAAGGAGTAGCATGGGAGGAAGCAAAAAGCCATCTGAGAGAGGCAGAGCAGAGGGACCAAAGGACATGGGATAAAAACGAGTGTGGATATAAAGGTTGGAAAGATGGCTGGTCCAGTGGTTAGCCTAGGATTTGGGAGACTGGGATCTGCCATAGACTCCCTGTATGACTATGGCCAAGTCATTTAATTGCTATATGTCTCTGTTTCCCATCTGTAAAATGGGGATGATACCTACCTCACAAGGCTGTTGTGTAGTTAAGTACATAAAAGATTATGAAGTGCTCAGATACTAAGGTGATAGGAGTGAGATAAGTATGATAGATAACGAGGCAGTAATGAAGGATCTTTATAGGTTAAGCTCTCTGAGTTCTTCACGAACATTTAGTTAAGCACCCTCAAACTCAGTGAAATAGGCATTTGTCACCTGGTTTACATATGGGGAAACTGAGTCACACTGACAGGACTTACCAAAGTCACATGAGTAAATGGCTGAGTAAAGTAGAGAGCCTAATAGTCCTGACTCCTTGTTCTAACCACTAGACCACATTGCCACCTTTCACAATTTTCTTTTCTTTTTATACCAAATCTTATAAATGGTTTCAGAAACATCAGAACTTCTCCTAGAACACAGCAATGAACTTGCCTGCCACACTGTTATAAACAATATGGCATTTGTCTTTTTTCCCCTCTGACACAAAGTGGAGGACAATTTGTTGCCTCATGTAGGGCAATTTTTTTTCCCCCTTGATGTTGCAACTTGCCACTCCTACGATAAGATGCCACAGGCTGTTGACATAAGATGTGATAACATTGCATCAGAGCTGGAGTAAATCTACAGAGCACTGTATTTGAATGCCTTGGGCATGGACCAGCCACACACAGACGTGGAAAGGCCCAGGAATGTCACAATCATTGGCAACACTCTGAAGTTGGTGCTGAAGGGATGGAAAGTTACTTCCCAATATGCAGAGCTGTTCTCCACTTATTGGATTGGAGGCCTCCTGAGGTATTTTTTGTCCCTGGAGAGAGAGATTCCTGAAATACTTCCTGTTTCCGAAGGGAAGTGGGGAACCAGAGCGCTCTTGAGGCTTGTATTTTTATTTTAAACATGAGAGAAGCAAACTAAAGCAGGGTGGGGGAAGGGGGACTCCAAATCATCTGGGACAAAAATACTTAACGACTGGCCCAGTGCAGTCTGTGTGAGAGAGGCTAGGGTGAAGGATTTTGCATGTCTGATAACAGAATTAGAAATATTAGAGCATCACAGCAATTTCTTGTATAGTGTTTCCCTGGGGCTGAGGTTGTAGAGTGGAAAATAGGTGACCCCCATCACTCCACACCAAGTTCTGGGAGTATATCATCACCAGCGAGGGTGGGCTGGAGGAATGAGTGCAGGCTTAGAACTCAGCAGCCACTTAGCTCTAATCCTGGCTTGGGCCTGACTTGTTGTATGGCTTTGGACAAGTCACTTTGTATTGGTCTCTGTTTCCCTATCTGTAGAATAGGGGTAGTGATACTTGCTTTGTGAGGATTAATTTAGTAAATGTCCATATGGCACAGCTAAATGCTGTTATTACTAAACTCAGCCGGGTTTAAGGAAAGACTATTCTTTCCAGGATCTGCTGGAGTTTGAGGATTAGAGTGACTATTTTCTCCATGCTCTGCAAATTTACATAAGAACAGCCAGACTGGGTCATACCAACAGTCAATCTAGCCCAATATCCTGTCTTCTGACGGTGGCTAATGCCAAATGCTTCAGAAGGAATGAACAGACTGGAGCAATTATTGAATGGTCCAGCCCCAGCTTCTGGCAGTCAGAGGTTTAGCAACACCCAGAGCATGGGGTTACATCCCTGACCATTTTGACTAATAGCCATTGATGGACCTATCCTCTATAAACTTAGCTAATTCTTTTTATCATTATTATTATTATTATTATTACTATTATTATTATATTTTTAACCCAATTATACTTTTGTCCTTCACAACATTCCCTGGAAATGAATTACACAGGTTGACTGTGCGTTTTGTGAAGAATTGCTTCCTTATATTTGTTTTAAACATGCTTCCTATTAATTTAGACTCATAGAATTTAAGATCAGAAGGGACCATTATGATGATCTAGTCTGCCCACCTGAAGATTGCAGGCCACAGAACTTCATTCACCCACTCCTGTAATAGACACACAACCTCTGGCTGAGTTACTGAAGTCCTCAAATCATGATTTAAAGACTTCAAGTTACAGAGAATTCACCATTTACACTAGTTTAAACCTGCAAGTGACCTGTGCCCCACACTACAGAGAAAGGCGAAAAACCCCAGGGTCTCAGCCAATCTGCCCCAGGGCAAAATTTCTTCCTGACCTCAAATGTGACGATCAGTTAGGCCCTGAGCATGTGGGCAAGACCCACCAGCTACATACCTGGGAAAGAATTTGCTACAATAACTCAGAGCCCTCCCATCTCTGGCCATTGGATATATTGTTGCAGATCAGCTACATGCCATTGTATGCAGTCTTGTCTTACCATCCCCTCCATAAACTTATCAAGCTCAGTCTTGAAGCCAGTTAGGTTTTTTGCCCTCGTCACTCCCCTTGGAAGACTGTTCCAAAACTTCACTCCTTTGAAGGTTAGAAACCATCATCTAATTTCAAGCCTAAACTTGTTGATGGCCAGTTTATATCCATTTGTTCTTGTGTCTACATTGGTGCTAACTTAAATAACTCCGCCCTGGTATTTATCTCTGAGGTACTTATAGAAAGCAATCCTATCCCCCCTCATCCTTTTTTTGGTTAGGGCTAAACAAGCCAAGCTCTTTGAGTTTCCTCTCATAAGGTAGGTTTTTCCATTCCTCGGATCATCCTAGTAACCCTTCTCTGCACCTGTTCCAGTTTGAATTCAGCTTTCTTAAACGTGGGAGATCAGAACAGCGCACAATATTTTGGATGAGGTCTAACCAGTGCCTTGAATAATGGCACTAACACTTCCCTCTCTCTACTGGAAATGCCTTGCCTGATGCATCCTTGGTCCGCATTAGCCTTTTTCGTGGCTGTATCACATTGGTGGCTCATAGTCATCATGTGATTAACCAATACAACCAGTTCTTTCTCCTCCACTGTCACTTCCAACTGATAAGTTTATAGCAAAAATGCTTGTTGTTAGTCCCTAAGCCCTGGTCTACACTGCAGGAGGAGTCGATGTAAGGTACGCAACTTCAACTATGAGAATCGCATAGCTGAAGTCGAAGTACCTAGATCGACTTACCACGGCACCTTCACGCTGGTGAGTCAACTGCCGCCGCTCCCCCGTCAACTCCGCTTGCACCTCTCGTGGCGCTGGAGTTCGAGGGAGAGCGCTCAGTGATTGATTTATCATGTCTAGACTAGACACGATAAATCAACCCCCCATATATCGATTGCTACCTGCCAACCCGGTGGGTAGTGTAGACCTACCCTTAGTGCATGACCTTCCACTTTGAACTATTAAATTTCATCCCATTTCTATTACTCCAGTTTTCAAGGTGACCCCTGGTTCTTGTGTTATGTGAAGGGGTAAGTAACACTTCCTTATTCACTTTCTCCACACCAGTCATGGATTTATAGACCTCTCTCATATCCCACCTTAGTCGTCTCTTTTCCAGTCTGAACAGTCCCAGTCTTTTCTCTCTCTCCTCATGGGAGCTGTTCAATATCTTTAGGGTGACCTGATGTCCCGATTTTATAGGGACAGTCCTGATATTTGGGGCATTTTCTTATATAGACGCCTATTACCTCCCACCCCATCCTGATTTTTCACACTTACTATCTGGTCATCCTAGATACCTCTAATCATTTTTGTTGCCCTTCTCTGTACTTTTTTCTGATTTTATATATAAAATCAGGGTTAACCAGACCTGCACACAGTATTCAAGGTGTGGATGTACCATGGCTTTATATAGTGGCATTATGATATTTTCTGTGTTATGTATCTCTTCCCTAATGGTTCCTAACTTTCTGTTCAATTTTTTGACTGCGAGTGCACATTGAGCAGATGTTTTCAGAGAACTATCCACGATGATGCTGAGATCTCTTCCTTGAGTGCTAACAGCTAATTTAGACCCCATCATTTTGTATTTGCAATCTGTCTGGCAGACTGACTCAACCTGGGACCCCTTTTTCTGCCTTGACAAGGAACAAGGAATTCAGTCAAGTTTGGGCCATGTTTAAAGTACAATTTAATTGAATATTTTACCTGAATTGTGAATGCCCTAGTAGAAAAGGAATCTGTGGAAAACGCATCATTTCATTGAAGTATCCTGGTGTGTCTGCCTGGCTTTATTACAGCATTTCACCTAAGGTTACCAATATTAAAGCAACCTATTTCGGAATATATACTAAAAGGCTGTTTTGAAAGTGCTGTGACTCTAATAAAGATAATATCCCCTATCCCCTTGACAGAAATTGAACGAGTGTGACAAAGTCAGACCATATGCAGTGTTGGTGTAGCGGTGTTTGTCCCAGAGACAAGGTGGGTGAAGTAATATCTTTCTGAGGGTGAGAGAGACAGGCATTCATGCTTAACTTTGCATTTAGCAGTGACACTCTGAGTTAGTTTCCCAGACCTGAAGTGTAAACTCAAAAGCTTGTCTCTCTTACCAACAGAAGTTGGAAAAATAAAAGATATTACCTCACCCACCTTGTCTTTCTAAAGTCAGACCGGACAAGTCATAGAGAGTGGGGTTTTTTAATTGATGTACCTCAGGGCACACACAGACAGGTTACTTGGAGCTGGTATACTTGGTCACAGCCCTGGTACCTTCTGACACGCAGTGCTTAGCTAATTCCTTGGGCAGCAGGCGCACGGCGGTCTGGATCTCTCGAGAGGTGATGGTGGAGTGCTTGTTACAATGCGCCAGGTGGGACACCTCCCCAGCCATGCACTCGAGGATGTCATTGATGAAGGAATTCATGATGTCCAAGGCCTTAGAAGAGATGCCGGTGTCAGGGTGAATCTGCTTCAGCACCTTGTAGACATAAATGGAGTAACTCTCCTTCCTGGTCTTGCGGCGCTTCTTATCCCCTTTCTTCTGGGTCTGGGTTACCACTTTCTCAGAGCACTTCTTGGACATAGGAGCAGATTTCACTGGCTCAGGCATCTCAATGGCTAATCTCACAGCACAGGAACAGTGGGGGAAGGCATGTATATCAGCCCTAGAAGGGTAAAGCTGAAAAGAGGTTACCTCTGGTCAACTAGAGACATCTGAGTTCAATTAAGGGCTGCCTGTGACCTTTATGATCATCTAGTCTGAAAAACCCCTCTTCTTGTGAGAGAGAGGGAGGAGAGATGAGCTACAGCAGGGTGAAAAGGTTACTCCTTTGTAGAAGGCTGTTCTCCTCCCAGTAAAGGAAACTACTAAGCTAAGGGACTGTTTGGGGAAGGACTGGCACCCAAAGGCCTGAATAACAAGGCAACACCCCAGAGAGGGAGCAGGAGAGGAAGTTGGAATTTGTGTTAGGAACTTGGTTCTTAGTGTTTGGCTGAAGAGTGTTCCATGGGCCTACTTTGAGGCCCACCTTGTAAATACTGAAAAATAAAACCCGAGTGAGACATAAAAGCTCTGCGGAGTGGGACTGATTTACTCCAGGCACCCCACCCCCCTCCTGAGGGGGGACCCTGAACCCAGAGAGGTGAGGGAGGTGTCTTGCATAACCACATACCTCCATGGCAAGCTGACTGCTGCCATCCATGACTACCTCTACAGCTGGAGTAAAGGGTCTTTTATCTCAGCGGGGTAGAAAGACAAGAAAGAACATGTTATGAATTAGCACACTGAGAAGTCTATGCTAAGATCAAAGATTAGTGGTTTACTTATTACTGCCCCCTCCCCCAAGTTTAGCATTAACTCGTGCTAAATGACCCACATGGGGAAATCAGAAGCAACGATTAATAAAGGTTTAATGGTGGAGGTTTTGTGTTTGAAAGTGGCAGATTCTAACAGCGCTGGAAACTATAAAGCCCTCCCATCCCTTCTTCCCCCCCCCCCCCCGCCTCCACTGGTAACCACTGGGAGGTGTGTGTATGTGTGCGTGCACATTTTACCACATGGAATGAGCTGCTGTATCTTGCCTAGTAGAATTACATTCCTTTCTAGGCTATAATTATCTCCACACTAATCCAGTCTTGAGTACTTTTTCTAATGTATTCCATTGTTTGCATCTTCTTGACACCTGTCTTATAAAACCATTTAAAGATCATTTTCCTAGTCAGGGTTGGCTTTTAACTAAAGGGTGAATATAATTGTGCTGAAAAGGTTGGATTTTAAACAAGCCACATAATACACTGTGAGTCTGTACTGGAGGTTGCTTTTGGTGTAAGTTTCGCTCTAGTACTAGGTTGTCTAGTAACTAAACACAACCACAACAACAAAAAGTAAAATTGAAATGATCATGGTACAGCAGGAAAACACACACACACAAGTATGCACTGAGAATAACAACTGAAAAAAGAGAGAACTAATAGCTGAAATAAGTTCTTGTTCCTTTAATGTTGACTTATAAAAAAATCTTTGGTAGTGTGTGTATATAAAATCCATTAAAACTTTTCCTGGGAAGGAATAGAAACCACCTCTTGTGTTACCTACTTGTGGGGAAATAACATCCTGATGTCAATCAATCCAAGCCATTCCAGAGGGACATAACTACATCACAACTAACTTATCTTCCAAACTCCTGTGGCAGGGATGGCTCAAAAGGGCTCTAGAGTCTTTCCTCCCCATGTCACTAGTCCAAATTCAGCCCTGACTTGTAATGACTGAGAGCTATTGCTGGCTGAAGGCTGTTCAGGGGCTTCTGTGAAATGAGTTGGTGAATGCAGTGTAGTTTCTAGAGGGAGGAGTCAATGTCACTAACCTGTCAACAGAATGGCCTCCATAACTGGCACCCTGAGAGAGGCTAAGACCCAGGACCCCAACTTACCTTCTTGGCCTCTAGAGGTTTGTGGTGATCATTGCAATGCTGATGTGACATACAGTTCATCCAGATGAGTCATGGCAGATTGATGGGGCAAGGTGCAAAAACCGGTGCTACTGCTCCACGCTGCTGTGCCTGTTCTGTGGCTAAACAAGGACTTCTGCTTCAACAACTGTAAATCCAGCACTAAACCTATTCAGGACCACAAGGCCTGGCTCAGTTGGGAGCTGTATGCGAGAAGGTACAGAGAGCAGCACACGTTCTAGGAGGGCCGCTCCATTTGAGCGTTCTCTCTTCCATGCACTTGAGTTGAGTAGCCTTTCCTCCTAGTAACCAGTAAGTCCAGACAACAGTATCTTTCTGTCCCATCCCCCATCACACTATTCCTCTTGCATGTGTTAAGTATGTGTGTTTTAAGGAGGCATCACAGAGATCCCCTCTCTAGTTGTTAATGTCTCGAGGAGGGACAGAGAGGTTTGGACTGGATGGATCTTGGATGTACTTGCAGCCTTCTGTAGGAATTGTTGTTTCTTTTTATAAAGCAGTGGCATGATCCTCTTCTGCAGAGTGGCAGCAGTTTGAAAAGGCCATGTCTCATCCTGAGGGCAGGTGCAGAGAATGAAGATTTCTGATACAGGAAAGAACGCTTTGTTTTTGAATGGTTGATATGGTGGGTGGTTGATGAGAAATGCACTTGACCAAAGAGAAGGTCACAAGCAGAAGCCATTTATCCCTTACATTTTTTATTCTGAATAACATAAGTGGGTGGTGGTTTATTTAACACACACAAAGTACACAGCATTGGTTACAAACCAGAGGTGACGGAGCCATGTATACAAGAAGACAGGAGTGGCAGACTGCGCTCTGTTACACCTGGATGTAATTTTCCATAGGATCATGATGCTGGGACTGGGCAACAGTGGATGGATCACTTGATCATTGCCCTGTTCTGTTTGTTCCCTTTGACGTAGCTGGTACTGGCCACAGTAGGCTAGATGGCCCATTGATCTGACCAAGTATGGCCATTCTTGGGTTCTTATCATCTACTCCAGGTGTTTGTACCTACAATTCATGGATGATATTGGGTGGTAGCTTTACCACAGCCAGCTGAAGACCACTTTTTAGCAGCCAGCTATCACCTTAGCTTTCCACCATATCTTGGGTATCGTTCTTCTGTATGACATGGGGCCTGAAGATAGACAACCCGTATTGGCTTTTCTTCCCAAATCAAATCAGTATCTTAGATGTCTGTATACTAATGTGAGAATTATGGGGAATAAGCAAGAAGAACTTGAAATGCTAGTTAATAAGCACAACTACAGTATAGTTGGCATCACAGTCTGTGATAATACGCATGACTGGAATATTCGTATAGAAGGGTACAGCTTGCTCTAGAAGGACAGGCATGTAAAAAAAGGAGGAGGTGTTGCCTAAAAACCAAAAATGTAGATACTTGGACTGAGGCTGAGCTGGAAATAGAAGACAGACTTGTTGAAAGTCTCTGAGTAAGGATAAAAGTGGGGGGAAACCAGGGTGATGTCAGGGTAGGGGGTCTACTACAGACAATCTAACCTGGAAGAAGAGGTAGATGAGGCTTTTTTAAACAACTAACAAAATCATCCAAAGCACAGCACTTGGTGGTGATGGGGAGACTTCAGCTACCCCAACAGCTGATTATCCAACAAGTTCTTGGAATGTATTGGAGACAATTTTTTATTTCAGAAGGTGGAGAAAGCTACTAGGGGAAAGGATGTTCTAGATTTGATTTTTGACAAATAGGGAGGAACTGGTTGAGAATTTGAAAGTGGAAGGCCGCTTGGGTGAAAGTGATCATGGAATGGTAGAGTTCATGAGTCTAAGGAATGGTAGGCGGGGAAACGGCACAATAAATTTTTCAAGAAGGGAGCCTTTAGCAAACTCAGGGAGTTGCTAGGTAAGATCCCATGAGAAGCAAGTCTAAGGGGAAAAACAACTGAAGACAGTTGACATTATAAAGAGACATTATTAAGGACACAAGAGCAAACTTATCCCACCACATAGGAAAGATAGGAAGTATGGCAAGAGACCACCCCCCCCCGGCTTAACCAGGAGAGCTTCAATGATCTGAAACTCAAAAAAGAGTCCTAAAAAAAAATGGAAAATAGGTCAAATTACAAAGTATGAATATAAGCAAATAATACACTTATGTAGGAACAAAATTAGAAAGGCCAAGGCACAAAACAAGATTAAGCTAGCTATAGACATAAAGGATAAGAAGAAAACATTCTACAAATGCATTAGAAGCAAGAGGAAGACTAAGAACAGCGTACTTAATGCGGGGGGAGGAAGACACACAAAAATATGGAAATGGCAGAGGTGATAAATGACTTTTTTGTTTGTTTTCACCAAAAAGGTTAGTAGCGATTGGACATCTAACTTAGTGAATGCCAGTGAAAATGAGGTAGGCTCAGAGGCTAAAGTAGGGAAAAAACAAGTTGCAAATTACTTAGACAAGTTAGATGTCTTCAAATCAGCAGGGCCTGATGAAATACATCCTAGAATACTCAAGGAACTGACTGAGGCCAGTAGCTATTATCTTCAAAAACTTGTGGAAGACCGAAGAAATTCTGGAGGACTGAAAAAGGGCAAATGTAGTGCCAATCTATAAAAAGTGGAATAAGGACATCCCGGGAATTACAGACCAGTCAATTTAACTTTAGTACCTGGAAAAATAATGGAGCAAATAATTAAGCAATCAATTTGCAAACACCTAGAAGATAATAAGGTAAGTAACAGTCAGTGTGGATTTGTCAAGAACAAATCATATCAAACCAACCTAATAGCTTTCTTTGACAGGGTAACAAGCCTTGTGGATAGGGGGAAAGCAGTAAATGTGGTATATCTTGACTTTAGTAAGGCTTTTGATACTGTCTCGCATGACCGTCTCGTGAACAAACTAGGGAAATACAACCTAGATGGAGATACTATAAGGTGGGTGCATAACTGGTTGGAAAACTGTTCTGAGCAAGTAGTTATCATTGATTTACAGTCAAGCTGGAAGGGCATATCAAGTGAAGTCCCACAAGGATCTGTTCTAGGTCCAAGTCTGTTCAATATCTTCATCAATGATTTAAATCAGGGGTGGCCAACCTGAGCCTGAGAAGGAGCCAGAATTTACCAATGCACATTGCCAAAGAGCCACAGTAATACATCAGCAGCCCCCTCCCACCCCCCTGCAGCCCCGCTGAGCAGCACCTCCCCCTCCCTTCGCGCACCTTCTGCTGTTTTGTAGCATGCATTAGGGGCGGGGCAGGGAGAGGGAGGATAGTGAGGGCATGGCAGGCTCAGGGGAGGGAGAAGGAAGGGGTGGAGTGGGGGCAGAGTCAGGGGTTGAGCAGTGAGCACTCCCCGGCACATTGGAAAGTTGGTGCCTGTAGCTCCAGCCCTGGAGTCGGTGCCTATCCAAGAAGCCGCATATTAACTTCTGAAGAGCCATATGTGGCTCTGGAGCCACAGGTTGGCCACTCCTGATTTAGATAATGGCATAGAGAGTATGCTTATAAAGTTTTCAGATGATTCCAAGATGGGAGGGGTTGCAAGTGCTTTCGAGGATAGGATTAAAATTCAAAATGATCTGGACTGGAGAAATGGTCTGAAGTACATTGGATGAAATTCAATAAGGACAAATGCAAAGTACTCCACATAGGAAGGAACAATCAGTTGCACACATACAAAATAGGAAATGACTGCCTAGGAAGGAGTACTGCGGAAAGGGATCTGGGAGTCATAGTAAATCACAAGCTAAATATGAGTCAACAGTGTAACCCTGTTGCAAAAAAAGCAAACAACATTCTGGGATGTAATAGCAGGAGTGTTGTAAGCAAGACATGAAAAATAATTCTTCTGCTGTACTCTGCGCTGATACAGCCTCAGGTGAAATATTGTGTTCAGTTCTGGACACTATGTTTCAGGAAAGATGTGGACAAATTGGAGAAAGTCCAGAGAAGAGCAACAAAAATGACTAAAAGTCTAGAAAACATGACCTATGAGGGAAGATTGAAAAAATTGGGTTTGTTTAGTTTGGACAAGAGAAGACTGAAAAGGGACATGATAACAGTTTTCAAGTACATAGAAGGTTGTTACAAAGGAGGAGGGAGGTAAATTGTTGTTGTTAACCTCTGAAGATAGGACAAGAAGCAATGGGCTTAAATTGCAGCAAGGGCGGTTTAGGTTAGACATGAGGAAAAACTTCCTGTCAGGGTGATTAAGCTCAGGAATAAATTACTTAGGGGGTTGCGTGGAATCTCTGTCACTGGAGATTTTTAAGAGCAGGTTAGACAAACACCTGTCAGGGATGGTCTAGATCAGGGGTGGGCAAACTACAGCCAGATTCAGCCCTTCAGATGTTTTAATCTGGTCCTCGAGCTCATGCCAGGGAGTGGGGTCTGGGACTTGCCCCGCTCCAGTGCTCCAGATGGGGACTTTCCCCGCTCCATGTGTGTCGTGGCTCCACACAGCTCCCAGAAGCAGCGGCATGTCTCCCCACCAGTTCCTATGCATTGGGGCAGCCAGGGGGCTCCGCACGCTGCCCCGACCCCAAGCGCCACGCCCGCATCTCCCATTGAAAACACGGCCAATGGGAGATGCAGGGGCAGCACCTGCAGACAGGGCAGCACGCCAAGCCACCCGCTGCGCCTCTGCGTAGGAGCTGAAGAGGGGACATGCCGCTGCTTCTGGGAGCTGCTTAAGGTAAGCGCCGCCTGGAGTCTGCACCCCTGACCCCTCCTGTGCCCCAACCCCCTGCCCCAGCCCTGATCCCCCTACCGCCCTCTGAACCCCTTGGTCTCAGCCTGGAGCTCCTGCACCCCCAACCCTTCAGCTCTAGTCCTACCCCAGAGTCCGCACCGCCAGCCGGAGCCCTCACCCCCCCGACACCCCAACCCCCAATTTTGTGAGCATTCATGGCCTGCCATACAATTTCCATACCCAGATGTGGCCCTTGGGCCAAAAAGTTTGCACATCCCTGGTCTAGATAATACTTAGGCCTGCCATGAGCGCAGGGGACTAGACTAGAAAACCTCTCAAGGTTCCTTCCTGTCCCACAATTCTATGATGTTGTAGTAGTTTTGGTGATACGTTGTCGAAGCCACAAGTTTTCCCTGTTTTCATTTATTTCAATGCCTTCTATATTTCTTCACTAAAGTGTGGTTGGAAGTTTTCATCTTGGTCAAAAGTGGAGATTTCTTTTATTGACTCCAGTCTTTTTTGATTGACACCTCAAAAATTGTATCTTTGTCTGCTTTAGCAATGTTGATCAGGTATTTGGTGACATTGTTTGGAGAGACCTTCTGTTGACGCGTATCTGGTGGGCTCTGTGGTGCCCCAAACTTCCTGACTATCCATGTTTTCCTGATAGAACTTGATATGTCTGTTTCTGAGATTGCTTTTTCCCATCATGCTCTGTAGGCTAAATTCAGGCTCTCTAGAAGATGACTGGCTATTTCTGGGTTAATGAATATTTGAACAGCTAAAGGAAGTTTTCACATTCTTTGCCCAGACATGGTATACAGATTTTTGGCAGCCACATTGGATGAACTTGGAGATGATCTTAAAGATTGCTTTGGTAAACCTTGAACATGCTTAAACTATTGAGATTTTATGCAGGATGCAGAATGTATACTAGTCAATGAGCTTAGTGTAATTGTCCCAGTCTTCTTTCTGTAGTTCCAAATTAGTATCTAGGAGTAAAGTAGTTTAGTCTGTATCCTGATTCCTGACCAAAGCCTTCAATTATTTCTTGTAACACTAGCCGCATTTTATTTATATCTTGTATAAAAAGCATAAGGCCATCAGCATATAATGAAACTTTTTCTATTCCCAATATTCTTATTCCCTGAATTTCTTCACCCCCAATCTTTTATTCTAATAGTGCCATAATTAAATCAAATAATAAGGGTGATCAGGGACACCGTTGGCTTGTTCCTCTGCATAATGGTATTGGCTCAATCTTTGTGACATCATTTCCCCAAATACCTAATGTGACCCTGGCAGGACAGGTGCCAGCTCATGCCAAGGCCCCTTGGCCTCAACTGAACACTGACAAATGCACCGCTGGAAAGCAGCCTGGCTCCCCTGTGTGTTAGTACTGTTAAAATAGGTATTAGATTTATGAAAAGGTGTTTTGACTTTATGAAATGCTTGTAAACTGCTGCATGCATTAATCTCACATATCAGATCCATATCCCATGTTATAAGGTAGCATTTTAGTATTTACTCTATAACTGTAAAATCACCTGTCAGGAAAGAAGCATTGCCAAGTGTGAAATACTAGTTTATCACAAGAGGTGTTATCTCCTGCCCAACAAAAGAAGGTCCTAAGGCACCAGACAAGCCATTGTGGAACATCAGAAGACAGAAGACTTTATTGATTGCTCCTCCCACATCCATGAAGAGGAGATGTGCATGGAGCCTCATCCCGACAGCTTGAACTCTGGTGGAAGGGAATAAAAATCCCAGACAGGAAGAAATTGTATGTTTATGCTGAGGGGCAAGGATTACTAAGCATAAGTAAAAGGTCCCGAGTGCTTGGCCTGATTACCCCTGAAAGACACATAGATCTTGATTATTATAGAAGTTGCTATTACCTTTTGAAACCTAAGACTGTAACTCATTTGTGTGTATTTTTATCTGCTTTAACCTTGTAAATAACTCTAATTTCTTTTTCTAGTTTATATATCTTTAGTTCATTTATTATAGGATTCACTTTAAACATTATCTTTGGTGTGGGATCTAAGGTGCAATTGACCTGGGGTAAGTGACTGGTCCTTTGGGAATGGGAGTAACTTGAATATTATAGTGATTTGGGGCGGGGAGCGGGAGGGAAGGGACCATCTATCACAAAGGCAGGCTAACCTGATTGGCAAGATAGACTGGAGTGCCCAAAGGGACTGTCTGTGACTCCATGTCAAGGCTGTTACAGTGTTGAGGAGTTCACACTTGATCCTTGGTTGGTGAAATCAAAGTATAGAACTCGTAATCAATTTGGGGTGTGTACCCTGCTACTTAACAGTCTGCCCTGAGGTTGGTACTCTTGATCCTGAACAAATCCAGACAGTTTGTCACCCTAGGATTTCTATAGGTTATTTTAATCCACTTCTGAAAGTGTTCCCAAAAACTGTATTTCTCCACCTTTCTAAACAAAAATGGTCATTCTACCAAACCTCTTCTGCATCCATAGTTAAAATGCAGATGTCTTCATTAGAGCTCTTGGAATGCTTTACCACATGCAGGAGTTTTCTTTTGTTATTTAAGTGGTTTCTTCCTTTTTATAAAACCAATCTGTTTTTGATGCACTACTTTACACATTCTTGTGTCTAATCTGGATGCTAGTATTTTTGTAAAAATCTTACTATCTGTATTTGTTAAACAAATGGGCCTATAAGACGCTGGATATGATAAATCCTTATTTGATTTAGTTATCAAAACTACATCTGCCTGACGGAAGGTATTTAGTAAGCACTTTGTTGCCAAAGAAGACTGAAATATCTTGGCTCACAATGGAGTTACCTATATTTTAAACATGGGAGCTGTGGAGCCAGTGCTCAGAGCGGGTGTGGGCAGTGCGCAGAGCTGCCTAGCCGCGCTTCTGCCTAGGAGCAGCAGTGACAGGTCACCACTTATGGGGAGCCGCCCGAGGTGAGTGCCCTCCGGATCAGGCACCCTGAAACCCCTTCTGCACCCCAACCCCCGCCCCAAGCCCTCTCCTGCACTCAAAATCCCTCCCAGAGCCCACGCCCCACACCTCCTCCCGCACCCCACACACTCGCCCACATTCAAACTTCCTCCCTCTTAGTTAACCGGAATTTTTCACTTTTTCACCCCCCATTCCCACAACATGCTGGATAAAAAGCTTTTACTGTACTACCCTTTCATTCTGTAAAAAGAAAAGGAGTACTTGTGGCACCTTAGAGACTAACAAATTTATTTGAGCATAAGCTTCTGTGAGCTACAGCTCACTTTATCAGATGCATTCAGTGGAAAATACAGTGGGGAGATTTATATACATAGAGAACATGAAACAAGAGGTGTTACCATACACACTGTAAGGAGAGTGATCACTTAAGGTAAGCTATTACCAGCAGGAGAGCCGGGGGGGACGACCTTTTGTAGTGATAATCAAGGTGGGCCATTTCCAGCAGTTGACAAGAACGTCTGAGGAACAGTGGGGGGCGGGGTGGGGGGATAAACATGGGGAAATAGTTTTACTTTGTGTAATGACCCATCCACTCCCAGTCTCTATTCAAGCCTAAGTTAATTGTATCCAGTTTGCAAATTAATTCCAATTCAGCAGTCTCTCCTTGGAGTCTGTTTTTGAATTTTTTTTTTTGTTGAAGTATTGCCCCATGTTTATCCCCCCACTGACTGGTCACCTGGTGCTAGCACTCCTTGTTTCCAAATGTTAAATTGCATTAAAAGAAGGTGAAAATATAACACTTTCCTACATAAGCTAAGGCTTTAGCTACCAAGGTGATGTTATGTGACCACAAATGCAATTAAAGATGGGCTGCACAATCGAAAATGGGCCAAGAGGCAATCCCTCTGTTAAGCTTTGACCCATTCTAGGGAAATGTTTGAGATCCCCTCCCCTGCCATATGTAATTTTTCATGATTAGTCAGAGTAGAGCATTAAGCATTTTGTGCAAGTCCTAGTACAAAATGGGGCCACAGCCTGGAACTCCATGAAATCTTGGAGCGACCCCACTGCGACAACAGTGACCAAGTCTTCAGAGAAGAGTAGAACTCTGGGAAAACAGGACCTTGTGCAGAGAGTTCAGTAAGATGAGGTCGGCCCTGAAGCCAAGACCAGCATCATTCCACACACAGTATTAATCTACACACGCAAGCCTGACTTTCACTTCTCTCTCTTGCTTCATACCAGACCTTCAGAACAGCCGTAGGAAATATTCAAGTCTCCCCAGAAGGATTTCTTAGGCTTTCTGCAGATCAATCACAGTATTTCTGTAAAACTGAAAAATGACTGATTTGTGATTTCAGGTCCCCCACTTTCTGAGTCAGCAGAGCACAGCAGTGCAGCAGGGGCACTACCCTGCTGTCATATACAACAGCAACATCCTCGGCCAATTAGGAAGCGGTATTAACAGGCTCTGTGAAGATCTCCATCCTGTGCCACTGGCTGGCACCTAGGGGCAGGCTGCAGAGTGGAGGCAGGCAAACACCAGGCTCCTTACAGCTTCACCAGAAAAGCATCTCATGGCATTGAGTGGTGATTTCCCTTCTTAAAACCTCTTTAGAGAGATCTCTAACAAAGAAGAATGTAAAACTGTTTTCTTTCATTGGAAGAAGCCTGTTCTAAGCCCAGAGGTAACAGAGACCTTGAGTCCATATGGAATACCTTGTTCCTGGCTTATTCCAGTTTGTGCATTTCTACTCAACTGCTTTCTGTACAAGCTTAAATATGGATGTTGCCCAGAGATTGCTATACTTCTGCACCTGGATATTATCATCTACTGGTGCTCTTACTCTCTGCCAAAAATTCTGATCCTGCAGTAATGCAGGCACATTGAAACCTAAGCTCTTTGGAAAATACTGGAAAGCCTTTCCTCAGAATTGGCCTCATCATGATACATGTGAACCGGAGTGTTGTGGAAATGTTCAATTACCCATTTTTAAAATGTATCTCAAGAGTTCAGTCTCCTGTGCAAGAAATTCCTGCAAATTCTCTGTCAATCTCCAAACGGTGCTGGGAAACAGACTGAAAAAAATGCAGTCAGCTCAGACAGAGATTATTAGTGATTCATGTGACTTCATAATGGCTGTTAAGCATTACTTGATAATGCCCGCTGCAGTCCGTGGACCCCCCCGGGGCACAGTCTGGCCCATTTGTCTGAAAAGGCCAATTTTCTTGCCCTAGATTATTAAATTACAAAGAGCTTTGGGAAACAATCTCATTTACTTTTCACAGTAAAGCATGCTACCTTTACTTTTGCATTTCACACAGTTGGGACAATGAAAATAGCGATGCTATGGCCCTGCTGAAGTTGATGGCAAAACTACCATTGACTTCAGTGCAGTCAGGATTTTTTTACCCACAACTCAGCTTTGCTTTCTGTTCTCATGCACTTTGCACACATCTGTAATGTTTGCGTTGCAAACAGAGGGCTGCTTAAATCCAAACAAAACTTCCATCTCTCCCCCTCTTTTATTTTCCATGAGAACATTTCTTGAAGTTAGATTTTTGCATAATCTTTTCCCCCTTTCAGGCCCTGACAACGTCCTCTTCCATCAAAGAAGTGGCATGTAGATTCAAGTGCTTTTGAGGGCAAGGATCGGCCTTCTGGTATCATCATGATGATTGTAAACGATGGAAAACACCATGTAACTTTAGGACCAGGCAAATTGTTTGAAACTGTAGTAAAGAACAGAATTTATTAGACACATAGATGAACACAATTTGTTGGGGAAGAGTCACCTTGGCTTTTGTAAAGAGAAATCATACCTTACCACTCTATTAGAATTCTCTGAGGCCAGAGGCGAATTACAGTTTTATAGGGCCCTGGGCCAGAGTAAGTGGGGGCCCCTCCCCACCACTTCTATCTGCGGTCTTCCTCCAGCTTCCCCCGGTGCTCCTGCTGGGGAGCGGGTTCAGGGCGCTTTCCCTGCCTGCCCAGCGCTCCTGCCAGGGGGGAGAGGGATTGGGCGCAGGAGCCTGGCTCTCCACTCGGCGGGGGGCCCCAGGGCATGGGCCCTATTGGTCCAGTGGCTAATCTGCCACTGTCTGAGGTGGTCAACAACCATATGCACAAGGGTGATCCAGGGGATATAGGGTACTTGGACTTTCAGAAAGCCTTTGACAAGGTATGACGCTGGTAGACCAGGTCAGATCAAGGCCACAGGCCAATTCACTTGTGTATTAGTATAGATGAAAATGAGTGTAAATGTAAGAGTGTATTCAGGTCTTTAAACTTCATGAAAACAAGTGGAATGTTACTTGTATTGTTTTCACTTATCCCGTGGGGGGGAGGGGAGCTGTGCTCCCACCAGCACTGCCCCAGGCCTGGTAGGGGCCCGAGTGCACGGGGAGGAGGCGGGGACTGTGCCACGGGGGAGCCCAGCAGCACGGCAACTAGAAACCCCCAGGCCTGTCGCTGAGCCTCCCTCCTATTTGCACCACCAAGTAGTACGAGCCTCTGAGTGGAGGAGATGGGGTGGGGCCGGAGCGGAGCCTCAGCGGCTGAGGGCTCTTCTCCACCCCCACCACTGGCAGGAGCCCTCAGCTGGTGGCTGGCTGGCCAAGAGGAGCAAGTGGGCAGGGGGGAGGGAGAAGACAGCCCTGGGCCCACCAGCTGAGAGCAGCCAGGAGGAGGGGCTGGGCCAGAGAGGAACTAGTGCCGCAGTCAACATCGGGCCAGGCCAGCGCATGGTGCCCTCTTTGGTGGGTGCCCACCCCAAAAAGGCCATCCCTGGTCCCAGTGGTGCCCCAAATTTGCTGGTGCCCTATGCAGCCGCATATGCTGTTTACGCCTAAGGACGGCCCTGCCCCCCTCACTACATGACCCCAGTGTCATCTCCTGGAACACCGCCCTCAGCTGTGACCCCTCCAGCCCCCTCCTCTGGAGCAGGGGGCAGCCAGTCAGACCCTTGGCAAAGGGGGGACGTGTGCGATGGGGGCTCCAGTGGGGAGGATGTGCCTTGCTCCAGAGCAGATCATGCCTCTTGCATACTCCTGACTGAATTCCCCCCACCTTCACACCCCTTTGGGCCCCCACATAGCTCCTCCTGCCTGTAATACTCCAGTCTCAGTCTGCCCCCAAACTTTGTGCTTTCTCACTGCAGCCTCGGGCTCCACAGTGCCCAGAAAACCAAGGCACATGAACATGGTGGTGCCCACGCTGCACTGCCAAGGAGTCCAGCTCCTTTTTCTCCTGTGCTGATGCCGGAGCAATTCACTGGGGTGCCAGAATAGTGGGGCGGGGGTGGGGGGGTCATGGCCCCATCACTTTTAGAAGTGGGAGGTCTATGCCCTCCCACTTTTTTCCTGCCTTAAGGGTGACCAATGGCGGGAGGGGGTGGAGAGGAGCAAGCAGTGGGCAGGGGCTTGGGGGAAAAGGTGGAGTAAGAGCAGGAACAGGTGGAGCAAGGGCCGGGCCTTGAGGGAAGAGACAGAGTGGGGGCAGGGCCTTGGGGTGGAGCATGGGCAGCTGTGCTCCCCCCATCCCCATTTCTAGAGAGCTTCCGACACTCCTGCTGGGTCAATGCAGCTCCAAAAGCAGGTGACCTGCGCTTGAATACTGTGCGAGTTGTAGTAACCCCATCTCAAAAAAAAAAAAAAAAAAAAAGATATTAGAAATGGAAAAAGTACAGAGAAGGTCAACAAAAATGCTTAGGGGTATGGAACAGCTTCCATATGAGGAGAGATTAAAGAGACTCGGAGTTGTCATCTTGGAAAAGAGAGGATGAAGAGGGGATATGATCAAGGTCTATGTATTCATGAATGGTGCAGAGAAAGCGACTAAGGAAGTGTTATTTACCCCTTCACATAACACAAGAACCAGGGGTCACCCAATGAAAGTAATAGGCAAGTTTAAAACAAACAAAAGAAAGTACTACTTCTCCCATTACATTGTCAATCTGTGGAACTCATTGCCAGGGTATGCTGTGAAGGCCAAAAATATAACTGGGCTCAAAAAAAGAATTATGTAAGTTCATGGAGGATAGATCCATCAATGGCTGTTAGTCTAGGTAATCAGGGATGCAACCTCATGCACTGGGTGTCCCTAAGCCTTTGAGTGATAGATTCTGGGACTGGATGACAGGGGATGGATCACTTCATAATTACCGGTTTCAGAGTAGCAATCGTGTTAGTCTGTATTCGCAAAAAAGAAAAGGAGTACTTGTGGCACTTTTTGTTAGTCTCTAAGGTGCCACAAGTACTCCTTTTCTTTTTTTCATAATTACCCTGTTTGTTTCATTCCCTTTGAAACATCTGGCACTGGCCATAGTCAGAAGACAGGACAGTGGGCTAGATGAACCATTGGTCTGAGCCAGCAGTTCTCAAACTATGAGACAGGCCTCCCACGGGACAGAGGTGCAAGAATGTGTCAAGGGAAGTGTCATAATTATAAAGGGAAGGGTAACCACCTTTCTGTATACAGTGCTATAAAATCCCTCCTGGCCATAGGCAACATCCTGTTACCAGTAAAGGGTTAAGAAGTTTAGCTAACCTGGCTGGCACCTGACCCAAATGACGGATAAAGGAACAAGATACTTTCAAAACCCTTGGATCTTAACAATGAAAAATCAATCAGGTGCTTAAAAGAAGAATTTTAATTAAAGAAAAGGTAAAAGAATCACCTCTGTAAAATCAGAATGGAAAATACTTTACAGGATATTCAGATTCAAAACACAGAGAATCCCCCTCTGGGCAAAACCTTAAAGTTACAGAAAACAGGAATAAATCTCCCTCTTAACACAGGGAAAATTCACATAAAACAAAAGATAAACTAATCCGCCTTGCCTGGCTTACCTATACGGGTTGCAATATTGGAGACTTGGATTAGGATGGTTGGAGAGAATGGATTACTGTCTGTCCTCTCTCAGTTGCAAGAGAGAACAAACACGTAAACAAAGAGCACAAACAAAAGCCTTCCCTCCCCCAAGATTTGAAAGTATCTTGTTCCCTTATTGGTTCTTTGGGTCAGGTGCCAGCCAGGTTAGCTGAGCTTCTTAACCCTTTACAGGTAACAGGATGTTGCCTCTGGCCAGAAGGGATTTTATAGCACTGTATACAGAAAAGTGGCTACCCTTCCCTTTATATTTATGACAGGAGGCCTGAACTGTGTTTTGTTTTTTGTTTTTAAAGAGGTCTGGCTGTCAGCCCCAGGTGGCTGGGGCTCACGCAGAAGGGTCATGCACAGCTGGGAGGTGGGGATACAGAGGGCAGCCAGAGACCCACTTCCCAGGCTCGGGTTCTTCTCCCCACACCTCCTAATCCCTCACCGGGGGCAGCCTGGGCTCGGCCTTTCCTTCCTTCACCAGTCCCTCACCAGGAGGCCGCAGAACGCCAGCTGCCAGCCTCGGGGCGGCAGTAGCAGCACAGAAGTAAGTGTGGCAATGAAGTGCTAAGTCTGCTGTAAAAAGTGATATCGCTTTTCACATTGCCACCCTTACTTCTGTGCTGCTGCTGGCACGGCGCTGCCTTCAGAGCTGAGTGGCGGTATAGGTACTTGTGGGGAGGAACAACTACAATACAAAGAAGTGGGGTCCAATCAAATTAAGTCTGAGAACCACTCGTCTGACCTAATAAGGCCAGTCTTATGTTATTTGGATACCATCATTAAACACCCAATGCAATGAGGGCTAAAGCCCCAGTGTGCACTTCGGTGTTGCAGTGCTGAGTCTAACTTTAGACACCCTGCTGCCTGGTGGAATCCACACCCCAAGTTAGGTACCCAAGCTCTCTAGAAAATGAAGGGGGAGAGTTAGATGCCTACACGAGTCAGCAAAGTAAGTGGAGAGCTACCTAACGCAGGGTATGTCTACACTACAAACCCAAGTGAACCTATATGAGGGTGACTTATAGCCACCGCTGCGATGCTGCATATCTACACTACCCTCCGTGGGTCAGTGGTGTGCACTCTCGTCGGGAGCACTTCCACAGACCTAAGAGGGGCAGTGTGGGGAGCTGAGAGCCCCATCTCTCAGCTCTGCTAGCAGCTCCCTGCCAGGAGCCAGGCTGCCCCACAGGCTCCCTCTGTTCCCCATTCCCTGCAAGGAACAGGGGAAGCTCTCCGGGTCTTCTGCCCCCCCCCCACACTATTCCCCACCAGGAGCATGGGGGAAGCCGGTTGGGGCTTCTCTGTCCCCCTACCTTCTTCCCACTGAATTGAATTGAATCTGGCAGACTTGTCAATTTCACAGCTCACCAATGACAAGGCTGCCAGGCTCCTGACAGGGAGTGGGTGGGGGGCCCCTTGGGCTTTTTACTCCAATTCCCAGCTGGTATTGGCTCTGAATCAGCCCCAGTTTCTAGTTCCAGTTCCCAGCTGGGATCAGGGTCCAAAGCCACCCAAGCTTTTCACCTTGGCTCCTAGCTAGGATCAGGGTCCATAGTCACCCTAGCATCTCGCCAGGGATCCCAAATGGGATAGGGATCTGAAGCCGCCCCAGGCTTTTCGCCCCAACACCCAGCCAGGAGGTGTGTCCAGCCGCCCAGCTCTCAGAGGAGACTGGGGGCTTTCTCGTCAATTTCTTAGCTCCCGGCCATGAAATTGACAAGACAGCCAATGTAAAGGATGCAGTGTCTACACAGACACCTAACTCCACATGAGACTTTCAGCCATAAATCCTCTCCTGGAACTTAACCAGTGCAGAGGTTTTTAAGGCCCGCCTTGACAAAGCCCTGGGATGATTTAGTTGGAGTCGGTCCTGCTTTGAGCAGGGGGTTGGACTTGATGACCTCCTGAGGTCTCTGCCAACCCTCTGATTCAGGCTGTGGTAGATGTGGGTTCAAATCCCACTTCTGCCTGAGGGGAACAAGGACTTGAACACAGATCTCCCCCGGAATGCACCAGCCCCAGGCTATAGGGTATTCTGGTATCAGGAACTCTCATTTCTCTTGCTGAATCTGTTCCAATTTGAATAAAATACTTAAATATTCATTGGCACAGAAGTGCCTTAACCACTGTGCTATAGACTTGCATACTCTCTCTCATACCTTTGGTTAGCTGATCACAGGTGGCCTGATAGGAAAAAAAATGTACTTGATAGTTTTTGCTGTTTTTCTCTGTTTATTTTTAACTTGTCAGTTAAGTGCAGCCACTCCATGTAAAGTATTAATATAGGTCTGTGGGCACTCAACCAATTTAACCATTGACATCAAACTGTACGTGGTAGTCACCGACGAGGACCAGAAAAAGATCATCCTCATCGACATCATGGTCTCCTTTGAGAACAGGACCCCGGCCTTCCGCGAATCCCGAGCTCGTAAGCTGGAAAAATACACCCCCCTGGCCGACACCCTGAGAGCGAAGGGCTACAAGGTGCAGATGAATGCCCTGATTGTTGGAGCCCTGGGCACTTGGGACCCCTGCAATGAGCGTGTGCTGTGGATCTGTGGGATCGGTCGACGGTACGCACGGCTCATGCGGCACCTCATGGTCTCGGACACAATCCGATGGTCCAGGGACATCTACATTGAACACATCACCGGCCACCGACAATACCAGGAGGTGTGAGCCTGTACAACATCGTGCATCAACCATGGGAAAGGGACTGAGAGATTTTTTTTTTCATTGGACCATATGAACTGGAACCATAAACTCACTGAACATTAAATCTCACCAAATAAGGGTAGATCCATCCTCATCATCGTATCCGCTCATTATACTCCACACCTGAACATAAACATTACATGGACAACATACCCCCATATCTTAATGTCTGTACTTTGACCCATTAAACTTTTACCCCCAATCGGGGAGATTGCAGATTATGTATTCCTTACGCCACCCGCTCCTAAACTGAACTTCGCACCCCTTGATAATCTGTACCTTATTCCCTGATAACCAGAAACTTCTATGACTAAACTCTGTACCGTTTTCCTTTTACTTCAACATTATCTTAATAAAATTATTAAATTTGTTCTTATCAGTGAAAATACCTCTCCTTACCTGTTTCTCAGATCTTGGGCCAGTACATCAATGCAGGGGAACCTTATTTAATTCATGCAGGAAATGCATTGCTCACCTGGAAAGAAGACCACAAAGAACACTCACACCACCTGAAAGTTTTGTTGTCTACTGTGAAGGGAACCATTTCTCCAAATGTGCTATTGTAACCCAAGAAGTTAGACACCACAATAGCAGCATGCCATGCTTCTAAGTGGCCTGCAATTGCTGAAAAATGAAAGATTAGCGATCAGTGTAAAGTCAAATAGCTGTGGGGGAGGTCTTCAATTGAAGACTTAAAAGGTAATTGGGATCTGGAAAAAAACAGGAAAAGCAGACGTATGTCTTGTTAATTCTGTTGTAGCACCTAAAAGCACCAGTCCCATTATGCTAGGCACTGTACAAACAACTGTAAAACAAATACCTGTTGTTATTATTATTATTTTTGCTGTAAGCAGAGTCAGGATGAGCTCTACCCTGACATCTGGTGGCGAGTCATGGTGGGTTGTAGAAAAGAACTTCAGGGGCTGATCTCATTTGCATAGGCACACCCACCCTGCCTAGATGGTCACTTTGGCTGCTGTAAGAGCCCCAGTTTTTCTGTTATTGGGGCAGGAATAAACTGTTATTATCCTGATTATGTGAATCAAGGACAGTGGAACTATACTCAGCCTCTTGTTATGATGGAGGGACTCACCACCAACTAAGCAGCACTTGCTAGGCAAGGGTCATGGGTTCCAAAACCCAGTGAGGGGGAAAGAGGCTGGGGATAGGTATTAATACTTGGTGGCATGGGGCCTCCTGGTGAGGGCTTTACATGCTTATTGTACTGCCTTTTCTCTCTCCACTGTAGAATATCAGAGCTAATTTTGATTCCATTAGGAGTCTAGTTACAGGTTGTTGAGCTGAATTCACTTTGGGTTAATGGTGCACCAGCACTGAGGCTCCCTTACTACAAGCTGAAATCACAAAAGAGCTAAACTTACTAAGAGCTGAAATCACTAAGTGTTGTGTAGTGGGAGAGCCTGAAGATATATGGTGGAGCAGTTTGCAGGCCGGTGAGCAGAGCTGTTTGAGGGACAGTGAGCAGATCAGCTGGTGGAGCAGAGCATTGCAGGATGGAAAGCAGAGCAGAAGGCTGGTAGAGCAGAGCAGTTTGTCGGATGCCTGGAGCAGCTCATGGGGGTGGCTGGCAGAGCGGAGCCCCAGGGAGAGGTGGGGCAATCAGCTTTGGACCACGTAAAGTGCCCCTTAATCCCTCCCCCCCCCATCTCCACCCAGGTTGGGAGGTAAAACTCTGCAGATAAACTTTCGAACTCTGGGGCTGCACTGACCAGGGACAGAAGGGACACCGACTTTGGGTCGTGGGACTTTTGGGTGATTTTGGGTTGCTGGACTCAGGAACCAAAGGGAAACGACACGCCCCAATTTGCTTGGGGTGGGTTTTTTTTGCTCATGGGTTGTGTTATGAATCCTGTTGGTGGTGTTTCCCCAACATAATGCCACATTGTTTCTCTCTGTTATTAAAAGGCTTTCTGCTACACTCAGACTATGTGCTTGCGAGAGGGGAAGTATTGCCTCTTGGAGGCACCCACAGTAGTAAGTAGAGTCCCCAAAAAAGATCAAGGCCCCATTCAGCACTGAACAAAGACATAGTAAGAAACAGTCCCCAACTCAGAGTGTCTGATCTAAATAGGCAAGACAAACAACAAGTGTGAGAGTGAAGAACATCGCCTGCATCTCCTGAGTCCCAGACCAGTGCTCTGCCTGCTGGACCAGGACCACACTACCTCTCTATTAAATAGGAGAAGATGAGGGAGGTGGTAATAATGGTAGAGACAACTAAAAATAACAATATCAGAAAAATCATCCTGGAATTGAAATGGAATCCAAAGGAAAATGGTGGAAGCCCCCTCTCTTGAGACATTTAAAATTAGACTGGACAAAGTACTAGAAAATGTACTGTAAAGAGCAATCCTATACTGGCAGGGGAATAGCTTAAATTATTACATAGGTCTTTTCCAACTCTAATAGCACTGCTTCCAAGCTGTAGAGGATGAGTAGAAGACAAAGGTAATCATGGGTGGTGGATACCATAGGCTGGGGGAGGCTGTGCCACCCCAAACAGCCAGGCGTGTCCCCACCCACACTCTGCCCTGGCCCCCCCTCCTGCTTCTACTCCATGTGGCCGCTACAGTCTCCCTGTGGGGTGGCCCTGGCTTGGGCCACACCACCGGCGCACTGGAGCTCTGTGTGTGTGTGTGTAGGGGGAGTTGCGGCCACACCGCCCACTCCAAGGCTGGGGGTGCTCTGGGGCTGGGAGGGGAGCTAGCTGCGGCGGTGGCTAGCAGCTGCAGTGGGGGGGCCTCTGGGATTGGGCAGGGGGGTGCCAAAGGGGTGGGGCTGGGGGCTAGCCTCCCCCAGCCCACGGATCACATGCCGCCCTGAAGGTAATACATAAGAAGCAAGAGCATGCCACAGGAGCCTGCAGACACACTTAACAGGGCAAGAGCAAACAAAATGCCGAACAACCGATGCCAATTAATCTTTGTGAGTCAAGATGGGTGAGGTAATACCTTTTATTGGACCAACTTCTGTTGGTGAGAAAAAACAAGCTTTCCAAGCTACACAAGAACTTTTCTTCAGGGCTGGGAAAGGTACTAAGCATGTCCCAGCTAAATACAAGCTCAAACATATAGTTTAGCATAAGTAGTTAGCACATATTTCAAGGGACCATCAAAGGTGAAGTAGCACACCCCTGTAGTCATAGGACAAAAAGTACTAGAAAAGGAGTATTTGTGGCACCTTAGAGACTAACAAATTTATTAGAGCATAAGCTTTCGTGAGCTACAGCTCACTTCATCGGATGCATTTGGTGGAAAAAGCAGAGGAGAGATTTATATACACACACACAGAGAACATGAAACAATGGGTTTATCATACACACTGTAAGGAGAGTGATCACTTAAGATAAGCCATCACCAGCAGCGGGGGGGGGGGGGGGGAGGAGGAAAACCTCTCATGGTGACAAGCAAGGTAGGCTAATTCCAGCAGTTAACAAGAATATCAGAGGAACAGTGGGGGGGGGGGGGAAGGGAGAAATACCATGGGGAAATAGTTTTACTTTGTGTAATGACTCATCCATTCCCAGTCTCTATTCAAGCCTAAGTTAATTGTATCCAGTTTGCAAATTAATTCCAATTCAGCAGTCTCTCGTTGGAGTCTGTTTTTGAAGCTTTTTTGTCGAAGTATAGCCACTCTTAGGTCTGTGATCGAGTGACCAGAGAGATTGAAGTGTTCTCCAATTGGTTTTTGAATGTTATAATTCTTGACGTCTGATTTGTGTCCATTCATTCTTTTACGTAGAGACTGTCCAGTTTGGCCAATGTACATGGCAGAGGGGCATTGCTGGCACATGATGGCATATATCACATTGGTAGATGCGCAGGTGCAAACCCTTGACAATTGTTTCTGTTGCTTGAGGGGGTGGGACAGATGAAATGCCAGAGAAGTGGGAAAAGGCAAACAAGCAAAACTCTTATGACTGGAAAGAGGATCCGGAACATTACAGACCAGGGAATTTATCTGTGATACTAGGTAAAGGATTATAACAATTAATAAAGCCATAAATCATAGAATCATAGAATATCAGGGTTGGAAGGGACCCCAGAAGGTCATCTAGTCCAACCCCCTGCTCAAAGCAGGACCAAGTCCCAGTTAAATCATCCTAGCCAGGGCTTTGTCAAGCCTGACCTTAAAAACCTCTAAGGAAGGAGATTCTACCGCCTCCCTAGGTAACGCATTCCAGTGTTTCACCACCCTCTTAGTGAAAAAGTTTTTCCTAATATCCAATCTAAACCTCCCCCATTGCAACTTGAGACCATTACTCCTCGTTCTGTCATCTGCTACCATTGAGAACAGTCTAGAGCCATCCTCTTTGAAACCCCCTTTCAGGTAGTTGAAAGCAGCTATCAAATCCCCCCTCATTCTTCTCTTCTGCAGACTAAACAATCCCAGCTCCCTCAGCCTCTCCTCGTAAGTCATGTGCTCTAGACCCCTAATCATTTTTGTTGCCCTTCGCTGTACTCTTTCCAATTTATCCACATCCTTCTTGTAGTGTGGGGCCCAAAACTGGACACAGTACTCCAGATGAGGCCTCACCAGTGTCGAATAGAGGGGAACGATCACGTCCCTCGATCTGCTCGCTATGCCCCTACTTATACATCCCAAAATGCCATTGGCCTTCTTGGCAACAAGGGCACACTGCTGACTCATATCCAGCTTCTCGTCCACTGTCACCCCTAGGTCCTTTTCCGCAGAACTGCTGCCGAGCCATTCGGTCCCTAGTCTGTAGCGGTGCATTGGATTCTTCCATCCTAAGTGCAGGACCCTGCACTTATCCTTATTGAACCTCATTAGATTTCTTTTGGCCCAATCTTCCAATTTGTCTAGGTCCTTCTGTATCCTATCCCTCCCCTCCAGCGTATCTACCACTCCTCCCAGTTTAGTATCATCCGCAAATTTGCTGAGAGTGCAATCCACACCATCCTCCAGATCATTTATGAAGATATTGAACAAAACGGGCCCCAGGACCGACCCCTGGGGCACTCCACTTGACACCGGCTGCCAACTAGACATGGAGCCATTGATCACTACCCGTTGAGCCCGACAATCTAGCCAGCTTTCTACCCACCTTATAGTGCATTCATCCAGCCCATACTTCCTTAACTTGCTGACAAGAATGCTGTGGGAGACCGTGTCAAAAGCTTTGCTAAAGTCAAGAAACAATACATCCACTGCTTTCCCTTCATCCACAGAACCAGTAATCTCATCATAAAAGGCGATTAGATTAGTCAGGCATGACCTTCCCTTGGTGAATCCATGCTGACTGTTCCTGATCACTTTCCTCTCCTCTAAGTGCTTCAGGATTGATTCTTTGAGGACCTGCTCCATGATTTTTCCAGGGACTGAGGTGAGGCTGACCGGCCTGTAGTTCCCAGGATCCTCCTTCTTCCCTTTTTTAAAGATGGGCACTACATTAGCCTTTTTCCAGTCATCCGGGACTTCCCCCGTTCGCCACGAGTTTTCAAAGATAATGGCCAAGGGCTCTGCAATCACAGCCGCCAATTCCCTCAGCACTCTCGGATGCAATTCGTCCGGCCCCATGGACTTGTGCACGTCCAGCTTTTCTAAATAGTCCCTAACCACCTCTATCTCTACAGAGGGCTGGCCATCTCTTCCCCATTTTGTGATGCCCAGCACAGCAGTCTGGGAGCTGACCTTGTTAGTGAAAACAGAGGCAAAAAAAGCATTGAGTACATTAGCTTTTTCCACATCCTCTGTCACTAGCTTGCCTCCCTCATTCAGTAAGGGGCCCACACTTTCCTTGGCTTTCTTCTTGTTGCCAACATACCTGAAGAAACCCTTCTTGTTACTCTTGACATCTCTTTAATCAATTTAATATAATTATTTCTTAAACCAGGTATACGCTTCATGGATAATGGCAATGCAGACAACATACATCTTCAGTTTAGTAGGTCATTTTATACATATTACCTCATGACAGGCTCACAGGGCTACAAGAGAAATGTGGATTAGCTGGCGCTGCTATAAAATGGATATACAAATGGTTAAAAACTATGAGCAATCTTCAGTCACATGGCAGGAAGACAAATTGCGTGGGGAGCTCACTATGTGTGCATTTGGGATCTAATAAATAGCAAATGAGGGCTAAATGCCCTGTCAGATAAGGATCCTGGGATTATAGTGAATGCTGCATTGAATATGAATCAACAACACACCTTGCACAAAGGGCAACTATCATATTGGAGTGGGCTGTATTTAACAGAAGGGGGATGTAATTGTTCCACTTTACTATGCATGTGTTAGCCCTGAAGAGGAGTCCTACATGGACAGGTGCTGCAGAATCCAAAAGAGAAAACCCAGAGAATGTTCAGAAGAGAAGAATATATATTATATATATAAAAACCTGTCAGGAAAGCTTTTGAGAAGTGTGCACATTCAGTCTGGAGAACAGATGACTGAGAGACAACAGGATAACAGTCTATAGGTACAGAAGGGACTGCCATAAAGAGAGCAGGGAATCAATTATTCCTCCTAGCAGAGAGAACATAACAAACGTCACTGTTAATCTGTAGAAAAGAATAATTAGTTTAAATATTAGGGGAAACGACAGACAATGCATCCAGCAACCAAGGAAGCTTGTGACCTCACCAACTGGAGATACTTGTGGCTAGAAATGGCACCTAGCCATTAGAAACGGCTAAGAATAATTAACGTTTGCAGTATTGTTGTAGCGGTGTTGGTCCCAGGATGGGGGTGAGGTAATATCTTTTATTGGACCAACTTCTATGCAGAACTGAAGAAGTAACTCAAAAGCTTTTTGCTTTCATCAACAGAAGTTGGTCCAATAAAAGACATTACCCACCTCGTCTCTAAGAATAATTGTCACTTTGGTCATGATGCAGAGAATTAAATGACCAACCTATCGGAGATCCTCTCCAACTATACTGAGACTTTGATTACCATTAATCTAAGGAAACTGAGTGATACCAATGAATCCATTAGAAACACTTTTTGCATTGATACATTATAAAACCTCTAGCTGTTTATGATCTCCCCTTGAATAGTGCAAGGTCCCAACAACTCACCTGAGAAGCCACTGTTGCCTAGGGTGGGAAGGGAGAGTGTGTTTACATTTGTGAACTTCACTATCTGACCCACAGCATAAGAGTAAAATATTTGCAGACCTAACCAATGATTAGTACTCCTACAATTTACCCATGAAAATAAAACTAGATAGAACAGTGCTTATTCAGGGTATTGCTAAGAATAAAACTATATGTTACAACTTTTAAGATAATTTGATAGTTTTCATTTCTTTCCTGAATCATAAGCATTAGGTGGGTACCACTTCTGTTAGGTCATTGTGCCCAGCCTTCTGCCACAACAGGATTACTCTCTAGGATAGTCACAGTTGCTTTATACAAGTTCAAACCAAAACCATGCTCTTATTATTCCTCATGACAGAGAGATGAGAATTCAGCTAATGGTCCAGTAGTGGAAATGAAGACTAAAGAGAATTATTTTCCTTAACTAAATCTAAGAAATAAGGACTGTCCTGCAATTTTGGCTATGGATTTATTTGCTTCACTTACAGATTCTGTCCACCTTCTTGGAGACAGCAGAAGAAAAATGAGGCCTGGTTGCTACAACTAGATTTACATTAGCAACGATTGCAGCAATGCTGCTGTGTGGCGTGCTGACAGGCACTCTTAAATTAAAACTCCATGCCTGTTAGATGAGACTGCAGACACCTGCCAAGCATGTGTAGAATCATGAAGTGGACAGAAATCAGAAGTATCCCAAGAATGTACAGAAATAGCAGGTGGGTTTTACCCTCTCTCCCCCTCCTCCTCTATAGCCTTGTAAAGGAAACATTCTTTTTCTGAATGCTTCCAACATGTAAATGTCACACTTCATACATAGCATCAAGCCTCTTGTGAAGAAGCTCCCCACCAACTTCAGCACTGCATTTTAACCATGCTGACAGAATAAAGAAATACCACCTCTAAAGCCTGGTCTACACTACAGCATTAGGTCAGAGTAAGTCACCTTGCAGCAGCCTAGCTGTGGAAGTGTCATCACTTAAATTTGGCTCCCATTGACCTAAGTGCCTCTCTTTACCTATTTAGCAATACCACCTCCCCAAGCAGTGGAGAGTCACATCTGATGTAATTAGGTTGATGCAGTGTCCATGTAGACCAGGGATAGTTGATTATTTTCTGTCAAGGTCCAAATTTCTTGGCCAAGGTCCAGACTCCAGAGAAAGGTCCAAACTTCAGAGAAAATTTAAAAGATTTTATGGTCCATTCAAAAGCATCTGGCAGTCCAGATTTTCCCCTAGTGTAGGCACAGCTTTGTCTGTTATTGGCTTTCAGGAACCCACAATGCACCCCCCCCCGCCGACAATACAATTGATACAAGTGCTCCTAGTGAGGATGTGCATTGCTGACGAAGAGCCACGTGTTCACATACACAAACAATTTAATAACTACTATGGCTGCATACTGACATAAGTTAGGTCAACAATTTTGTAGTGTAGACATGGTCTAATGGGAAAGCCACTCAGCCTTCCTTCACTGAGATTTACATTTACACTGACTAGCATCTTAGCTTATTCCACTGTGAGACTGAAGTTCTGCTTATGACATTTAAGAATACAGCAAGGTAAAGATTAAATCAGCAACATGAGTGTTCTAAAAACCATACATGCCACACTTTATGAAGCGCAACTTTGCATGCCCAAGCTATCAGCTTGCCTCCTCTATGTAACTGTTGGTTTAGAAGAGAGTACAGCTATGAGCTCATACTCTGGAGGGTTGTATCTGAGCTCTGGGCCAGTACCAACCCTGCTACCACCATCTCTGGGATAATTGCTTGTATGAGTAATTATACACACAGGTTAATTATAGTAATTCTATAGCAGGAGAGACTGAGTTGCTAGATATAATATTTTCACCCACAGCTTGATGGCGGCTGTGGAACTAACAAGCTGCATCAAGATCCAGCTTGACTAGATAGTTTGTTTTAGTCTGGTGTATTGCTCTGTTTCAGGTCTAGGAAGCTGACTGAAGCCCAAGCTCTTTGTGAGCTCTCAGCTGAGAGCTATTTGTAAGAATAGGGAAAGACTCCATAGCAGACAGCTTATTAACAAACAACTGACACTCAAGTCAGCATCTCTCTTCTGTTTGCCATCTCCCAGCTTCCCCAACAGTTGGTGTAGAAGTCCAATACATGTTGAAACTAGGAGAAAGTATTTAGTATGCATGCTTTTGGAAAAGTAATGTAGTTAAGGAAGGTTTTTGACTACTTTAGCATTCCTTCAACATGTGATGGATTAACCCTTCAAACCAAGAACTAGGGTGGGAGGGTAATACCGGGGACTAAATTTGGAGCCCTTTATTACATCAGTTCTACTATCTATTGTCTAGACTTAGAGACTGTTATTTCCTTAGTTTAAATTCCTACTGACATCAGAAGGTCAATTAGAGCAAGCTTTAGGCCATGAGAAGCAACATATATTGGCTGCACATCTGTGTGTGACTGCAAACAGCCCCTTTAACAGTAAGGTGGCCCTGGTATGACAAGCCACAAGTCAGTTTACCATTGTCAAGATGCTGTATTGTTTGTAAATTCTTTCAGTAAGTGAGTTCAAGGGCTGATTGCATATGCTCAGGTCTTAGACGTGGCAGTTTTACAGGAGTGTATTTTAACAGAAGTATGAACATTTGTTCTTTATGCCACTTACCAGGATTAAAAAAGTTACAGCAACAACTAACATCACAGGTGGTAGAAAGACTGTTCCCCTAGAATTGCAAGTGGGTGTATCAAATTCAGAATTCACTTTGAGGGAAGCAGCCCAGCTAGGAAGATACTACAACACTAAGTCCTGCCATTCCAAAAAGCTGGAAGAAACAGCAAAATGTCACTCTGCTTTGTGCTGCCATGCTAGATTTTAGTATTCAGACAGATTTGGTTTAAATTAACACACATTTGTCAGGCAAAAACAATGGTTTATTTCAGTTTTTTCAGCAACATCTCAGCCATCAAAAAAAAAAATAAACTCTAACACAGATAGATGGAAGACTTTTCCACAGTGTTACTAGTGGGTTTTTGACCCCAGGGCTTTGATTGGAGTGATGTTTATTATTCATCCAATAAGTTAGGAAGCATGGAAGTAAAGTGCTTTCATTTCTGAGCTGGTATGAGGTCATCAATGGACTGGCCTTTTTCAAGGCGTTTTTCCATTTCAATCAGTAGCTTCACACCATCAACCACCATCTGCACCAGCTCTACCTCAGAGAAGCCTAGCCGGTCAGCATTGGAGACATCAAACACTCCTCCAACAGCAGCAGTATCCACACCCCCTGAAGAAAGAGGAGATTCAGTTTAGAGTTCTGAAGTCCTTCACATCTTGTGTATTGCTGGAGAGACCATAGCAAGAGTCCACTTGGAGCAAAAGAGTTTCCCTTGCTGGCCTGGCAACTGGGACTACTGCCACCTGGTTATGGGAGGTGGATGGGCATGGCTTGAACAGAGGGATACTTCCAGTTTGCTGCTGAGTTAGTAGTACAGTACAAGTTCTAGCACACAGGACTCCCACTCCCAGCTTTACCACTATGAGTGACCCTTTGCAAGTAACTCAGCTCTGTGCCTAGGATTATCTGCATCATTGGCATAGCATTCTACTGGACAGAAGCCAGGTAGCTTGATCAAAACACTCTAAAAGTATGAACTGTTCTTGTGGGACAAAAAAAAAAAAAAAAAACCAACATGCTTTCCTTAGCCATGACTGTAGCTATGGGCACTCACAGTGGGTAAGCTGCCTATTCCATAGACACAAGGGGAGGATTTGGACAAGGACTGTAAATGGTGCTAATAGAATGCTGCAGTGCAGTTCTGTAGACCTCTATCCCATTTGCCTCTACATAGTATACTATTATTTAAAAAAAAAAAAAAGTCATCCTGGAGTACTGTCCCTCTACTGTATGCAGAGCCATCCCTTGGGTAGGGCAAACTGGGGCAACTGCCTTGGGCCCCTATGCTTTAATAAAAAAAAAAAAAAAAAAAAAAAAAAGGACTATCCTGATATTTAGCCCTTTGTCCTGCATCCAGAGGTGAAAGTAAGCTGGTACAGTCCAGCGTACCAGCAAGAGCCAGTACGCCATGCTGGACCGGACTGGCTTCCCTGGTGGTGATTTAAAGGGCTGGGTCTCTAGCTGCTGCGGGGAGCCGCAGCCCTTTAAATCCCTGCCGGAGCCCTGGGGTAGTGGCAACAGGGCTCCCAGTGATTTAGAGGGCCCAGAGCTCTGTGGTGGCTGGAGCACCGGGCCCTTTAGTTTGCCCCTGAGCTCTCAGCTGCCTCTGCACCTGGTAGCTCGAGGGTGATTTAAAGGCCCTGGGGCTCCCAGCCACAGCTGGAGCCCTGGGGCCTTTAAATCTTGATTTAGAGGCCCCACCTCTTCTGGTTGAGGCCATGCCCCTGCTCAGGACTCCGGTGTACTGGTAAGTCCTTTAAGTTACTTTCACCCCTGCCTGCATCCCAACCGATGCATGATCAGGGCACCATTTGTCCTGATATTCAGGTGAGGAGGTGGGCGGGGAGGTGAGCAGCAGACAGGAGAGGAGGCAGGCAGAAAGGAGGAGAGTGGTGGTCAGGTGGATGTGGGGGGAAGACATGCCAGATGGACAGGAGACTGGTGGGCAGGTGAGTGGGGAGACAGGCATGGGGTGGTGGTGGTGAGCAGTGGCTGGGTGGGGCAGATTGTGAGGAGACTAGTGGGGAGGCTGATTGGTCCTGGGCCCTGCACCCCCACTAGGGATGGCCCTGATTGGGACTAGTCTTCTAGACACTGCCTCTGAGTAATTCAGGCCCCAAACCTACTTGTCAATATATAGAGTATTTAAAGGAAGTGATGAATGCAATTCTGCAGAAAAGGACCTGGGGATTACAGTGAATGAGAAGCTGATATGAGTCAGTGTGCCCCTGTTGCCAAAAGGCAAACGGCATTTTGGGCTGTATAAGTAGGAGCATTGCCAGCAGATAGAGGAATGTGTCATCATTTCTCATTTGGCATTGGTGAGGCTTCATCTGGAGTACTGTGTCCAGTTTTGGGCCCCACTACAAGGAGGATGTGGAAAAATTGGCAAGAGTCCAGCAGAGGGCAACAAAAGTGATTAGGGGGCTGGAGCACATGATTTATGAGAAAAGGCTGAGGGAACTGGGATTATTTAGTCTGCAGAAGAGAAGAATTGGGGCGGGGGGGGGGAAGAAGAGGAAAGCAGCTATCAAATCCCAACTACCTGAAAGGGGGTTCCAAAGAGGATGGATCTAAACTGTTCTCAGTGGTACCAGATGACAGAACAAGGAGTCTTAAGTTGCAGTGGGGGAGGTTTAGGTTGGATATCAGGAAAAAAAAAAAAAACTCACTAGGAGGGTAGTGAAGCACTGGAATGGGTTACCTAGGGAGGTGGTGGAATCTCCATCCTTTGATATTTAAGGTCAGGCTTGACAAAGCCCTGGCTGGGATGATTTAGTTGGGGATTGGTCCTGCTTTGAGCAGGGGGTTGGACTAGATGACCTCCTGAGGTCCCTTCCAACCTGGATATTCTAAGATTCCATTTCTCACCAGTGCCTCGCTTCTGCAGCCTCAGCCTCTTGAGGATTTCTCCAAACTTCTCATGCTTGCCCAGGTTAGGTAGTTTGATGTGTACACCACCACGGAGACCTGTCCCAAGGTTGGATGGGCAGGTCAGGATGTAGCCAAGGTGTGGATTCCACATGAACTCATAGTTTTTGGTCTTAAAGAGAGTTTCAATCTAGAGAGAGATGACGACTTTAGTGAGGAACAGACCAGGCAGTCTCTCAAAGGTTTAAGAATTTGAGGACTATTTAGTGTCATTAATGTATCTAGCTCCATGATTCACCGTCCCTCCCCAGACAGTAGTGTGACCCGAGTTGAACAGCTGCTATCAGTGGAGCCTCTGAAGCTAAAGACCCCTGGATTTAGAAGTGGGGCAACCAGCAGGGCATTCCCCCCTCCCCAAAACAGATCTTTGAATTTACTTTGTTCCCCAGTGTCTGAACGAGTCTATATTTAGTGGCTTTCAGGGTAGCATTTAAGCCCATCTGTTGACATAGGCTTGTGGGAAGAGAGCGGATATTTAGTGATGTGTTGCCAGGCTTGATTTATTGGAGTTTGTTCCCCTTTGCATGGGTACATGTGGCGAGGAAGTGCTGGCTTTACTTCCCCCTCACACTAGTGTTTTAGGGCTCAAAGTAGGTGCTTGATGTAGTGGAGCACCACTACACATTTACTGAGTCTCGAGACATGTTCCATTATTTGCCTATAGGCAGTGGTAGTTCATGTTTTAATTAAAAACTCATGTAAGAGGAGGAAGCCAATCAGGACGTTAGAGGACCTTCATCTAGGCTTCATAACAATAACCTACTTTGTCAGAGTAGGTGTTTGAGTCCTTACACCCCTGGGATTTATTTGTGGAAAGATACACTAAGATGCTACCAGATGCCTAAGCTACATTGTCAGATGTTTACACAAGTACAATACAGGACTTGTACTTGCACTGAGACTCCATGCCACACAGTAGCAGTACATGGCAGTATATTTTTAGAGCCTGTTTTAAGTCAGCACTCTGAGCACTGCATCAAGTCCTGCACCATTTAAGGCAAGAGCAATTCTCTTTAGGCTTGTTATAAAGGTTAACTTCACCTGTGTTAGCCCAGTACAGAAGCGGGTGAACACTTCCTTCATGTTGCCACCTTTCTGCATGGAAATAACTCTAAGATGATCTTCCTCATTGATCCAGACAAGGAAGGTCTTGTTGTCATTGTGCCTAGAAGACAGAAGCCAAACAACCCCTTTCTCCATTTGCAGTAGAGTTTTACTCACTTGAATTGCCACCTGGAAATCTACAATGGGTTAAATACAAATAAGAGACGGACTGATTTAAAGAGCTCATGTTGTACTGAAGATATGCTTTGACCTTAGTGTCATTTACTCTTCATGAGAGTTACATTAGATTTACTTTTAACTCTGAATCTGCCCTTGTAGGTTAAAGCGTCAAATCAACTCCATATAGAGACCTTCCCGAAACATCAAAGGAAGATGCAATTCAGCTTTTTCTGCCCTTAAAATCTGAAGAATGGTTATTTGACTCCTCCTCCACTCTGCTTAGACATGACCCAAGTCTTAGACTATAGCCATTAAGATGTGCACATCCTGTGCACCCTTTCCTATGATCTTATTGCTCAACCTTGAGGCCATGTCAGATCTTGCATTAATTTGCGAGTCCCCAGGGACAGAAAGATTCAGTCCCTTTGTTCCATAAAGTGTCACGGTCAGGCAGTGTAAGAGGTGAAATATATTAGCAAATATTCCTGATAAGGTGCAGACTGCACTTTGACAGGTTTCAGAGTAGCAGCCGTGTTAGTCTCTAAGGTGCCACAAGTACTCCTTTTCTTTTTGCGAATACAGACTAACAAATTTAGAGCATAAGCTTTCGTGAGCTACAGCTCACTTCATCGGATGCATTTGGTGGAAAAAAAACAGAGGAGAGATTTATACACACAGAACATGAAACAATGGGTTTATCATCACTCTCCTTACAGTGTGTATGATAAACCCATTGTTGTGTGTGTGTGTGTGTGTGTGTGTGTGTGTGTGTGTGTGTGTGTGTGTGTGTGTATCTGTTTTTTCCACCAAATGCATCCAATGAAGTGAGCTGTAGCTCATGAAAGCTTATGCTCTAATAAATTTGTTAGTCTCTAAGGTGCCACGAGTACTACTGCACTTTGACTATCTCACCATCTATGGTATGCAAGGAAACATGAGGTGCAATCTAATTGACCTTGACAAGACAATTAAGTTACCTTACATGCAGCAAGGACTTTGCATATGAGTAGATTTAAGAAACAAAATTTTGGATACTAATTTTAAGCTGTAGTTTTCAAGGAAGAATGCTACAAGCCTGGTGCCCATTCGTCCATCTGCCCTTGCCTTTGGATTTTAGTTGCTGCTGCCAGATAAAAAAATTCATAGTGCAGTACTGATAAGCTAGTCCTCTTCAGCAATCAGGTTGGGTATTGAATTAGTTAGCTGTCAAGATGAAGATTACATAGAGTGTTAAAAGCTTCCATTTAATCAGAGACTAAGGTTTTAGAGTCATGGCTCAGTCAACAAAGCTATCTAGTATTGTTCTCTTGCAGGCAGGTGATGAGTGTTCTCTTGGAAAGGTGACCTACAAATGTGTTCAAGATCCCACTGTTGCATGAGATGGGAGGGATTCTACTGAGTGTAGAAGGAAGCTTTTAGTGACTCTTGTTGACCTGGGAACACTTACAGGAGAACAAGATTCACAAGAACATTTTAAGTAAGCTTTTCTTCCACTAGTTGGTTGGGTGTTAGAGGTCTGACAAGTTAACTCCTTCCCTTTATTTGTTCCTGTGTCAAAGCATACTGCTAGCTTTCTAGACAGAAAAGTGAACGCCTGATGTTTCCAATGCAAAAAAGCCACGTAAGAGGCCAAGTCTTCTCTTCACCATAAGCAGAAAAACCGACACTAGTCCCCTTTTAGGTTTGCTTTGTTTATATTGCTGCAGAAGGCATTGCTTTTCCTGCCTTGTGTTTTCAGTGAAGCCATTTTTACTGCAGATTTTTTTTTTTTTAATTCCAAAAGGCTAGGTTGCGTTAGTCATAGTGACAATGCCACTAGTTCACCATTAACTGATTTTAAGTGGCCTCCCTGATCCCTTAAATGAATTATTTCTGCAGTGGAGCAATTCTTATATTGCCAGTAAAGAGGCTGAGAGTCATAGCCATGCCAATGGGGGTGAACTTAAAGTTTGAGGGCTTTTTAAATTTTAGTTTTATGGGCTTGATCTTGTGGCTCACTGAAGTGGATATTAAAGCTCACATTTAAGTCATAGCAGATTCAAATTCCCCTTTTTTAAAGCAAAGACAATATGCAAGTTTCTGCCAAGTGAACACTAGTGTATAGAAGCTGCTGGTTCATTCAGCTAGATTATTCAGGACCACAGATTTCTGCCTGGTACCCACTGCAAACATTTTTAAAGGATTCTGGTTTCCATTGCATATACTCACCAAATTCCTCTGCCATCAGGCCAGTCTCGTGCCATTCCAGAAGCCAACAGGAGAGGAGAAACTGGTTTATCAAATAGGAAGTGATCATCGATCAGCTGCTGCTGCTCTGCATCGGTCATGTTTTTCAAAGCATAGTACTTTCCATTAAGGTCACCTTCCAGGCTAGCCAGGGCTGAAAGCAAGATTCATGTTTAGGACACAAACAGGATGCTAGGCGGTATTTTGATATATTCCCAGCAATTGAGAGGCTAGACACACAAGCCTGGTGGCATTTCTGAAATGGATCTGTTTTGTTTCCTTCCTCCCCTTACTGTCAAGGGCCATGCAGTGTTTGGCTCTTTCACCTTTGAAGGATCTATCAGGCTGCTGCACATTGTTGGGAGTTACTGTAGCCTTTATATCTTTAAAAGGGCATTTGTTTTCTTATGAGCTATGAAACTAGGGTTATTTAATAGGACCTATATTTCTAGCAGGAGGTGGTATTAGCTATGAATAAGCAAGGCCACTCCAGTCATTTAGAGGTTAGAGTAATATTACTCTGTATTGAGAAGTCCTGAGCAGACTAGTCTCAGTAAGAGGACAGCATTGCTACTGTACAAGACAGTCTCCTAAAATACATCCCATTGAAACCTACAGCCCACTCCCACAGTGTCATCCTAGTGGAAAGCTAGGTGGCAAGAGTTGTAGTTAAGAGCATGAGTGTTGCAATACATCACTGGATTTGAAAAGTCCATCACCTGCTCTAGTTGAATGCATGCTCGCTTGCTATCCCACACAGCCAGGAAGGCCATCAAGGTCAGAAAATCATTACTTAATACAATCCAATTACCCTCTACTGGCTTCCAATTCACTTCGAGTTGAGAAATAAGCTTTACTTATTAGGTTAGACATCCAGCTACACATGTAATTTGAGATTCCCAATTCTGCATTTGGTGCCCTAATATTTGAGAGATTTTTGAAGTTGGAGGTAGGCAAAAATATTCTACCTCCTCAATTGTTAGCCTCAGTTTGACACACATCGAAAGTCGGTCCATAATATCTGAACTTTCATTTTACCTTCAACAGAAAGCTTCTCGATAGCCCGTCTCTCTCCTCTGCTACAATGAGGGGGGAGACAGAATCCACGGATGCTCCTACCAGTTCTGACACGGGAACTTAGCACATAGGTGGGGTCCAGGTCATCACCACCCTATAAGAGATTGAAAAGTGCAACCATGCCACCAAGTTCTACCCTGAATTATGCACAGCCCCTATTGGTTTCAGAGCATGATTTGACCCCAAAGCCTTCAATATTTGAGTAGGATTTATCATAACTCAAACACAAGCCATCATGTTATCTCATATTTTTAAGTAGACAATCTAGTGTACTGCATACACTGCATACTGCATACAATCCTCGTGTCAGAGCTCTCAATACATTAGAGCTGCTTTCTTTTACTAACAGTTGGAAAAGATCAACTCATTAACAGAAGTTTAGATCTGTATTTGCCTATACCCAAGTTTAGGGTTTTATTTCCCCTGCAGAAGTGGGCTGTAAATAAGGCAGCTCCTTGTTGTGTTTAGATGCTAGTCAACTCTTGTAGGTAGCAAACAGTTATGAACTCAGGTTGCTACAGTTAAGAGTCTTCCCATTCAACTTTAAAAATCTACTTTGGCTACAGATAGTTCACACGTTAGGGATTCCCAGTAGTTTAATATTTCTAGAACAAGTGGAAAGATCCTGAACTCAAACTTTGGAATGGATACTACATAGTAGTGACTTCAGCAGCTCAAGTGCTTTGTAAGATCCACTTATGTGCCAAGACCCAGCCTAGAGTCACCCTGCAGGATCCTTAAGGATGAGACAGGGCTGCCCCAGAAGTCAAGTACAAATGTGGATGTTGAAGCTCACACAGGTGAGACTGTTCCACTAGAGCAGAGTGGGCTAAGGGCTTGTCTACACTACCCGCCAGATTGGCAGGCGGCAATCAATCCAGCGGGGGGGGGGGGGAGAAGGGGGGAAGGTGTTGATTTATCACATCTAGTATAAATGTGATAATCAACCACTGAGAGGTCTTCCATCAACTCCGGTACTCCACCAGGGAGAGAGGCGCAGTCGACGGGAGAGGTCAGCTGTCAACTTACCGCAGTAAGTAAATCTAAGTACGTCAACTTCAGCTACGCTATTCAAGTAGCTGAAATTGCACATCTTAGATCGACCCCACGCAGCAGTGTAGGCAAGCCCCAAGTCACAGCAGTCTCTCAGGTCAGATAGGACAGCTGTAGTCATTCAAAAGTGGTTCCACCCAGCCTGTGCGGAAGAGTCCTTACTGAGAGAAAGGCTTCAGAGAGCAATAGATAGGAATACAACAGATTCCAACAGGTGGTCACGCAAGTCACAGGAACAGATTGACTGATAGGGACAAGCAACTACACTTAGTTTTGCCCAGGCTTTTCTATACTTTTGTCAGATGTCTGATCGCTGCTGATGAAAGACTCTAGCTCACGAAAGCTTATGCTCTAATAAATTTGTTAGTCTCTAAGGTGCCACAAGTACTCCTTTTCTCTATACCTGTAGGTGATCAGGATTCAAATCAGTCTTGTGCTGGTCACTTGGTTTGTAGCCTCCATGTCGGTCCTTGATAATTGGGTCAAGGAGATCCTTAAACACGTCATAGGATTCTTCATCACCAGCTACGCATCCTACAGTCATAATGAAGGGATGGCCTAGAGTGGTAACAGAATTCTAAGAGTCATATTTGTGTGATGTTTGACTGTATCCCAGAATAGCATTAACTAGATAAGTTTGTCCTTATAATGGTAGGTCTAGTCACTTAGGAATACATTCCTACACATACACACAAGACAAGAACCAGTTGAAGACAAATCTTAGACACTTTACATTTCATTAGCTGGATGAAATGTAAAGTTACTGAAAACCCATAACTATTCCCAATAAGCTACGTTTGGACAAGTGAATCTAGTTCAGCACAAGATTTTTGTCCACAGTCAATTTTACTAGCTATAATCAGATTTTTATGCTCAGGCAGCTCAGATATTGCATCCATTATAATATGCTGGGCTTGGATTTCATGGACAATTTAATTTTTGGTTCAGACTGCTACTGATGGAGTTGCATTGCTCACAAGAGTCACCTCCACAAACTTAGTCACCATATGCATCACTTATTTCAGCTGGTTCACATAGAATATTCTCAATGCATTTTACCAGGATTATCAACCCCAGTCTGAATGACATCATCCAGGGTGAAGCCACTGGGTGTAACTCTGTCTCTCAGTTTCTTGTACAAGTCCAGGGTTAGCACCTTGGCCATGTGGTTGTTGTGGGCGCTCAGGTCCGGGTACTCCTCATCAGGAGGTAGTCTCTGATTATTTAGTTGGGCCATTTTGATATTGCTAGAGTAAAAATAAATACTGTAATGTTAACACATTACTAAATCTGCTCCCCCTTTTTCTTTAGAAGAAGTGCCACAGAACTTCACATAGCCAGTTTGGAATAGGAGAGATCAAAGCAGCCAGGTGAGCCCTCAGAACGTCAAATTTTTAGTCATTGTGTTTGTAGCTAAGTTACACTTTTAGTCAGATTTTGTTTCAGATCAAAGCATTTAGCAGAGCAGTTACATAATTTGAGTGTTTGGTCTGTCAGAACACAGCATGCATTTATAGTGTTCTCTGCATTGCTCAATGGGAGAAAGCCACCTTTAAGTTTTAGTGGGCAGTGCTTTTGGGCCAGGACTCACTGCTTGAGAGATTTTCACAGCTCCAGGAACCTTGGTGCTGCTATCAAGATGCACTTCCTGTAATGAGGGAGAACAGATGTTTGTGGATCAAGAGGCTGGGTCCTTTACCTGGGTTGTCAACCCCAGTTTGGATGACATCATCCAGGGTAAATCCACTGGGAGTCTGTTTGTCCCTCAACTTCTTGTACAGGTCCAGGGTCAGCACCTTGGCCATGTGATTGTTGTGAGCACTCAGGTCTGGGAACTCATCCACAGCGGAGTACTTCATCTTCAGGAGGTTGTGGCTGTTTGAGAATGGCATGACTGCCGCCTGACTGCAAGGTGCTAGGGGAGAAGAAAGGGGAAACCTCACCTTCTGGGCTTGGCACGCCCTTCCAGGCAGGCCCTGGAAGGACGCCCTGGCCTGCACCAAGGTCACCTTGGCATATACTCCACCTGCTTGCGGCCCAGTTAACTGCCTGGCTTCTAAGGCGCCTTCCACAGCCTCCTAACGAGGGCACCCTGTGGGCAGGGCTACCCCCTTCTCCCCACAGGGAGGGTGCAGAGCCGGGGGGGAGGGACTTGCTCCAGTCTGGGGAAGTAGTGCCAGGTCTCCCCCACCCGGGGCTGCCGGCCGTGGCCAGCCCCCTGCGGGGAGCTCCCTCCACGGCCCTACCCGCGCGGGGCCCCTGCAGGGGAGCGGGAACCCGCCTCAGCCTCAGAGCCGCGTGGCCGAGCTGCCCCCAGACCTGCCGCCCTCCCCCGCGCGAGCAGAAGCGCCGGGCTCGGGAGCGGCCGCTCCCCGAGCTCGAGGCACCGGGCCGCCTCCAGGCAGGGGGCGCAGCTTTTCCAGCCAGGAGAGCTGCGGCGCGCCCGACCCGGCCGGGTTATCTCCCTCTGGCACCGGGCGGGCGATGCTGCACCTGCCGTGCAACCTGCCTGCGCCCGGGAGGCAGTGGGAAGCGCACAGCAGCCGTTCCCCAGGACCCAGCACCGGCGGGGAGGGTGCAGTGCAATGCAATGTAATGCAATGCAAGCGCCCCCCCCCCCCGGGCTAGAAGAGGGAACGCAATGCAGCCCCTCTCCCCAGGCTCAGCAGCCGGGGCCAGAAGGACGATGCAACCTCGCCCCACCTGCAGGGGGGAGAGAGGGGAACGCAGCACCCCGGCAACCACTGCGGGGAGCCGGGACCCAGCTGCAACCGCAATTAAATCCCGTAGGGAGCGTCCGGCTGCAGCAGATTGCCTGGGCCAGCCAGCGCCGGAGGGGAGAAGGTGAGGACCGGGGAAAGAGAAATTCCTCCGGCTTCCCCAAGCCTGGGGGGCAAAGATCCCAAAGACCCAGCGCAAGCGAGCCCGACCCTCTCCAATCTCTGCGGGAGCCCCGGCTGGGGAGAGTTCGCCCATCCCAAAAGCACTGTCCACCCACTTTGGGGAGCGGGTTAAACAATCCCCTACCCCAAGCCGTTATGTAACAAACGCCTCCCTTCGGGTCATCCGAGTAGGGGTGAATCTATGTAAATACCCTGCTAAATAGCGGCTTAGCCAGGCTTTACAGTTAGAGCCGATCCAGTTTAACAAACCCTCCAGTGCCTGCATCAGGTTAGGCTTTTTTGGTTTTTCCTTGGTTACATTCTGGGCGTCCATATTATAATCTGTTTCCATCTCTCCTTTTATCTATAAGCCCCCCCCCAACAACGCCTCCCCTCCTTTTTCCAGGGTCCGGAGACACATTCCGGACCCTTTGGTAGCTAGCACTAAAACAATACATTTAGCTGCAATACAATATTGACCCATTGGATTACAATTTCGGGTTTTTTTGGGGGAGGGGGATTTGCCTCGAAATAGTTGTATTCGATCAAACTGTCTAAAACAGGCCAAATAGATCATCCTCCAATTTTAGTATTGCCAGTCAGCTCCCCCAGCACTTACCTAGCACCACAGAAAAGGAAACCGCCCTTGTTCTTGCTCTTACACCCCCAAAGCTGTCACAGGGAGACCTATATGAAGTGGAGTCTCACCCCCACAGCCTCACCAGTTTTATATACAGCAGGAGCTGGCCTCCCATTGGCTGGTATTTATATTCCATTCATTCCACTGGAAGATTGTAAAAGGGAGGGGCGAGGTCCCTTAGTCTATTATAACCTATTGTTGCTTCCATTTTGCCAGGCCTCCTAGTCGCAGGGAGATGCTGGCTGTCTCCAGTTTCTCTGTGTTAGCCTGAGCCTACAACTTTCCTTCCAGGCAATTTGAAAATGTGAGGTTTTTTGGCTCAATGGCATCTAGTTGCTCTGGTAAAATGCAAATACTGTATTAATGCACACCCACTTTCCATTATTACAGTGTTTCCCAGCACTATTAGACCCACACAGCTTTTTTGCCATTCAGACTTGCTGCCTTTAGTAAATATTTAACAATGACTATAATAATCTGATGTAATAAAAGTACAGTCTTTGTGATGTTAGGACCAGCCTGACCTAAGAGTCATGTGAGTGATTAACTGCCTCTGAGTTCACTGGTTAGAAACTATGATAAGAATAATGGCTGAAGATCTAGTACCTATTCTCAGCCTCCCTGAAATATTAAAATAGTGAGTTTATGTCACAGTTTAATTTGAAGGAAAGCATACTTGATTGATAAAGTACACTGAGCCTCTTATTTTATTGTGTGCAAAAAAAGAAGGGGGTAGGTAGGGGGGAAGCTGCATTAGATTGTGGCTGAAATGGTACAAAGGCATGATCTTAATTCCCTGTTGAAAACAGAAATTAAAAGACTAAATCTTGCTCACTTTACTCATGAAAGTAGTGCTGTTGACTTTAATGGGATTACTCAGGTGAGTACAACAAGCAGGATTTGGTCTAAAGTTAGATGCTACTGAGGCTCAGGAAAAAGCAAAGTTAATGACTTTACTTTCAACCTGATACTGTTACACTTTTTATATTTCTTTCTGAAACATAGTTATTACAGTAGGCCTTACATTTGTCTGAATGGAACGGGGATTATACATGTATATAAGCTCAAATAAGAGGGCTGTTATTTTAATGTAAGTTATGACTGTCATGAGATATAAACCCAAATTCCTCTCCCAATTCCTACTCTATCATCATTATCCTAATTCAGATAAAGGAAGAGTCAAAGTATTGTAAATAAAAAGTATTTGGGATAAGGAATGAACGTAGAACATGACTATAAAATAAAAACTCAGACCACTACAAACAAAATTGCATTATGTTTGGCATGGACGATATCTGAATTAATCAAGGTCTATCTGATATTCAGAGGTGCTGAGCACACAGAACTCCTGCTGAAGTCATTGGGGGCTGTCAGTCTTCGGGCAGGCCCTTTTGTCTCTGGAAACAAAGAAAAATCCGCTCAATATCCTTTCTATCTTTCAAACCATATTAAATCTCCTCCAAACTTTCTAAAGCCCCCATCTGTATGTACCAGTCAGGTGTGTTCACAATTTGCACAGACTTCTAGTGCACAAGTCTGATCTCAATTATAGTAGCATCAATCGCAGTGATGACAGTAAGTTACACTATGGTAAAATGAATGTAAGTGCAAAATCAGACCCATAGTCCTTGAAATAATACATTTGGCTATGGATGCTCTTAGTAACAACTTCTGTAATTTTGTCAAAGTTATTATGTCCCAATGTCACGTACAATTCAGATTCTGGATCATTTGGTGCAAAGTGTCAAGAACATGTTTGGTGCTATATTAATACTAATAAATAAAAGAATAATATACCAGTAATTTAATATTGTATTTCTGTGGTCTCTGATTTCTTCCCAGAATTGTTATGCACTCTTCTCCTCTGGTAACAGCTCCATCTGTGATAATTCTCTTTAATTCCAGCCTTATGCATCCCACTAGGCATCCATTATGTTACAAAGGTCAGTTTTAGGTTATTCATGGATAAGATCACATGATCTTCATTGCATCATTGCTAACCCTATTTTTCATTTTCAGCAAGAATTTTCAAAAGGAAAGGAGTACTTGTGGCACCTTAGAGACTAACAAATTTATTTGAGCATAAGCTTTCGTGAGCTACAGCTCACTTCAACGAAAGTTTATGCTCAAATAAATTTGTTAGTCTCTAAGGTGCCACAAGTACTCCTTTTCTTTTTGCGAATACAGACTAACATGGCTGCTACTCTGAAACCAGCAAGAATTTTATAACTCTTTCATTCAATCTCCTGTTGCTTGGCTTCACTCCCTGTTTCCACACCAACAATGGAAAAACATCAACATATACAGGTCCCATTGGTGGGCTCTGTATATGTTGATGTTTTTCCATCAAATGAACACTTAGGCAAGAAACCATCCTTTATTATACCCATTTTTAGATAAGTAAATTGTGGCATAGAAAGGTTAACTTGCCCAATGTCATGCAGCTTCTCAGTGCAGAGCCAGAAGCCCTGATTCTAAGGCCCCTGCTCTAATCACTAGACACACCCTTTCCCTTCCAATGTTCCAAAAGCAGGAATATCACTATTATTATTATTATTTTATTATTTTATATTCCATCAGAGCCCTCGATCTGCCAGGCATCATTAACACACACAGGGAGAGACACAATCCCTGCCCTACAAAGCTTTCATCTGAAGAAGACAAGCAACATGCAAAAAGTGGGGGAGAAGGAGTCAAACAAACTATGTACAATTCACATGTGTAATAAATACATATGAACTGTACCCAACAGTCCCTCATTCTGTCCATCATTATTTGGCAAATTTCTTGTAGTCAATATGGCAGAAGTGGTCCCGTCTGACTTAGCTATCTTTGGCTCACCTAGAATTTTGAGATTTGCTGAGAGTTTTGCCTAAATTGGATCCATAGTCTTTCTGTTACATCAACCCCCCAACCCCCCCAGATTTCCCCAGTGGCTTAATTGTAAGTGTTGTTCAGTAGACTAAAGTTAATGTGTCAACAGATAGTGACTGACCATTATATCTAGTTCATCTGCTGAAAAACAATATTTTTTTCAGGTAAGCCCGTATTTGCTTATCCAGCTGCAATAATGGCAGCATTATATTGCCTTATATAATGGAGTAATTAATGTCCTGATGCTTGCTGATTTATACAGTAGGTTGCAGCAATGCAGCCCAAAATGAAGATGTGGGGTAATGATCCCAGAGATTTCCATGTTGAGCTTTAGATGGTCGAGAATTTAAGGGAAGTCGGACACAGGCCACGCAGTTAACTTCCCAAGTGGCTTAATTGTAAATGTTGTCTGTATATGAGTGCAAAAGAATATACATGTTACTTAGTGAACACATCTTCTGAAATGACCCAGGTAAACCTGAGATGAGTCTGGAGAATTACAAGGTAAACATTTCCTTGAGCATTCAGAAGAACATCCAGAACAGAGGAGACAGCAATAGATGGTGAACTACCACCCCCAACAGTTTTGTGTCCAATTCCTGAGCTGGCAAGCTGGGTTATAAATTGCCATAAAACAGTACTTTGAAAACAAGCCAGAAAGCATGTGGATCAATATACTGGAAGGATTTGGCTGTTGCTGCATTTGTTTAACTTAACTTCTCTTCCCACACAAATGGAGGATACATTTATCTTAACCATTAAATATACCTGCCTGAATATCACATTTGGCATGTTTATTGGCAATTTGTTTCAAATGTTTTGTCATCTTAGGCCCATTCATGCAAAGGGCTGAGCACCTCCTGTGAGTTGCTGAGCATTAACAGCTCTCATTGAAGTTAAAGGTAGCTGGGGACTGTCAATTCCCCTGCTGGATCAATTCTTTGAACAACCACCTTTTCCCAGAATGCCATTACTCCAAAATAGTTAGGCAATGTGGTAGGTGCAGACACACAGCCATATGGTTGTAAGGCAGAAAGGCTGCAGGATATCTGGGGTAACACAATCTAAGAAATCTAAGAAACTGCATTTGTTATGTCCTGGTCAGAGGAGGGTGTAACAAACCGGTTAAAAAACAGTTGTATTTGAACAGGCATAGTTGGCTCAAGAGGTAAACCAGACAACTGCTCCTGCTGAAGGCAATGGTAAATCCCATTGATTTAAAAGGGAAAAGGATGGAGGTTCATCAATTCTTTCCCATAGACAGAGCTTCCATCCAAGTTTGCACTGATCATGATTTCATTAGTTTTCAGGTCCACCTGCAGTCCTTGATCCTTTTACTTAATGTCCAATTCTCTGCTCATTGCTTCAAAATGTTATTGCATTAGATACCTAAAAGATTTTTTGCCTTAACTATTGTGTATTATAAATCATTAGCTAATGAAGAAAAAAGTATAGAATTATCTGCCTTGTCAGCATAGACAAGAATCTACAAATCCAAGCCCTTGTCTACACTACGGGGTTAGGTCGAATTTAGCCACGTTAGGTCGAATTTAAAATGAATGCATCTACACAACGAACCCTGTTCTGTCGACTTAAAGGGCTCTTAAAATCGACTTCTGTACTCCTCTCTGGCGAGGGGAGTAGCACTAAAATTGACCTTGTTGGGTCGAATTTGGGGTAGTGCAGATTCAATTCGACGTATTGGCTTTCGGAAGCTATCCTAGAGTGCTCCAATGTGACCGCTCTGGACAGGACTTTGAACTCCAATGCACTAGCCAGGTACATAGAAAAAGCCCCAGGAAATTTTGAATTTCATTTCCTGTTTGGTCAGCGTGGCGAGCTCAGAGGCACAGGTGACCATGCAGTCCCCCCCAGAATCACAAACGAGCTCCCGCATGGACCGAAAGGGAGACACTGGATCTGATTGCTGTATGCGGAGAAGTGTGCAGGCCAAACTCCGATTAAAAAGAAGAAATGCTAATATATATGCCAAAATCGCACAGGGCATGGTGGAAAGAGGCTATAACAGGGACACACAAGAGTGCCGCATGAAAGTCAAGGAGTTCAGGCAAGCCTACCAAAAGACAAAGGAGGCAAACGGTTGCTCCAGGTCAGAGCCCATTACATGCCACTTCTATGATCAGCTGCATGGCATTCTAGGCAGGAACCCTACCACTACTTCACCACTATCTGTGAACACCTGCAAAAGGCTTCCCATGGCTGCCTGGAAACAGAATTCTGTTGCCCAGCCATTTGTGATGTGTCACCCTACCAGGAGGCGCTCAATATAAAAGGCAAAAAGTGACCTTGTTACATAAAGCACAGTGTGTCTGCTGTGAATTGCTTGAGTCACTGTGGAAGAGTCTCCCTTTTGTTCTCAGAAATGTATCATCTTAAATTTTACTCTCCCTTTTTATCTGCCCCCAGGTACAAATGTTTCTATACTCCCCCATCATCTCCATCCCTCAGGTTATCACAGATTAGAAGGCGAAAAAAACGCACTCGCAATGACATGTTTTCCGAGCTCATGCTGTCCTCCCGCACTGATAGGGCACAGCTTAATGCATGGAGGCATTCAGTGGCAAAGGCCAGGAAAGCATTAAGTGAGCGCGAAGAGCAGAGGCAGGAGGTGATGTTGAGGCTAATGGGGGAGCAAATGGACATGATGAAGTGTCTGTTGGAACTGCAGGAAAGCCAACAAGAGCACAGACCCCCGCTGCATCCATTGTATAACCGCCTGCCCTCCTCCCCAAGTTCCATATCCTCCTCACCCAGATGCCCAAAAACGCAGGGTGGGGGGGAAGGGTCTGGGCACCAGGCCACTCCACTCCAGAGATGGCCCAAGCAACAGAAGGCTGTCATTCAAACAGTTTTGATTTGTAGTGTGGCTACAATAAGGAATGTGGCCTTGTCCTTCCCTCCTCCCGCACCCCACCGCACCCAGACTACCTTGTCAGTTATCTCACTTTTTTTTAATTAATAAAGAAAGAATGCATGGTTTCAAAACAATAGTTACTTTATTTCCTTTGCCAGTTGTGATTGAAGGGAGGGTGGTTGGCTTACAGGGAATTAAAATCAACAAAGGGGGAGGATTTGCAGCAAGAAGAAACACACACAGCTGTCACACCGTAGCCTGGCCAGTCATGAAACTGATTTTCAAAGCCCCCCTGATGTGCAGCACACCTAGCTGTGCTCTTCTAATAGCCCTGGTGTCTGGCTGCTCAAAATTGGCCACCAGGTGATTTACCTCAACCTCCCACACTGCCATAAACGTCTCCCCCTTACTCTCACAGATATTATGGAGCACACAGCAAGCAGCAATATCAATGGGAATGTTGGTTGCGCTGAGGTCTAACCTAGTCAGCAAACAGCACCAGCGTCTTTTAAACGTCCAAAGGCACATTCTACCACCGTTCTGCACTTGCTCAGCCTATAGTTGAACTGCTCCTTACTACTGTCCAGACTGCCTGTGTACGACTTCATGAACCATGGGAGCAAGGGGTAGGCTGGGTCCCCAAGGATAACTATTGGCATTTCAACATCCCCAATGGTAATTTTCTGGTCTGGAAAGTAAGTCCCTTCTTGCAACTGCTCGAACAGCCAGGAGTTCCTAAAGATGCGAGCATCATGCACCTTTCCCGGCCATCCCACGCTGATGTTGGTGAAACGTCCCTTGTGATCCACCAGTGCTTGCAGCACCACTGAGAAGTACCCCTTGTGGTTTATGTACTGGTTGGCAAGGTGGTCCGGTGCCAAGATAGGGATATGCGTTCCGTCTATCTCCCCACCACAGTTAGGGAACCCCATTGCAGCAAAGCCATCCACTATGACCTGCACATTTCCCAGAGTCACTACCCTTGATAGTAGAACATGAGTGATTGCATTGGCTACTTGGATCACAGCAGTCCCCACAGTAGACTTGCCCACTCCAAATTGATTCCGAACTGACCGGTAGCAGTCAGGCATTGCAAGTTTCCACAGGGCTATTGCCGCTCGCTTCTCAACTGTCAGGGCAGCTCTCATCTTGGTATTCCTGCACTTCAGGGTGGGGGAAAGCAACTCACAAAATTCAAGGAAAGTGGTCTTACACATGCGAAAGTTTCGCAGCCTCTGTGAATCATCCCATACCTGCAACACTATGTGGTCCCACCAGTCTGTGCTTGTTTGCTGGGCCCAGAATTGACGTTCCACTCTATTAACCAGTCCCACTGCCACCATGATGTCCCAATTGCCACAGCCCATGCTTTCAGGAACATCTGTGTCCATGTCCTCATCACAATCGTCCTTGTGCCAGCTCTCTTAGCCTGGTTCTGCACATTCTCCAGGATAATGTGCGAGGTGTTTACAATGCTCACAGCAGCAGCGGTGAGCTGAGCGGGCTCCATACTTGCCGTGGTATGGCATCTGCATGGGTAACCCAGGGAAAAAGGCGCGAAACGATTGTCTGCCGTTGCTTTCATGGAGGAAGGGACGACTGACGACATGTACCCCAAACCACCCTCAACAATGTTTTTGCCCCATCAGGAGCTTAACCCAGAATTCCAATGGGCAGCAGAGACTGCGGGAACTGTGGGATAGCTACCCACAGTGCATCGCTCTGTAAGTCGATGCTAGCCACGGTATTGAGGACACACTCCCCCAACTTAATGTGCTTAGTGGCAACATTCACAATCGACTGTATAAAATCGATTTCTAAAAATCGACCTGTATAAAATGGACCTAATTTCGTAGTGTACACATACCCCAAGATGGCTCAAGTGCTTTCTATTTGTGTGTACCCTTCCCATCCAAGGTCTCCGGGGCTCCTTTGCAAACAGAAAATGAAGTATTCTTCTACTCTTTCCTCTCTACAGAGAAATTTCCTATTGCCACAGGCCCATGTATAGGTCTACACCAGTGATCTTCAAACTTTTTCCATCATGCCCCCCTTTATCCATAATGAAACTTGTCCATGCCCCCGAGAAGAACCACAGTCAGAAGGCATGGCTGGGAGCAGGGCCAGAGCCATGGGCCAGGTCCGGAGCGTAGCTGGGGTCAGGAGCCAGGGCTGGGAGTGGGGCCACGGCTGGGGCCTGTGTGCTGTGATTGGGGCCAGGAGACAAGGCTATGGCCAGAGCTGCAGCTGAAGGCAGGGCGGGAGCGGAATGAGGACAGAGTGAGGCTAGGTGGCACTCCCTCCCTGCCCTAATGGGGACCGGCCTGGGTCCTGCTGTGCCCTCCCCAAATATTCTTCCATGCTCCACTGTGGGGCATGCCCCACAGTTTGGAGACCACTGGTCTACACACTACTTAAACCTTTAACATGCAATTTAGGTGATGGTGAGAGTTTATCACTCTTGGTCTTTAGAACACTGATTCTATTTCTCCTGAATTAATGTCTTTTTTCCCTATAGCCTATGTAATGGCTAGTTGTCTTCAGCTCTTTCCCAGAATTAGATCCTTTGTATAACAGCCATGTATTCTAGAGAACTTATTTCTGAATTCTGCCTATTTTCCTGAATAGTTAGCATGAAATCTTGACCCCATTGAAGTCAATAGCAAAACTCGAATGACTTCAGTGGGCTGAGGATTTCATCCATAAAGTTTAAGATTGTGCTAGTGCTGTACTAAGTGCATCCTTACTCTTAAAAAACACCATCAAGACAAAAATTGTGTATTTAAAAAAAAATGTCTTCAAGTTATTATTACCAGCTCAGACTATTGGTAATAATAACAATCCTTAACTCTTATAATGGGCTCCATAGAAAAGCATTTTACAAAGGAGGTAAGTATCATTATTAATATTGAAAGAATAAGTCACTGAGGGTCTGTGTGGGTGCAGGAAGCTGCTTGCACAGAGCTCAGTGTGGGATCAGGGTCCTGTTGCATTTCATGGGCCAACCAGAATGAAAACAAACTAGGCAAATTCACTTTCATGCACTAGCAAAATGTTGCAAAAACCTGTTGATTTTTTTTTTTTATTTCAGGAAAAAATTATATTACTAATAAGTTTAGTAAAATCTGTCCTTTTAATACAGCCACTACATTTTGGACCCAGACTACTTCAGCGTTCTTGCATTCAATGCCCTCTAAAGTCTCATTGAAACACAATGCAAAGTCCTTCATCAGCACAGGGAGATACTATTAAATACACCCTTTCAAGGAATCCAGAATGAGCCCGTTCCCTCTTCCTGCAGTTGAGCAAGAGCGGGTAGATTAGATCTGAACACGCAGCCAACTCGGGTGAGTTCTTAGGCCACCTCCCTGTGGCTCTTGGTGTAGGGGGCGGGGTGCATAAGGGAGAGACCCCTGCAAGGACAGCTCAGGCTCCGATGTGAGCGAGACTCCCAGGACCAGGGCTTAATTGGTAATGAAAGCGGTACCAGGGCTCATGCAATTTTCTTTTACTTTCAGAACTTACACGGCAAACCCAGCGGTGCGGGGGGAGGGGGCCAGGAACGGCTAAGCCTAGAAGTGCCGGGGCTCAGCCCGCCCACGATTTAAGCCCTGCTGAGGACTGATCCTCCCCGAGACAAGCCCACCGGCTGATAAGAGAGCTTTAAAAATGCGCCTTACAGGGAATCCAGAAAGGGGGGGGGGGGAGTCTGCCCCGTCCCAGCCAGGAGCTGGGGGGGGGCCCTCGGGCTGCTCCCGGGGGCTGGGCTCTCCACGTGCCGGGAGCGGGGTACGGAATCGCGGCGTTGCCGGGGAGGTGGCAGGGGGGCCGGGCTCCCCGCACGGGCTCTGCTCCAGGCGGGGCTGCTGGGCGGGCAGGCGCCAGCGCGCTCCGGCGCAGAGGGCTCAGGAGGGAGGGAGGGAGGGAAGCGGAGCGTCAGCAGCTTGCGACCAGGGCGGAAGGAGGGAGCGGGGGTTTGAGCACCACGTGCGGGAGCCCAGCCGGGTCCGGTGGCTCCTTTAATGTCCCCGCCCGGAGGGGGAAGCCCGGGCAGGTAAAGGCACCGGGTGTGGCGGCGGCTGGGGGAGGTGGGTGTTGTGTTACCCACAGGCACCCAGTGGCCTCGGCTGGGAGACTCGGGCGCCTGGGCCGTGGGGGGAAGGAAGGGGCTGGGAGACTGTGAGTCCAGCTCAGGGCCCTGTGTCCCCCTGCTTGACCCGAGCTGCCCTGAAGCATGTCACGGGGGTGTCCTCCCTAGCTGGGGCCCTTTACAGGTTGATGCTGCTGCTTTCTAATCCCTGCAGCATCGTCCTGCCGTCCCTTCCCGCCTCCTTTATTTGTGCTTCTAATTCTAAGGCTAGTAAAAAGAGAATCAAGTTAACTAACTCTAAAGTGGCCTTAAAGCAGCCATTAGGTTTTCAAAAAGGCACTTAGCTAATTTGCCTCTAGATTCTAGCAGCTGAGTTACTGTATTTATAAAAAGTAAAAAGAAAAGGAGGACTTGTGGCACCTTAGAGACTAACAAATCTATTCGAGCATAAGCTTTCGTGAGCTACATTCGATGCATCCGATGAAGTGAGCTGTAGCTCACGAAAGCTTATGCTCTAATAAATTTGTTAGTCTCTAAGGTGCCACAAGTCCTCCTTTTCTTTTTGCGAATACAGACTAACACGGTTGCTACTCTGAAACCTATAAAAAGTAAGTAGATAAAGCAGTTCTTCCTCTAGGGCTCTGTTCAGGAGTCAAAGATTTCCTTTGCATACAGGCCGGAGGATGATTATAATAAATGCTATAGCTGATAGCCAAATACTGGATCTAGTGGCCCACATATTTTATAGGAGTGTTTGTAAAAGAATGCTGTGTTTCAAACCCAGATGAGGGACTATGCAAGGCACCATAAATGTTATGCCTTACTTCTCTTTGTTGCTCCTGGTTAGTGCACCAGATTTCTGCCTTTATAAGGGGGAGTCTCTATTTTATATTGCACAATTTAACCCTTCAGTAATGTGTAAACAACTACTTCTCCTCAGTCTGCAGCTGGAGGTGCAAAGTCTGTTTGGGAAAGAACTTCTTGAAGGCTGGAACTATTTTTGGTTTATAGGAATATAAAATATTTTTTCCATTTCATAGCACAAGTTATTCTAGCTTTATAAAGTTAAGTATCTAGTCACTCAATAAATACAATGGGAGAAAAACTGCAGCTACAGTATATGCACAGCAACTTGAGAGTTAACTACTTCTATCGTTGCAGGTAGAAACCAAAACCCAACAGTAAATAACCTGATATCTTGGGTAAAAAGTATATCCAAGTTACCACATCAGCTAAAATCCACAATTAATTGATATTTGATAGCTGAAAGTTAACAGCCCCACAAAGCTTTACTCTTCTGCTCTGGCTTTTAAGTTCATGGAAGACTGTTTAAAGATAAAAAGAAAAGGAGTACTTGTGGCACCTTAGAGACTAACAAATTTATTAGAGCATAAGCTTTCGTGAGCTACAGCTCACTTCATCGGATGCATTTGGTGGAAAAAACAGAGGAGAGATTTAGATACACACACACACAGAGAACATGAAACAATGGGTTTATCATACACACTGTAAGGAGAGTGATCACTTAAGATAAGCCATCACCAACAGCAGGGGGGGGAAGGAGGAAAACCTTTCATGGTGACAAGCAGGTAGGCTAATTCCAGCAGTTAACAAGAATATCAGAGGAACAGTGGGGGGTGGGGTGGGAGGGAGAAATACCCTGGGGAAATAGTTTTACTTTGTGTAATGACTCATCCATTCCCAGTCTCTATTCAAGCCTAAGTTAATTGTATCTAGTTTGCAAATTAATTCCAATTCAGCAGTCTCTCCTTGGAGTCTGTTTTTGAAGCTTTTTTGTTGAAGTATAGCCACTCTTAGGTCTGTGATCGAGTGACCAGAGAGATTGGAACCTATCCTTGCAACAAAGCCCGTTGCCAACTCTGTCCACATATCTATTCAGGGGATACCATCATAGGGCCTAATCACATCAGCCACGCTATCAGAGGCTCGTTCACCTGCGCATCTACCAATGTGATGTATGCCATCATGTGCCAGCAATGTCCCTCTGCCATGTACATTGGCCAAACTGGACAGTCTCTACGTAAAAGAATGAATGGACACAAATCAGACGTCAAGAATTATAACATTCAAAAACCAGTTGGAGAACACTTCAATCTCTCTGGTCACTCGATCACAGACCTAAGAGTGGCTATACTTCAACAAAAAAGCTTCAAAAACAGACTCCAACGAGAGACTGCTGAATTGGAATTAATTTGCAAACTAGATACAATTAACTTAGGCTTGAATAGAGACTGGGAATGGATGAGTCATTACACAAAGTAAAACTATTTCCCCATGGTATTTCTCCCTCCCACCCCACCCCCCACTGTTCCTCTGATATTCTTGTTAACTGCTGGAATTAGCCTACCTGCTTGTCACCATGAAAGGTTTTCCTCCTCCCCCCCCTGCTGTTGGTGATGGCTTATCTTAAGTGATCACTCTCCTTACAGTGTGTATGATAAACCCATTGTTTCATGTTCTCTGTGTGTGTGTATATAAATCTCTCCTCTGTTTTTTCCACCAAATGCATCCGATGAAGTGAGCTGTAGCTCACGAAAGCTTATGCTCTAATAAATTTGTTAGTCTCTAAGGTGCCACAAGTACTCCTTTTCTTTTTGCGAATACAGACTAACACGGCTGCTACTCTGAAACCTGTTTAAAGATACATATTTGTAAATGGTTAATTGTTTAAAGGGATCACATTAAGGCTCTTGGATGACCTGACCTGAAATCTTCATGCCAGGGGAATCCCTCACTCCATTTAGCCTCTTTTTTTTTTTAAATTGAACATGGGCCAACCTTTGGTTATGTTGAAGCTTTCATGAACCAGAATTTGAAACCAATTGAGTAGAAATTTTCACATTAACTTCTATCCATGGTGTCAAAAGCAAAGCTTGCCCAGTTGTAGGGGTGGCTCTTGCTCTGGATAGAGTGTTTGTTGTCTTAAGTCATAAATCACCAAAGAGAGAGAACAAAAGTCACTGCTTAACAGGCATGCTTGAGAACTTGTGCAGTGGGGTTTAATAGACGGCTACAGTTCATATTTCCTTGTAGCTAGCTCTGTAACAATGTGGAACAAGCTGAAGAAAGAATTTGTTTGCTTAAACTTGTTTAAAATTATAAATGCAGTTCAGTGTACAATGGGACTAATATTGGTCACGTTGAAGTCAATGAGAGCTTTTTGTGGGCCAAGGGTTAGTCCAGTGTCTTTTGTTACATTTCTAAATGTTTCCAGAACTGCATTAAGTTTAGTAGCCATCTTGTGTATAGTTTTTTCAAGCTTTAGATATAGAACATGACTCATAGAATATCAGGGACCTCAGGAGGTCATCTAGTCCAACCCCCTGCTCAAAGCAGGACCAAGCCCCAATTTTTGCCCCAGATCCCTAAATGGCCCCCTCAAGGATTGAATTCACAACCCTGGGTTTAGCAGGCTGATGCTCAAACCACTGAGCTATGGGATAGCTTATTATGGGATAGCTCAGTGGTTTGAGCATCAGCCTGCTAAACCCAGGGTTGTGAATTCAATCCTTGAGGGGGCCATTTAGGGATCTGGGGCAAAAATTGGGGCTTGGTCCTGCTTTGAGCAGGGGGTTGGACTAGATGACCTCCTGAGGTCCCTTCCAACTCTGATATTCTATGACATATTCTTGCTTTTATCATTCATAATTCCATATAAAACTCCATCATGGTCTAAAGGTATAAAACTCTCTTGTATGTTTCTTCTCCTTTAGGTGAAAATATCCAGCCGACTAGAAGATTATCACAATGAGTTTTGTTGACTATGGAGATACAATAAAAGATGGAGACACAGCTATTGTGTTCTTAGGCCATGAATCGATGTTTCCTGTGAAAGTCCAACATGGCAGTAAAACTCAGACGAAGTACGGGGTCATTAGACATTCCAGTGATCTCATAGGCAAAAGGTATGGCTCAAAGGTGACCTGCAGTAAAGGAGGCTGGGTGTTTATTCTTCATCCAACCCCAGAGTTGTGGACTATGAATCTTCCCCACAGAACACAAATTCTTTATTCAACTGACATCTCTTTAATCACCATGATGCTGGAATTGAAGCCAGGATCCATAGTGTGTGAATCAGGTAATAGTTTTTAATAAGGGATTTTAGTATATTAACTCAGTGGTTCTCAACCTTTTTCTTTCTGAGGCCCCCCTAACATGCTATAAAAACTCCACAGCCCACCTGTCCCATAATAGCTGTTTTTCTGCATATAAAAGGCAGGGCCAGCATTAGGGGGTAGCAAGCAGGGCAATTGCCCAGAGCCCCATGCGACAGGGTGCCCCGCAAAGCTAAGCTGCTCAGGCTTCACCTTCAGTCCCGGATGGCAGAGCTTGGGGTGGCTGGATTTTGGCTTTTTACCCTGAGCCCCAGTGAATCTAATGCCTACCCTGTCTGGTGGACCCCCGGAAACCTGCTCGTGGCCCCCCAGGAGGCCGCGGACCCCTTAACCTAGCAGTTCTCAACAACACTTTAACTAGCAACAGACTTTGTTTTAAACTTTATATAGAAATAGATAGATATAGAACTGTTCCGTTGCTGCTAGAGTCTTCCTGGCCTTGAATAATTCTACTTCATTTATGAATGTTAGCAAATGCTCTGTTTTTCTGTACTGAAAAGACACTTGTGTGACATTGGCTCAGTATGGCAGGAACCATGTGCAGAAATGTGTATAACAGGGTTAGTGAGTTAAAATAAATAATTTTATACTTTTTTTCCCTTTGGGGGGTGAATTAGTGTTTTTTGGAGGGGTTCCTCTTAAAATTATGAGTTGGTCTTTGGGAATGTGCCAGTTTCAGATGAAATAGTTCAGTTTGTTTAAATAGTATTAGGTGTGGGGGGAGTTGTCTACAGAACAGCTTATCTGACAAACCTCAGATATAAATCCTACATTCTTCTAAAATAACTTAAGCTTTGGTAGAACTTATACAGGTTGAAAAAGAAAACAAAATGGTATGGGTTAAACGGGTAATATGTGGGATAAAATGGGAACGTTCACCAGGCCACATAATCCACATATTTGGCCTTTCTTACACTATGTATGTGCTATATGCAGTACTGAAACAGCACACAAAGGTCAGCTGCAATGGAATGTACAATGGGTGGTTTGAATGTCCAGTGGTGATCTGTGCCCTATGTTCCACTGCTTTTCATACAGATGATTTTAACCCTTTGAATGGATTAGTGGTGTGTTTTGTTTAGCTTATAAAGTGTGCTTTAAACATTATAAATGCTAGGCTGTTGCTTGCGATGCAAAAGGGGAGTTGTAAATTTTATACTAAATGTTCATTATCATATTGGTTAAATATATTTTATGAAGCTTTAATATTTTTTTTTTTACTGAAGGTAGCATTATTAGAGCTACATAATAATTTCCTGCCACTTGATTACTTTCTTGTACTGTAGGGGAAATATATAATTTTTATTAATGTATATAGCTGCCTTTCTTTTTGAGGGATTTATTCTGTCTGCCTCCATTGAATCATTTTGTAAACCTGCTTGTCCCTTGACTCTCAAGAGCAGATGCATAAAAGGAGCGAACAATGTTGTTATGCTGTATTTTTGGTTAAGGTTTCCCATTCCCAGTCTTGCATAATAATTGGCTGGTTTTCTGCTGGTTTTCACACGCAACTAAAATTTCATCTGTCATTCTGTTTCAAATTTGTGGGTCAAGGAATGTGATGTATATATTTAACCCCTGAATACTGGAAACTGGTATTTCCAGATGCATAAGGCACTATTGCAGAAGCCCTTGATACTGCAGAAACTCTGAACCCCACAAGTCCAGATTCTAGTTTGTACAATGGTAGTCTTAGGGCTGGAATTGCAGAGTTGTTGTAGATGTGTTGGTCCCAGGATATTAGAGAGACAAGGTGGGTGAGGCATCCACATGGCCAGGAGGGCACAGAGGCAATGTGCCACAGCATGGTTTGTCCTGGCTAATGCTTTTGGGTCGATGCCCCATCAGCACATTTTTGCCACGCTGTGAGAGTTCAGGTGTATGCCTGAAAACTTTCTCCAACTGGTCCGGGAACTGTGTGAAGGCTGCACCACCACTATCCGCTGCATGGAAGAAGAGATGCCCAAAATTCCTATCCGTAGCGGCATGAAGCAAGGCTGCCCCCTGAGCTCCATCGTTTTCAACTTAGCCATAGAGCCGCTCATTCGAGAGATCTCCAGAGGTCTAGGTGGTTTCAATCTATACGACAACAGAATGAATATCCTGGCCTAGGCAGACGATCTGGTCCTGATTGCAAACAACCCCGAGAGTCTCCAACAAATGCTAGACATCACCAGCAAGGTTGCCAACTGGATGGGATTCCACTTCAGTGGCAGGAAGTTTGCATCCCTGCATATCAATGGCAGTAGAAGGGATTCAGTCCAGGCGACGTCTTTTCAGATCCAGAGTGAACCCATGATCTTCCTCGAGGACAGGCAAGTGTACCAACATCTCGGCATACCCACGAGTTTCTACGTCCAGCAGACAGCTGAGGATACTATTGCGGAGATCCTACAAGATGTGGCCAGGATCGCCTCCTCCCTACTGGCACCGTGGCACCGTGGCAGAAGATCAACGCCTTGAACACCTTCCTGATCCCCCGTATCTCATTCATCCTAAGGGGATCTACCATGGCGAAGGTACCTCTGAACAAAGCAGACAACACCATCTGGCAGCTGGTGAAGAAGTGCATGTTTCTCCCCCAGAGGACCAGCAATTAACTGGTGTATATCTTGCACAGGCAGGGTGGCGCTAACGTCTCTCGAATGGGTGATCTGTGCAATGTTGCCATGATCACTTCCGCCTTTTGACGTGCCCGGACACCATGGTGAGGAACATCGTGGAGAGTGCTCTGCAGGTGCCGTCAAGAAGCAAATTGCCAGAACCCCCTCCAACCAAGATGTCACCACTACCTGAGTGGCTCACTGGAAGGTGAGTTTAGAAGAGATAGGGGAGACTTTGCTTCACTCTGGACTCATGCCTGTAATGCTACAATGACTAGAGAAGCGTATCAGCTGCCACTGGATGTGGTGCAAGGAACACCAGGAGCTGGGAGTACTGGTGCCATGGGTGAAGAATACAGATCACACTATCATCACTCCAAGAGCTAGAACCATGTGGAGAGGACCCTGAAGGATGCCATCCACTGCCAATACGTGGAATACCTGAAACGAAAGCTGGATCAGGGCAAGGCATTTGAGGTGATGTGCAAGTGGGATGCCAGCAATGACTTTCTCCTTGGGGGCAGCTTCACCCGATTTGCCGACTGGAGGTTCATCCTTAGGGCCTGGCTCAACTGCGTCTCACTGAACGGAGCCGTCTGCCATGGGAATCGGGACAAGCAATGCAATAAGTGTTGCTATGCCAACGAGACACTACCCCACGTCCTGTGTAGCTGCAAGCCCCATTCCAGAGTTTGGCACCTGTGACACAACGCCATCCAAGATCGCCTGCCCAGAGCCATCCCGCCACCCATGGAGAAGGTTGCTGTAAACTCCACCATCCCCGGAACCGACAGCCAACTGCGACCGAACATCGTCATCACCAACAAGGACCGGAAGAAGATCATCATGGTGGACATCGCAGTGCCCTTCGAGAACTGGACCCCGGCCTTCCGTGATGCCCGAGCTCAAAAGATAGAGAAATACCCCCCTCTGGCCGAAACTTTGAGAGCTAAGAGTTGCCAGGTCCAGACACACATACTGATTGTCGGAGCCTTAGGCGCATAGGACCCCAGTAATGAGTGAGTGCTGAGAGAATGCGGAATCAGTCAACGCTATGCTCGACTGATGCGGCAACTCATGGTGTCTGATGCCATCAGGTGGCCGAGAGACATCTACATAGAACACATCAACGGCCATCGACAATACCAGGAGGGGTGAGCTAGAGTGCCAATGAGAAGCGCAATCAGGAAAATAACAAATATTTTCCTCATGGACTGTATTTTCTAAATGGACAACCAACCTAATTCGTGATTAGTGAGGGACAATCTCCACTCGCTGGTATATTTTGCTTTCCACAACCAAATCTCAGTTCAACTTTTCATGAGTGATGTACCCAAGTATTCAGATTCTAATACCTAAACTGTATTGTTAAATCTATTCACCTAAATTTGAGTTATTGCTGATTATGTACTCTATGTATCATATGACTTTAAAAAACTAACTTTGTATTTGTGGATAATCTAAGCACGATACCCAGATGTACAGACACTCTTTTTCCAAACTATGTATTATATAATTTTTTTAACATTAGCTGTAATAAAATTTTTAAATCTCTTACTGGACCAACTTCTGTTCGTGAATGTATAGCTGGAAAGTATGTCTCTGAGCTCTTCCTCAGGCTAGGGAAAGGTACTCTCAATGTCACAGCTAAATACAAGGTGGAATAGATTGTTTAGTAAGTAGTTAACACACATTCTAAAAGACTATTCAAGATGCTGTGGGCCGTTAACAATAAACTGGGGGTTAGTGGGTCACAGATCAAATCAGCAGACAAAGAGGGTCATTGTAGTTCTCAGCCATGATGACTACATCAATGAGGTCAGCCAACCGCTCTGACTCCACTTATTATGAAGAATTCGAAGATTCCACACAACAGTTCACCCAGGAATTTAAGGATATCCTCAAATCCTTCCCAGACAACTCCAGGAGAAACTCTACAACCTCATCACCCATGATCCCACACCAAGAACCTTCTACATGCTTTCTCAGATACACAAACAAGAGATCCAGACAGACCCATCGTGTCTGGCCATGGCACTCTTACTGAATGAATATCAGGACTCACAGAAACCATCCTTATGCCACTCATCACCCAAGGGACCAGCTTCCTCCAGGACATAACCGACTTCCTCCATAAACTCCTCAATATTAACCAACCACCCTCAGAACACCATCCTTGCCACCATGGATGTCACCTCCCTATACATCAACATCCCTCACAATAACTGTGTCACTGCATCTGTTTCATCCTCACCCATAACAATTTTAAACTTTTATCCAAACCATGGGAACAGCTATGAGTACTAAGATGGCTTCCCAATATGCCAACCTATTCTTGGGCCACCTTGAGGAAGAATTTCTGGACAAATGCACTATGAAATCAATTATATACCTGAAGTACATCAATCATATTTTCATCCTCTGAATAGACGACCTACATTCCTCATCAGTTTCCGCTATAACTTCAACAACCCCACCTTTTCTCCCCAAATTTTTTCCATTTTGACCATTCTAATAACAACAAACTACTATACCTGTGGCCTGCAGTGCCTGAAGCATTGGTTGACTGTTAATAAAAGAAAAAGCATTGCTCCGGATTCATTTGGTTACTCCTTGAAATAAGTGAATTTATTTAAAAAAGGAGTACTTGTGGCACCTTAGAGACTAACAAATTTATTTGAGCATCGACTTCTGGAGCAGTGCACTGTGGGTAGCTATCCCACACTTCCCGCAGTCTCTGCTGCCCATTGGAATTCTGGGTTAAACTCCCGATGCCTGATGGGGCAGAAACATTGTCAAGGGTGGTTTGGGGTACATGTCGTCAGTCGCCCCTCCCTCCGTGAAAGCAATGGCAGACAATCGTTTTGCACTTTTTTCCCTCGGTTACCCATGCAGACACCATACCATGGCAAGCATGGAGCCCGCTCAGCTCACCGTTGCTGTTGTGAGCATTGTAAACACCTCACACATTATCCTGAAGTATATACAGAACTGAGCTAAGAGAGCTAGCACGAGGACAATTGTGATGAGGACATGGACACAGATGTTCCTGAAAGCACGGGCTGTGGCGATTGGGACATCAAGGCAGCAATGGGGCTGGTTGATACAGTGGAACACTGATTCTGAGCCTAGCAAACAAGCACAGATTGGTGAGACCACATAGTGTTGCAGGTATGGGATGATTCACAGTGGCTGCGAAACTTTCACATGCGTAAGGCCACTTTCCTTGAACTTTGTGAGTTGCTTTCCCCCACCCTGAAGTGCAGGAATACCAATATGAGAGCTGCCCTAATGGTTGAGAAGCAAGTAGCAATGGCTTGCTTGTGGAAGCTTGCAATGCCTGACTGCTACTGGTCAGTCGGGAATCAATTTGGAGTGGGGAAGTCTACTGTGGGGACTGCTGTGATCCAAGTAGCCAATGTAATCACTCACGTTCTGCTATCAAGGGAAGTGACTCTGGGAAATGTGCAGATCATGCTGAATGGCTTTGCTGCAATGGGATTCCCTAACTGTGGTGGGGAGATAGGCATATGTGTTCTGTCTATCTTGGCACCAGACCACCTTGCCAACCAGTACATAAACCACAAGGGGTGCTTCTCAATGGTGCTGGAAACACTGGTGGATCACAAGGAACATTTCACCGACATCAGCGTGGGATGGCTGGGAAAGATGCATGACGCTCGCATCTTTAGGAACTCCTGGCTGTTTGAGCAGTTGCAAGAAGGGACTTACTTCCCAGACCAGAAAATTACCATTGGGGATGTTGAAATGCCAATAGTTATCCTTGGGGACCCAGCCTACCCCTTGCTCCCATGCCTCATGAAGTACACAGGCAGCCTGGACAGCAGTAAGTAGCAGTTCAACTGCAGGCTGAGCAAGTGCAGAATGGTGGTAGAATGTGCCTTTTGACGCTTAAAAGCTTGCTGGGGATGTTTGCTGACTAGGTTAGACCTCAGCACTACCAACATTCCCGTTAAAAAGAAAAGGAGTACTTGTGGCACCTTAGAGACTAAGAAATTTATTTGACCATAAGCTTTCATGAGTTACAGCTCACTTCATCAGATGCATTCAGTGGAAAATACAGTGGGGAGATTTATATACACAGAACATGAAACAATGGGTGTTACCATACACACTGTAACGACAGTGATCAGGTAAGGTGAGCTATTACCAGCAGTATCGGGGGGGGAGGACCTTTTGTAGTGATAATCAAGGTGGGCCATTTCCAGCAGGTGACAAGAACGTCTGAGGAACAGTGGGGAGTGGAGGGGGGAAAATAACATCGGGAAATAGTTTTACTTTGTGTAATGACCCATCCACTCCCAGTCTTTATTCAAGCCTAAGTTAATTGTATCCAGTTTGAAAATTAATTCCAATTCAGCATTCTCTCCTTGGAGTCTGTTTTTGAAGTTTTTTTGTTGAAGAATTGCCACTTTTAGGTCTGTAATCAAGTGACCAAAGAGATTGAAGTGTTCTCTGACTGGTTTTTGAACGTTATAATTCTTGACGTCTGATTTGTGTCCATTTATTCTTTTACGTAGAGACTGTCCAGTTTGGTCAATGTACATGGCATAGGGGCATTGCAGGCACATGATGGCATATATCACATTGGTAGATGTGCAGGTGAACAAGCCTCTTATAGTGTGGCTGATGTGATTAGGCCCATGATGGTGTCCCCTGAATAGATATGTGGACACAGTTGGCAACAGGCTTTGTTGCAAGAATAGGTTCCTGGGTTAGTGGTTCTGTTGTGTGGTGTGTAGTTGCTGGTAAGTATTTGCTTCAGGTTGGGGGCTGTCTGTAAGCAAGGACTGGCCTGTCTCCCAAGATCTGTGAGAGTGATGGGTCGTCCTTCAGGATAGGTTGTAGATCCTTGATGATACGTTAGAGAGGTTTTAGTTGGGGGTTGAAGGTGATGGCTAGTGGCGTTCTGTTATTTTCTTTGTTGGGCCTGTCCTGTAGTAGGTAACTTCTGGATACTCTTCTGGCTCTGTCAATCTGTTTCTTCATTTCAGCAGGTGGGTATTGTTCCCATTGTTATTGCTGCTTGCTGTGTGCTCCATAATATCAGTGAGAATAAGGGGGAGACGTTTATGGCGGGGTGAGAGGTTGAGGCAAATTGCCTGGTGGCTGATTTTGAGCAGCGAGACACCAGGGCGATTAGAAGAGCACAGCTAGGTGTGCTGTACATCAGGGAAGCTTCGAAAACCAGTTTCATGACTGGCCAATCTATGGTGTGACAGCTGTGTGTGTGTATTTCTCCTTGCTGCAAACCCTCCCCCTTTGTTGATATTAATTCCCTGTAAGCCAACCACCCTGCCCCCTTCAACCACAGCTGGCAAAGGAAATAAAGTAACTATTGTTTTGAAATCATGCATTCTTTCTTTATTAATTTTTAAAAAAAGTGAGATAACTGACAAGGTAGCCTGGGTGGCATGGGTGCAGGAGGAGGGAGGGACAAGGCCACATTCCTTATTGTAGCCATACTACAAATCAAAACTGTTTGAATGACAGCCTTCTGTTGCTTGGGCTATCCTCTGGAGTGGAATGGCTGGGTGCCCAGAGCCTCCCTTCCACCACCTCCCTCCCCTCCACGTTCTTGGGCATCTGGGTGAGGAGGATATGGAACTTGGGGAGGAGGGCAGGCGGTTATACAATGGATGCAGCGGGGGTCTGCGCTCTTGTTGGCTTTCCTGCAGCTCCAATAGATGCTTCATCATGTCTGTTTGCTCCCCCATTAGCCTCAACATCGCTTCCTGCGTCTGCTCTTCGCGCTCACTTAATGCTTTCCTGGCCTCTGCCACTGAATGCCTCCATGTATTAAGCTGTGCCCTATCAGTGCAGGAGGACTGCATGAGCTCAGAAAACATGTCATCACAAGTGCAGTTTTTTTCACCTTCTAATCTGCGATAACCTCAGGGACGGAGATGTTAGGGGGAGCATAGAAACATTTGCACCTGGGGGGAGATAAAAAGGGAGAGTAAAATTTAAGACGATACATTTCTGAGAACAAAAGACAGACTCTTCCACAGTGACTCAAGCAATTCAGAGCAGACCACACCTGTGCTTTAGGTACAAGGTTGCATTGTGCCTTTTATATTGAGCGCCTGCCTGTATGGTGACACATCACAAATGGCTGAGCAACAGAATTCGGTTTCCAGGCAGCCATGGTAAACCTTTTGGTACGCAGAGTTAGAATAATAGAATATCAGGGTTGGAAGGGACCTCAAGAGGTCCAACCCCCTGCTCAAAGCAGGACCAATCCCCAACTAAATCATCCCAGCCAGGGCTTTGTTGAGCCTGACCTTAAAAACCTCTAAGGAAGGAGATTTCACCACCTCCCTAGGTAACGCATTCGAGAGCTTCACCACCCTCCTAGTGAAAAAGTTTTTCCTAATATCCAATCTAAACCTCCCCCACTGCAACTTGAGACCATATTTCTTGTTCTGTCTTCTGGTACCATTGAGAACAGTCTAGATCCATCCTCTTTGGGACCCCCTTTCAGGTAGTTGAAAGCAGCTATCAGATCCCCCCTCATTCTTCTCTTCTGTAGATTAGATAATCCCAGTTCCCTCAGTCTCTCCTCATAAGTCATGTGTTCCAGTCCCCTAATAATTTTTGTTGCCGTCCGCTGGACGCTTTCCAATTTTTTCACATCCTTCTTGTAGTGTGGGGCCCAAAACTGGACACAGCGGTGAGGCCTCATCTGGAGTAATGTCGAATAGAGGGGAACGATCACATTGGTTGGCTTCTTATGCCTTCATAACGTGGGAATGGTTTCAAACTGCAGCACCATCCTTTCGCATAGCAAGCAATGCCGGTTGGGTTTCACATTTAAAAGGAGGGGCTGCTGTTTTTGGGTAGATGTGCAGCACACACCTCCCTCCACCCCGCCACATGGCTGTTCTCCGGGATGATCACTTTTAGCCAAACGCAAACAACTCAGCATGAATGGGGTCCTTTTACTCTTCCCTTACAAAAATTTCCCTATTTCAACCAGGTGACCATGAATGATATCACTCTCCTGAGGCTAACACAGAAAGATAAAGACCGAATGTTGCTTGAATGCGACCAAAACCCAAAACCATTCACTGCCATGCTTTGTGCTGCAGTGATTCCAAACTACTTGCTACTGGCCTGGCATGGTAAAGTGTCCTACCGTGGAGGACGAAATAAGGCTGCCCTCCCCAGAAACCTTCTGCAAAGGCTTTTGGAGTACCTCCAGGAGAGCTTCATGGAGATGTCCTTGGAGGATTCCCGCTTCATCTCCAGACACGTTAACAGACTTTTGCAGTCGCTGTACTGGCCACAAATGCATCCCAATTCTTCAGGGCAAATCAAACATTAAACACTATTGCTTTTAAACCCTGTACTGTAGTTAAAAATGTGCATTCACTAGAGCTGCCTTCTCCGGCTTCAGGGTCGGGAATCCCACCTTGGGAGGGTTTTGGTTCCAGGGTGATGAAAAGGTCCTGGCTGCTGGGGAGAATGGATTCACTGCTTCCTTGCTGCACATTTTCCTCCTCATCATCATCTTCTTCCTCATCCACAAAATCCTCCTTCCTGTTATGTGAGACTCCCCCCTTGTAGGTATCCACGGACAGTGGTGGGGTAGTGGTAGGGTCGCCCCCTAGAATGCTATGCAGCTGATCACAGAAGCGGCATGTATGGGGTTCTTACCCGGAGCAACCGTTTGCCTCCTTTGTCTTTTGGTAGGCTTGCCTGAACTCCTTGACGTTCACGTGGCAATGCTGTGTGTCCCTGTTGTAGCCTCTCACCATCATGCCCTGTGCAATTTTGGCATATATATTAGCATTTCTTCTTTTTTGATCGGAGTTCGGCCTGCACAGATTCTTCTCTGCATACAGTAATCAGATCCAGTGCCTCCCTTTCGGTCCATGCTGGAGCTCATTTGCAATTCTGGGGGGACTGCATGGTCACCTGAGCTGCCGAGCTCGCCACGCTGACCAAACAGTTAATGACAGGTTTCAGAGTAGCAGCCGTGTTAGTCTGTATTCGCAAAAAGAAAAGGAGTACTTGTGGCACCTTAGAGACTAACAAATTTATTAGAGCATAAGCTTTCGTGAGCTACGATTTTTTTTTCCCACCAGATGCATCCGATGAAGTGAGCTGTAGCTCACGAAAGCTTATGCTCTAATAAATTTGTTAGTCTCTAAGGTGCCACAAGTACTCCTTTTCTTTTTGCAAACAGTTAATGAAATTCAGTATTTCCCTGGGTTTTCCTGTGAACGTGGCTAGTGCATCGGAGTTCAAAGTGCTGTCCAGAGCGGTCACATTGGAGCACTCCGGGATAGCTCCTGGAGGCCAAATCCATCAAATTGCGTCTGCACTACCCCAAATTCGACCCAGCAAGGTCGATTTTAGCGCTACTCCCCTCGCTGGGGAGGAGTACAGAAGTCAATTTTAAGAGTCCTTTAAGTTGACGGAACGGGGTTGGTTCTGAAGATGCATTCATTTAAAATCGACCTGATGCAGCTAAATTCGACCTAACCCCGTAGTGTAGACCAGGGCTCTGTCTAGATTAAGGGATAGAACTGAATCTTCTTTCATGTCACTACTTTCTCCAAAACTACTCTTGACATCAACATCCCAGACAGGGCTATTTTCTATTCAGTGATCAGAGCTGCCTCAAGACAAATTCTGTTTTGCAGCAGCTTTTGAAGATTCAAAATTTTATATTTGTTCCCCATTGGAATTAAACGAAAACCTTTTGAATGTATTTGCAAAATGGAATTGTGTCAAAACAGCTGTTTTCTGATGGAAAACCTGAGCTTTTCAATAAAGGTCTCTCTCTGGTCAGAATTCAGTCTTGGACTTCAGAAAACTTCCTCAAAACGGATACATCTCTGAAACATCTTAGCTTTGATGAAATGACATTTAGTTGAAAATGTTCCAGCCAGCTCTACCAATGATAATGTAACAATCAGCAGTCCTAGGACAAACTCAAACCCACTTGAGCCAAACACCCATTGGAATCTCTCTCTTTCTCTCTGGCTAAATCCTGAATTCAAAATTGTTAAATCTTCCTTTAGTGTCATATGAAAATAGATTTTGGATTCCTCGATATTGAGAGTAGTACAGTTTCTTGATTGGCTGACTGTGGAGATCCTAAGAATAACACCAAACTAATCCCAAGCCTGTTCTAGAGGTGCTGTAAATCAGTTATGGAAATGTTTAAATTCATTCTGGTCACCATTTATATTAAGGATACATTTATATATAGTTTAATAAAGGGTTAATACAAGATTAATTTGTGGTTTCAAAGTCCAGCAAGTCAATTGGCTGCTTAAAACTTTCGATAACACCTTCTACTAATGTGCTTATGAATGCTTGTAACACATACGAGCATGTCTATAACATGATTATAGCATCTGTTAATCATATATAAACTATTATAAATGCACTCCTAAGGTAAAGCATGACCCAAAGCCCTGTAATGATTCATTCAACTTGGAAACATATTAACACTAAGCCTAAGCTTACAACTTCTGCCATATCTATCCTTTGGCTACTGCATGAGCAAAAGGAATCTGAAAAGAAAGTGAGAAGCTGATCTCTGTTTAAAAAGGTCTGCTGTGTAAGCCTGGCCTCATCTGTCAAAACATGGGAGAATGTGGTACTCTGCTGATGTACAAGTAGGTCTAACCACTGAAAGCCCACTGAAGTCAAGGGAATCTTTGCATTGACAGTGGTGGGTTTTAGGAAAGTCCCTTGACCGCCAAAGTGTTTTACAACTGTAGTTAATGAAACTACCCCGTTGACAGTACTATAGTCCAAGAGGGATATTACTGTATAGCTTAAGAACTGGCCAAACATTTCCATTTTGGCAGAAGATTACTTCCTGTGGGAATCTGACTTTCTTGTCTCTAAAAAGGAAACCTCAGTCTTCCCGTTCCCCATCCCTTCTGCTCGTGACGCCAGCCTTGATACCACCTTCAGCACTTTCTCCCACTTCCTTCCCGTATGACTAGGGCCCTACCAAATTCAGGGCCATGAAAAACGGGTCATGGATCATGAAATCTGGTCTCCCTCTGTGAAATCTGGTCTTTTTTGTGCTTTTACCCTATACTATACAGATTTCACGGGGGAGACCAGTGTTTCTCAAACTGGGGATTCTGACTCAAAAGGGAGTTGCAGGGGGATTGCCCTTCTGCTCTGCCTTCAGAACTCAGTTGCTGGAGAGTGGTGGCCCCTGACCAACGGTCCAGCTCTGAAGGCAGCAGAGCAGAAGTAAGGGTGGCAATACCACACCATGCCATCCTTACTACTTTGTTACTGCTGGCGGCGGCTCTGCCTTCAGAGCTGGGCTCCCAGCCGGCAGCCGCTGCTTTCTACCTGCCTAGCTCTCAAAGCAGTGCCACCACCAGCAGCAGCGCAGAAGTAAGGGTAGCACTACCACACCCCCACCCCATTACCTTGTGATATCCCTCACAACTCCTTTTTGGTCAGGACCCCTACAATTACAACACGGTGAAATTTCAGATTTAAGTAGCTGAAATCATGAAATTTACTATTTAAAAATCCTATGACTGTGAAATTGACCAAAATGGACCATGAATTTGGTAAGGCCCTACGTATGACCCTATGCATGGGATTGCACTTTCTAAACCTGTTCAAGCAATAACCCTTCCTCATTCATCTTCCTTCCTAAAAACCCACATCAGTTGTGTCCTCCATGAGAGAAGAGAGAGTGGGGGGGAGAGCTATTCTTCTGTAAAGGAACTCTCTGAGATGCGTGTTTACCTTACTGAAGTAACCCTGAGACGGTATTATTGTAACCTCTCTCTCTTTCACTCCCTTTTTGTTTCTGTATTATCCCCACTGCATGTGTCGTGCCTGACTTTGGACAGTAAGCTTTTTAGGACAGGAACTGTGGCTTGAATTATTTCTGTGAAGTCCATAGCATGCTTTTGGGTGTTCAAAATAATGAATAATAATTCTCCTGTTCCCGGCATTTATTGTAAAAAAGAAAAGGAGTACTTGTGGCACCTTAGAGACTAAGAAATTTATTTGAGCATAAGCGTTTGTGAGCTACAGCTCACTTCATCGGATAGCTCATGAAAGCTTATGCTCAAATAAATTTGTTAGTCTCTAAGGTGCCACAAGTACTCTTTTTCTTTTTGCGAATACAGACTAACACGGCTGCTACTCTGAAACTCCTCAGTTGCTGATTAGAGGACTCAGGAAGAAATTGAAGAACAAATTGAGGGGACAAGAGAGGAGGAAACTATCAAGGAATGTAACTGTTACAGATCAGGAGCTGAGGAGGAGGATATAAGCTTTTGAAGTAAAACCTTTTCTTCCCCTTGCACTACACCAGAGAAACGTACAATTAATGCCCTGCATTCTGAAGATACTGCAGATTGGGTAGTGTTTGAGTACCCTGTGGACAGATGCTGAATGCTGTGAAGAGGTGGGGGGTGCTAATTTGTGAAGGGCCCTATTCTGTGTGGTGTTGAGTGCCCTGAACTCTGACTGAAGTCAGAGCAGGGCAGGCACTCAGCACTTCACAGAATTGGGTCCATAATGTTCAGTCCCTTTAGGAAAGCAAATTTCTGCAAGGTTCTGTGACTCATAAACACTTTGTTCTCATAACAATGGGAAGCCGAGAATGTTGGCAGAAAGGTCTGCCTGTGAGCATCTTTAGAAAGGAGAGCGTTGATGACATTAGTATAATGGAATTTGATATGGTTACATGTATTCTTCTTACGTTCATAGTACTCAAGTAATGACAAAGTGATTCCTGGTAACTTCACTTAAGGAATTGCCCTGTTCAGAATAGGCACCTGCAAATGCCTCCCTTTAAATTCAACATCTAACATCCTGTTTTTGTTCTGATCTCGGCTTGGAGCATTTGTGGGGGATCCTAGAAAGGAGAAAAACAACATCTTCTGTGGTGTTTTAAGAGCAGATTTAAAAGGAAGATCATTAAAAATGTAAAAGAATATGACGAAGGAAACGAGATACACACAAGCTGCCTCCTTTTCTGCTTATGTCACAGATGTGCTGACAGTCCTTCTGTTTGCTTCTTTAGCTAAATTGGGGATAGATCCAAAGAAGGTGCAACATTAGCCAGGTGGAAGGTAAAATAATTACATTCCCAGGGGCTGCAAAAGTTCTGTCACACAATCATGCCTTCTGGCAGGAGACATTAGGACTGGATTTCAGTCACTTTAGCATCTCGTGATCAATAGCTCATTGCTATTGTCCTAAAAATCAATCAGAAGATAGTATTACACTGCTGTACACATATATTAGTGAGTTCTAATAGTATCCTGTTTACCATATAAGAATCCATTTTAAGAGGTGGGAATGCTTGTGTATGCTTCTACAACTCATAGATAAAATACCCGTATACTGTTTCTTGGGTGCACATGTTAATTGGCTCTTGCCTAGTGTGTTTTTTAATGTCGACGTAGATGGGCTAATTTTTCCTTTGATAAATGTCTGCAGGGAAGAACTTCAGGCACCAGACACTTTCCCTTGGGGTGCAGTGTGACTTAACGGATAGCGTACTGAATTGGGACTCAGGAGACCTGGGTTCTATTCCTGGCTCTGCCACTGACCCACAGGGTAACCTCGAGCAAATCACTTCCTCTTTGCCTCCGTTTTGCCATCTGTAAAATGAGTATAATGATACCACTTTTTTGTAAAGTGCTTTGAGATCTACTGACAAAAAGTGCTATATAAGAGCTAGATATTATTATTCCCTTGGCAGTGGCCTGGGTCTGTATCAGAATGCCAGGGATCACCCATTCCTTGTCTCTCCTTGCCTCACCCCCTTATCACAGCCACCAGGATTCGGATAGGGGTTGCGCAGTGATGCTACTTAAGCCTGTTGGTAGAGCTCTGTATCTCATTGCAGATATCTGGGGCTAGATTCCTTGCTGGCGTAAACAGGGATGCATCTTTGAACCTGCACTGGAGTTGCTTATTCTAGTGATGAATTTCGCCCCTGGGCTCTACATTTAAAGTCCTAATGTCTCTCTTTCTCCACGGGTCAAGAGAGTGCAATACCACCTCAATATTCCCACCCCTCTCTGGCCAGGGAGCAAGAATCCTGGACCAACCATTCAACTCTGGTTTGCTGCATGGCAGTCAAAAATTACTCCCATTAGGCAGCTGGGCTGGGTATGAATTTTCTTTAATTTCTGCGGGATAAATGTGTTCTGATTACAGGACTACAAACCAAAGTACAACTTAGAATCCTGTGTTTCTGTCAAATGAAAATGAAAAAACAAATTTGAGGTGGTAGGGGTTTTTTGTTGTTGGTTTTTTTTGGTGTGTTTGGTTTTTTGTTTTTTGTTTTAAATTAAAATTTAGGTGGGTAGTCTGTAGTGTGAAGAGGTTTAGTAGTTTTGGGTTGTTTTTATTAAAGCATTGCTGCTTAGTCATCCATCTGTTTATTCAAGAGGGCAGAGGGTCATTTTTTAAAACCTTCCCTAAATCAGTATGGCACAAAATCCTATGGTTTATTGATGTAGGCCCCAGTTCAGTATGGTACTCAAGCCCATACCTGACCCCAAGCATGTGGGTAGTTCTATTTGACTTCATTGAAATTATTCACATGCTTAAAGTTAGGTATGTACTTACATACCTAGCTGATCCAGGATCTTGTAGATCACTATACTGCAAGGTGCTTAGTACCCTTAACTCTCACTGACTTAAGTGGGAATTGAGGGCACTCAGCACCTCACAGGGATTTGGCCTATAGCACCTTGAATATACGTAGCACTGAAGACTAAGAAGCATTAACAGTAAGTGATAGGGTTTTTGTCCTGAAGGGCTTTACTTGTATGGACACAAATAGGGCTTTCAAATGTTGTTACTTGTCAGCAAAATTTCACCTTTTGTTTCAATAAAGTCTTAAGTGAGATTTAAAAATTTGTTCTTGACTTTTTCCCCCAAAAAAGAAGTCTTGGATAATGGTTGGAGAACCTGTGATTCATGTTCCTGTAGTTTGTTTTATTTACCCATTTATTCCTATATCTCCTGTCACAGTTATAGGTAGGTGCTTTCCGTACAATCTAGTTTTCATTCTCAACTCACTTGTTGGCTCAACAAGTGATTTGGGGTCCCAGGGGGAAATTGCCTTCTGTAAACACTGAACCAGAAAGAAAGGGGGGAAATTCATAAAGAAAAGATTAAAGGAAAATATTCAAGTCCCACGTGGGTTTTGTTCAGTGTTCATAGAATCTAAACATCTAGTCCATCTTCCCGCTAACATAGGGCTGTGTGCTGTTATAAATTTTACTAATGGTTTTATTTATTCTAGTTTTTAAAATATTCCAAGCATCTGGGCTTATGCTTAGGGCCTGCCAAATTTATGGTCCACTTTGCTCAATTTAATGGTTATAGGATTTTAAAAATCATAAATTTCCTTATTTCAGCTATATAAATCTGAAATTTAACAGTGTTGTAATTGTAGGGATCCTGACCCCAAAAGGAGTTGGGGCGGGGGTGGGGGTTGCAAGGTTACTGTAGAGCTGGGCAGCTAGAGAGCGGTGGCTGCTGGCCAGGAGCAGCGCAGAAGTAAGGACAGCAAGATATGGTATTGCCACCCTTACTTCTGCACTGCTGCGGGCAGAGCTGGGTCCTCAGTCAGCAGCCGTTGCTCTCTAACCACCCAGCTCTGAAGGTAGCAGTGCAGAAGTAAGGGTGGTAATACCATATCATGCCATCCTTCTGCGCTGCTGCTGGCAGTGGCTCTGCCTTCAGAGCTGGGTGTCCAGCCAACAACCTCTGCTCTCTAGCCATCCAGCTCTGAAGGCAACACAGAAGTAAGGGTAGCAATATTACAGTGCCCCTAAAATATTCTTGTGACCCCCTTACAACTCCCTTTTGGGTCAGGACCCTCAATTTGGGAGATGCTGGTCTCCTCCTGTGAAATCTGTGTAGTATAGGGTAAAAGCACACACAAGACCAGACTTCACAGTCCGTGACATGTTTTCATGGCTGTGAATTTGGACAGCCCTACACATGCTGATTCCCTGGGAAGACAATTCTACAGTCACTTAGAGCTTCATGTCAAGAAATGTTTCAAAACTGTTTGGGTTTTTTTTTGCTTAGGTACCGGAAGTGGTTCCCTTTCTCATGCTATCATCAGGACAGTGGCTCCCACAGGGCATCTGTACACAGTGGAGTTCCACCAACAGAGGGCAGAGAAAGCGAAGGAGGAGTTCCAGGAGCATAAAGTAGAACACCTGGTTACAGTGAAGAATCAGGATGTCTGTAAAAACGGGTTTGGGGTCTCGAATGTTGCAGATGCAGTGTTCCTAGACATTCCGTCACCGTGGGAAGCTATAGGACATGCAAAATCGGCATTAAAAATTGAAGGTATCTTCTCTTGTGTACATCAATGTATATTTGGTGTGGGGTGCATGGTTTCTGCCTTTGAGCCTACATGTTAGGGGTATCCCCATTCTGTTGTGTGATCTCCATTCTGGTGTCAAGTCTGGTGTCTTTTTCTCAGTCTACAAAAAAGTCTTCACATTTACAGAGAAAGATTTAACAGAAGAAAAACAACATTCTCCCACAGGTTTCTGTGACAGTTGCTGCAGCTGTCATGTGGCACATATAAAAAGCTTTTGAACCTCTGTCAAGCATATTCTAATGGCTCCAAGAGTGTGTGGGAAGAACTAGTAACATAACTGACGAAAGCAAATCTCTGACATTTCACTGAAAAGGTGTGTGTGGTTTTGGGTCGGAGAGATTCGATAGACAGCACGTATATAATCCCTGGAGAGAAGTGGTTTTACTTAAGCACACTCACTCACTTTCTTTCTCTATCCTACCCCTTTAGAGTTGGTGGGAATTTTGTCATTGATGTCAATGAGAGTGGGATCCTAGGGCTTTTCTTCATGGGAAAGTTTTACCTGTTACACTGGTACAGTTATACTGATATAAGCCCCTTCATGAACACTCTTATTCTGGTATAAGCAACGTAACGTAAACTGAATAAAGCCACTGTTATACTGGAATAAGTGTGTTAGGCAGTCTCTGTTGGTTTACAGCAGCAGTTCTCAACCTGTGGGCTGCTTGTAGGCAAATCAGCACACAGCTGTGGCCCATGTGACATCCTCAGGGCTATACAAGTGGTGTAAATATATTGTGTGGATGCGGCCCACATTACAGACAGAGAGTTGCATGTGCGGCCCACAATGGTAAATAGGTTGAGAACCACTGGTTTACAGTCACACCTTAACTTATAACAAAAAAAACATTCCTGTGTAGACAAGGCCTTGGATGAGTTGTGATGTCCTTACCAAATGCTCTCGTTTAGCCACAAAGAGAGCTCTTCTAATCAAGAGTCTGTTCCTGCACGATGCGGAGCACCCTAGAGTCCTGATTCAGCAAGGGACTTAGTTGATCACATGCTGAAGTGTGCCTAATTTGAAGTACATTCTTAGGTCACATTTAGGACAAGGGGACTTTAGCATGTACTTAAAGTTCTGCACATGTTAAGAACCTGGCTGATTCATGGCCTATGTGTGGAGTTCCCTCAGCTGCCACTGAAAAATTTCTAACAGTTTGCCAAAAACAACATAGACTTTAAAATTGCACACAAACAAACAAAAAATCCCATAGTGTCCTGTGCTTGCAAGGGTTACAGCTGTATTCATAGCTGCTTCCAGCGTCTGCTGAGAGAGAAACTAATTCACACTGCGCTGTGTAATGCCCTTCCCATGCTCAAATTATCTAATCCAGTGAGCATAATACTCAGCTGATCCCTCAGTTCAGATGAAGGAGCTGCATTGCACAGTACAACTTGAATTATTTAGTCAGTATATGTTAAGACTGCTAAGTAGCCATGCTTGAGCCTTTCTAGGCTTAGAATCCTTGGAACATTCCAGTGTTTGAGATCCTGGAAAGCTGATTTATTTATGTAGATCTGGAGCTATACCTTATTGTGTGCTGTAATATAGCATCCAGTTACCCGTGCAAAGGAGAAAAAATGTCATGTGGTTGCTTATAGGTTTCTGTGTATTGCATACCAGTAGAAAGGCAAAATTGTAAATCCCCTTTTGTAGTTAGGATCATTGTAAACAAACCACAATACCTGAGAACTGACAGTGTTCTAAAGGTATGTCTATACGGCACACTAAGCCTGGAACAGTGGCGTCTGGGCTTGTGGACTCAGTGTTTCTAAGCCTGCACTTGAGTGTCCAAACTGCATTGTAAACTTGGGTTTACAGTTGTTGGACCTGTGTTTCTCATCCATGCTAATGTGTGCATACTGCACTACGCAGACCTTCTGACTTGGGTCTGTAGCTTGTGCTACGTCCACCCTGGCAGGGCTTGGACTTGAGGTACAGCAGTACTTAGGTTCTGACACCATTTCCCTCCCGCCCCCACCCCCCAACAAGGTTCTAGGAGCCAGGTCCTGAGTGCTTGCTGACCTAAGGCAGACTGATTTGTGTATGGATGGAACGGGGGCTGGGACTCAAACCTGAGTCCGAGCCTGGACTTAGTGTGAAGTGTAAACATACCCTAAGACTCATCAGTTGGGTTTTGTGCTAGCTTGTTGTGCTGAAGACTGATTTATGCTGCAATATGAAGTAGCTTTTCCATTATCAGTGATGAAAATCTATTACTTTTGTGGGTATTGTATAACTGGAAACAATGGTGATTGTTTATATATTTTGGAAAGCTAAAAAGTGCTAGCAAGGTGACTGAAAACCCCCAACAGAATATTTGAAGGTGCCTTTTGTTGTCTGATTTCACATAATCAAAAGCTATTCTGCAGTGGGAATACTGGGTACACTTTAGAGTCTTTACTCACCTAAACTCTCAGTGATGAGTTGAGTGGTAATTATCATTAGAGAAAATGCGTTCCCACACATCCCTCCCTATGTGCGGTCAAATATAAGCTATTCATACAGGAGATTTTATTCTAAGTAAGATGGCCACAATGCACAATATAAAAATTACAACAATGCTGTTGGATTGTAGTCATTTTATTTCTTAAAGTCTTAAGAACATATGCTTAAAATGAAGACTGGAATAAGCCGACAGCTCTTAGACACCTCCGTTCTCTGGTCTTCTCCTTAAAAAAACAAAACACAACAAAACCAGTATTTGTAATAAAAACATCATCTAGGAGGGTATTAAGAGCTAACTTTTAGAGTACATGCTCAACAGAGCCTTAAGATAAGTATTTATTTTTCCTCCTCTACTCAGTCCCAAACTCTAAATATCTGTAGTTCATTATTTTCATATGCTGGAGGTTAATAGTCTTGTTTAAAGGATACATTTATCACTCATGATTGTCCTGACCTCCCGTTTAAAGCACTGCTATATTGTAGAGAGCTCGGAGAATAAAATGGCCAGTGGGTTTGTGGCTCAAAGCCCCTTATTTGTTGTTAATGATGGGCTCTGTGCCCATTCAGACTCCTCTGCACCTTAGCTGCATCCTTCTCACTTTTCATACTTTCAGCAAAAAACATTGCCTTCTAATATCTCAGTGACTCGGCAGTGCGTCACTGCCGCCTTGCTTCCATTCCCAGACCTATGCTCTTTCCTTGGCAGCATCTGCTGATTGATGTTTTTTCACAGTAATGGCGGCTGTTCACAGTGTCTGACCTTGATTTTTGGCAAAGATTTTATTAACCCCTACAGGCTGAATCAAAAAAACAAAGCTAGAAATCTGTCACTATAGCTCCATAATTTAACAAAAATAACCTGACTGTATGTAGTTCCTAGATATTGTGGAACTTGTTACTTACAGGAAACTAACAGCTGAATAGTGTTGAACCAAAGCTTTCTAATATTAATTTCCCAACCTCCTTTCCCTCCATTGTAAATGTTATCCAGTGCTTTCAAGGCTGCAGAAGACTAGTCAGAAGCTTGCTTCTATAATTGTGTTCATGCAGGCTTTTAAATTTTCTTGTAATGATGCATGCGAAGTACAGCTGTATGTTCAGTGGGTTTTATTCAAGATCCTTGTCTTATAAACCAATTGTTGATGCTGCTTAGATCAACAATCTGAGTACTGAACTTATAGAAACAATCCCTTTTTTTGTGTGTGTGCAGTGTTAACCCTTTTATCCAAACTTTCTGCTTCAACTTCAATGGCACACACCCATTAATTAAAAGAAAGAAAATTGCACAGTTAATCTTAAGATATCAACTCAGACAGATGACACAGTGTTAGCAGCCTATTGTGGTGCTTGGCCAGGGCAGATAATTGGTCCACTGAGGTGATGCCTTGTCAGTGAAAAGTTCCTCTAAAAGTCTTCCTCTGAGGGCTTATGTCTGTTCCTCTACCTAAAATACAGTACAACTCCGATGCTCTGCACTTCATCAGAGTATTCTTTCTTTTTCTTCCCAAGAACTTTTTCTTTGTTCAAAATAGGTTTAAAACAGGGCTTTTGCTCCTATTTTTCCCCAGCACAACGATATAGAATGTTGTGTTGTAATCATTATCTGTTAGGCCACATTATTCTCTCAGACAGCATCTATAAAAATATTACATAATCCCTCCCAACAGGCTTGTGAGGAGGGTAAGGAATTATCAGCATTGGGCTTACCTCAGCTTTCAGTTTTAAAGAACCTTCAGTGAACATTGTTTCCACCCTGCAAAAAGGTTTCACTGACTTTTTTTCCTGAGCCTCATAGATTATTCATGGTCCCCTGCCTACAGCCATCCAGGGTTGGCCTAGGGAGAAGTGAAAACCATGCCATGGGTTTTTCCCAATTTGGGGGTCGGTGAGGAAGACTCCTGACCAGACGGTGCTGGGGAGTTGTCAGTTACATAAGGACTGATGCTAATAATAGTAGGGTTTGCTGCAAGCTCCATCCCAGCTGGTCACCTGCAATTGAGGTGATTCCTCTACAGGGCAGTAATTGTGAACTTGAGTCACAGAGGACTTGTTTACATGGGTTAACCTCAAGTTAATTACTTGCCAATTAACTAGAGGTTGCTAACACATTTTTACAGGCTAGTACAGACACTCTTGGCTATTATAAATACTGAAGACCTTGTCATTGTGGTATCTGAGCACCTTGTAGTCTTCAATGGGTTTATAATCATAGCACCCTTTGAAATAGGGAGATGCTGTTATCCCCATTCTACAGATGGGGAACTGAGGCACAGAGCGAATAAAAGACTCGCGCAGGGTCACACAGAGAGTCCGTGGCAGGGCAGGGAATTAAATCTAGCAGACAAGCACCCTAACTAGAAGACCATCCTCCCCCAGGGCACACAATACTCAAACTTTTGATGATGCTTTTGTTGCCACATAACTTTGTTCCAGGATCCACTACAAAAATTTGCCCCCTGGAATAAACCTTTGTAGAGTGTCAGCTAGCCTTTGCAAATGTGTTAGCTGCCTTGAATTAAATAGCAATCTATTAACTTGAGGTTAAAAAACCATATAAACAAAGCCACAGAGGGGAGGCTGTAGTGTGAGAGGCCATGTGGTCTAGTGGGTCAGGCACAGGATGGAGAACAAGAGTAGCAAGTCTCCTGCATTCTACTCCTAGCTGTGACACAGCTTCCCTCTTTGGCCCTGGTCAAGTCCTATAGCCTTCCGACCTTAGTTACCCCATTTGTAAAACAGGTATTCTACACACTTCACAGGGATGTTGTGACACTTACTGATTACAAAGCCCTACATAAGTGCTCAGATTCAGTGGACTCCACATATAGCCCCACAGTAGGTGGGAGTCTCACAGCAGCACCAGTCCCACAGCTGTGGACATTTCTTAAAATACGAGTAACTATGTATGAACCAGAGGCCCAAGCAGTTGAGCTATGCTGCTCCTACCGCAGGAAACAGGGATGGAACAAACCTGAAATACCCCCTCGCAACCCCTCAGGCCAACCTTGCACACAGTGGTGCAATAACAGCTGACTCTTATCCAATGCCTTTTGGGAATGCACCCACCTCCAAAAAATATTAAAACCAGGTCTGCAGAAAATTGTACATAAAACTCTGGGTTAACAGTCTAGCAAATAATTCAGTGAATATTTTCTGAATCAAGAGATCTTTCATTTTCTCTGACAACCGGATCCTCTAATTTCATTGCATCACCCACGTGCACACTTGCTTAAAGGACATCCTGTCCACATTGGAAATGCAATATTTTTAGTATCCTACTAGCACAGAGTAAATGCCATAGTGATGCTTTTCTGTGACGCTGCTGCCTTGCCCCCACAAACTATTAGTGCCTGTTTTTTTTTCTGAGATCCTTGTAATTTAGTGTTCTTATTGTGACACTACACTGAAATCCATAAACACTGTGAATTATGCTTTTTCCTAAGAAAAATAAAATGACATATTGCATCTCCTACATCACAGAATCACTTTCAAAGTTCAGAATAATTGGCCCCTTCATGTGGAACTTAATGGTGCTTTGCTAACTCCAGATTCTCTGCTCATAATCTTTCAGAACACATCAGTGGCAAACCAACCTAGCAGAGCACCTATCTAGAAGAGAGAACCTGCAAAAGACAAGAGTGCATAATTTGTCTTTATATTATGTATCCTTTTGAATATTAAATGTGCATTGGAATTCTTGTGAAAGGGAGGGAGGGCATTGCCAGTTTTTCTTTAACTGGGGCAATATCTAGAAATACCAGCTCAGAATTTTAGCAAAATTTCTCTTGACTGCAAGGAGATGTTCATCATTGCTCAGACAAATAACCAAGAGCCAAATTCTGCTCTGCTCTATTTCGGTGTAAATTTGGAATTACTCTTGAAGTCAGCAGAGTTACTCTAAGTTTTCACTTAAGTGACCAAGAACAGACACTGGCCCTTACTAAGGATGTCTGGATCTGCCCCTTCTTTATTAATTAGATGTCTGTCCAGTGCTTTGAACATACAAAGCACTATGTAGGTGCCAAGTATTATCTCTTACCCCCACCCTCTTTTTGTCTCTCTCTCTCTAATCTTTCCAACCTGAGCTGTGCTTTGACTTCTGTAAACTCTCAATCCCCTACTTATTTATAGTGGCTGCCAGCCACCCTATGGACTCATTCCCAGCCTACAGCCTGGTGAGATTTAATCTCTGCGTTAAACATTTCCAACAAATTCACTGCCTGTAACATGAAGGGTGGGCGCTTTCATACAGACTCCTTATTCTCTTCCCCTCAACTGTAGTACTTGTCAGATGCATTATACATGAATAAACATACATTTTTAGACAGCGCCTCAGATCAAAAAGCTCACACAGATTCCCAATGTGAGCAGGATTAATCTCAGATAATTACTCTATCAATTTATGATGACACATAGATCTCATTAAACAAATTTAGTAGCAGTAGATTTTCTCAAAGAAAAGCACTCAAATGAGCCAAACTCAGTTAAGAAGTTTGAGCTTTTGGGTCCAGTCCACCCCAGTTGTTCAGAATCAGAGCAGTGTGCATGCAAGCGAATGGGGAGCCCATGTCTTTACTCCATTCATGAAGGACTCCTCAACGTGGCAGAACAAAGTAATGCAAAGTCCAGTCTCTTAAACTCTAAATGCCTCTTGATGTCTAAAGGACAACAGGGCTCATAAGAACTGTGAATGCTGGAAACTAGATTTACATCTGTATGACGACTGTAATGTACCCAGTGATGCATAGCTGATAATCCAAAGGGTATGATGCACAATGCAACCCACTGTCAAAACTATTCATCCCCAGCACTTCCATAACTTGATGTGGCGGGGGAAGCCTTTTGACCTCTGTCCTATCAGCAAGCCTCACATCTTTTCTTAGGCTGAGCCAGTTTTCAGATGAGCAGTTATATGTCTCAAGCGCCAGTGTTTTCCCTACTGCAGAAATACCATGTCAATCAAAGCTTCTCAGTCTTTCATATTGTTTCTCCCCAACCCTCAAATCTCTTATTTGCTTGCAGAATGGTAGCCTGAATCCCTTCCAGCCTTTCACTAAGCTCCGCTGAACTTCCCCTAAGCAAGTCCAACATCATAAAAGTCAAATCCGTCCTGCTGGCTGGTCTGTACAGGAAAAAGTATGTGGGATCCTTCTCCCAACTTGTAGAAGACTTAAAGCAAGATGCTTTGTAGTTACTACACCTAGGCTTCTTTTTAGGTGTGTGTATGGGGTACATCTTCTATTTAATAACAAGAGGACATAGGTAATCCAAAATAAGTAGAAAAACTGAAAACAACATACAGGTTCTTATACTGCCTTCATGACTGTAATATCTGAGCGCCTTCCCATAGTGCACTAAGCAATGTGATCCTTGTTCTGCATTTCCCTTCTGCATGTTATCTTAGTTATTTCAAACACGTTCTTCCTTTACCACCAGGTGGTTTGAACACACGATTTGTGTAATCCCCCTGCTCTATAAACAGTCTAGTGTGTGGGCGGTCAGTGTTTGTTTTGGTAATCATCACCAAATTTGGTATAGACATTCTGTGGTCAGCTAATCACCCCATGAAACAAAAATGCATCTTGTGGTGGTTTCAAGGATTGATAAGAACTGCCAATGGCCAGTATTGCAACAGCTGCTTGCAGGCTTCATGTTTTTGGCAAGTAATGCAGATTTGTATATCTAAAGCCATCTTGAAATCTTCAGAGTCCAAATAAATCAGCAGAATCTTTACTATAAATGTAAAGCACCTTCGCTTTGTTGCTTAAACCACCAAAAAAGAAAAGACTGAATGAAGCACTAGTAGAACACTGATTTCTCTGCAACTGCTTTCTCTGAAGACAAAGAGTTTATTGTAAAATGACATTTAACTAAGTTAGACGCTTGTTTGGTTTCCTACACAATGAGAATGTAATGTCTTTCTTTACAACATGCATATATCGTACTAGCTTTCTAATTATATAACAGAAATTCCCCTCCCAGCTTGTCCTCTTTGCAGTAATGTCTACAAAGACTGTAGTAGAAATATGTACTAGTTGTCCCCTCCCCCGCCCCCCCCCCCCGAAAAAATCCTGTCAGCTTCAGAGTAATTTTGATAGCCATGCAGGTTAATCCATATAACATCTTGTTTCATTGGTATTAGCTATATGGATGTGCAACTAAATTGCAATCATCAGGCTTTGTGGATTACACAGCATCCCAAAGTCACTTTTGCAGGTGATTATTTGATTTGTTTTTTTAATTGTGACTTTGGGGAATTGCTTGACAAAAAGCTGCTTTGTTTTGAAGATGTGTGATAAGTACCATTGACAAGGAAGACTCTATTAGAAGGCTAAAATAAAATCCAATCTGAAATCTATTTACTGCAGAATGGATTAATGGTCACGGAAAGAATTCTCCCCCAATTACCATCCGGCACATCATTGCTGCACAGTGACTGGGGCATTACAGTAGCTCTTGCATTCAAACCTGACACGGTCTTTTTTTAGATCTGTAGCTTTAAAAACAAAAAAAAATGTCATAAACCAGTCCTTGTGTGGGACCAGTTTAGCTTCTATTTTTAGCAGGATGCTTTGCTGTCAAATACTTGGGTTCTTTAACTGCTTACATAACTGTGATTAGGAGGTTTGCCTGGGTTAGTAGATGTGAAGCATGAGAGAGAGATGGGAAGGAATGCAAAGCAGATCGATATACATCTGAAAATATTATAGCTTCAGCTTTTGTGTTCTTCCGTCATTCCCCTCCCCCGATATAAATTTATGGATTTATGGTAGACGGTGTCTCTATAATTCTTTGATCTTATTTGGCTGTGGCTTTTTTAGAGTAAATCTGAATCGTGCTATTCCCAGCTCTAAAGTTGACATTGGGGCTAATGAAAAGGTGGGGAGAGGGGCTAAAAATACTTGTCTTGTCTTGTGTTGCAAAGGTTTTGATGCATATGCCATGAAGCTGCCTGATCTAACAATCAGTAAGCCCACATAGGGTTGCCTTTTACAATGTGTTTTGAATTTAATAATCAGGAGATGAGAAGAGCTTGCTTGACTAGAAGGGTGAAGCTTTAATAACACTCCATCAAGAAATTACTTGTTCTGTCTACACATACCATCTCTGTCTCAAATAAAGAGAGCCAGTTTTGTGTGTGTGCTTTTTATTATAAGGCAATGCTGTAATGTGAGCAGGTTAGAACTCTTTCAACTTTGTGAGTTAACTTCAGTTTAGTGCATCAGTCCAGGGGTCATGTGTGTTGATTCCAAGAAATTCAGCAGTCTAAAGTGATCAGCTCTACAGCCGACCATGACTAAAATCATGGACAAGTGTGTATTCCAAATGGATTATCTGTCATCATATTTGTACTTATAAAGTGGGCTGAAGCATCTTGTAAATCATCTTGTTAGTCTCTAATGCCGCAAGTACTCCTTTTCTTTTTTGCGAATACAGACTACATGGCTGCTACTCTGAAACCTGTCATTTTTATGTTGACTCTGTAATGGCATAGTTATCTTCTTGGAGATCTTTATCTCTTAGGCATATTCGATCTTTTAATTATGTATGTGCACTGTACTAAAGTTTGCTTTGCATAACTGAAAGATTTGGCTAAGATTTTAAGTTGTTTGTTTTCCTCTCTCCCCACTGCCTGTCTTATTTTGTAGGTGGTCGCATCTGCTCCTTCTCCCCTTGCATTGAACAAGTTCAAAGAACCTGCCTGGCTATGGAAGAACATGGTTTTACTGAGATTAACACTTTGGAAATTCTTCTTCGAGTACAATGTTAGACAATTAGCTTGCAAATCCCTGACCTTGGAAAACCCGAGGATAATTCTAGCACTGGTTTGACAGCAGCAACCAATCAAATCAAGGTAGCTTATATGGTATTCTGCAGCAGGGAACTGCCCAGTTTAAAAGTTGTGCCACTCAAGGAAATGGTGGGTCATACTGTATCTGACCTTTGCTACTAAAAGTCTATTTTAGCATACTTTGCGTTTTTTGTTTTTTAAGGTCATCCAAACTTTTACTCGTCAGGGAATTCCATATATAGTCAGTTCCATTTGGAATATGCTTTGTTTAAATAACACATGCACTAACCAGCCCAGCATAGACAGAAGTTTGCAGGTCTGGAACAGCACTCTGTTTCTGTCAGAGAAATAAATTAATAGCTATGGCAATTCATTGGAATTTGCAAAATAAGCCACTTGCTGATAGTTTTGTTTAAAATTGGCTGTTTTCTTTTATTTTTTGCAATCCTTTCTTGATTTCCCCACCCTCATCAGACACTGTTTGGGGGCTTTTTTGGTTTGTTTTTTCTTAAGTTATTTAGTATTTATGTCATTCTTTGGATCTTTGGAAGATCCTCATTGACTCATTTTAGATGCTGAAGTTGTGAGCTCATACAGCAGTCACATTGAGCATCATAGAACGGGTGTTTCCCTGGAACAGTATTTGGCTGCACAGAAGATTATTTGCAGTGTGTTCAAGAACATGGTCTCTTTCTCTCCATCCCAAACTGGCATCTAGTAATCATAGATTATACTGATCTCACAAGCATGTAACTGTTTGGATCTGGTTTATAAGATATATTGGGAACATCATTATAGAGGCTTCAGCCACGGTGGCTCATTCATACTAAAGTCTTATGATTGAGCTGCTGCTTTCACTTTTCGTAAGTCAATTGTGAGAATTTACCACATGTGTTTTTAATGTTACTTAAACACCACTTTGTCAATGTATCTGAGTTCTGTTGTTTTTTGTTTTTTTTAATAAGTGTTATGTTATTGACCCTGCTACAACTAAATGATGGAAAATTACAATTGGCAGGATTTATCTCTTAATAATTGTAACAGTTGATGTAGTAAATCATAAATCTTCATTAGCATTAATTTACTAGACCCTTTTTATTTGGTCTCTTATATAAAGTTTTGGTGTGGTTGATCTATTTTGAACATCAGATTAAATTTTGTATTTACGGATTAAAATTATTGTACATATTTCTGAGGCTCTACATGCCTCTCTTTCCTTTTTTTTTTTTTTTTTTTAAATAAAGTCTCTATTATGTTCTTCTCAACCACTGGTAATATCTCTCTGCTCATTGCTTCCCTGTATGTTTTATTTTCTGCAAACAAATACACTGTCCATGTTGGCACGTTCTTTTTATTGCAAACTGTTGTATGAACATTTGAACCCGTTTTTCTCCCTGTTCTTGACAAAAATAAACAAAGCTAAGCTTTTACACGTTCACAGCAGAACACTAATCTGTAATGGTAAAGAAAGCTCAACCAACCCAGGACAGCATAGATAAACTGTTGACAGATTAAAGGCCGAAAGCAATTCTGTTTATTAAATCTGTTATAATAAGAATTCTACAGATGTATCTTTCCTCCTGAAATTATATGATTCTATTCTCTATGAATGTTAAGGCCTTGGAAGCTAGTTTCTTTGCTATACCATTTTGCTTAGATATCAGTTTATAGAGTTGAGTGTGTGTCGTTTTTAACACAAAGCTATTTAAGTAATGCTCACTTAACTTAAACCAGAAAAAAACAGAGAAATGCCAAGTTAAGACTGCAACCTGTCCTTAACCTACCTTGTTGAGCAGAGGTAGTGCTGGGTCTCAGAACAGTGACAAGGTTTACATTCCACGTGTGCTGAAATACCTGGGACCAACAGGGTGAGTTAAGAATGGGATTCTAAGATCCAAATTATTTCTTAAATGCAGACATTTTTAATGACTTAACATTTAAGTTAGAACAAAAAAGGAAAAAGCCAAGTTTCAGTCCCACAAGCAGACTTGAAATGGAAATACTGAAGGCCCTTACAGAGTGACAACCAAGCTTGGCTCTGTTGTACCCTGATCCAAAGCCCCTTGAAGTCAACCATAGTCTTGACATAGACTTTACAGAACATTGATTTGGTCCCATTTTGAAGAAGAGCAAATATTCCAGCAGAGGAGAATGATCTTCTCTACCTTTTAAGGTGCTCTAATGGTAAAAGGCCTTTGTGTTTCAGATACCAACCACGTTAATTCTTGGAAAGCCAGGTCCAGCCCCATACCCCTTCCTGCTGTCCTTTATGCTGAAGGAAGTAGAGAGAATTCAGTATAGTTTCCACTGATAAGGGGCTGTGTAACTGGATAGCCGCTGTGCAGCGAGGAACATCCCTAATTTAAACATCTTTACAATCTCCCTTATTATAAACTTCTTTTAACACTCAATGCTGCCAAAGCTATGTCCAGCCTCGTTCTGGGTAAGTCTGACTGGTGTCACCCTCTTTATGTCCCACACACTGCGGCTCTGATGTCCATTTTGAATCAATTTTTAGTCTTCTGTCTAAAACGAAATGTGTGTTCATTCCTTGTCTCCTGCTCCACAATTCTGGCGCTAGCAGCACCTACACTTTGTGCGCTGATTGTCAGAGGTGCTACTTCAGTTAGTATTGTTGAACTTTTATATTGCAGTAGCATCTAATAGCCACAGCCATCTTGTATCCATTAGGCTGGGTGCTGTGCAAATATATGATGACAGTCCTGTCCCAAAAAGCTCCCAGTCTAGGAGATGGGAAGTACCAAGTTGATGAAATGAACAGGTGGAATGGGGTAGCTTGGGGCATATGGGGTAACAAATATAACAGCATGGGCACTGTATTATTATTATTTTGGTATAATAATGGTAATGTCAGTCATGGAGCAGGACCCCACCGTGCAATATTTAGCCAGAGATCACAGCTCATTCCCTGTCTAGCTGTTATCATGTAAGTGCAAGTTAGCTTTTAATTTCTTTGCTGTAGACAATATGATTGTAAAAGCCCTTTAACTGTATTGAAAGGGGACAGGGCAGCACAAAGTTAGTCAATATTCTTCCCCTGCCCGCAGCAAGCAGTATACATCTTCAAGGAGCATTATTCTCCTCTGGGTCATACAAGGCTGGTTTTCAGAGGGGCTGTGCATGTGAGGCTCTCCGTTGACGTCAGTAGGAGCTGCAGGGCCTCTGAAAAATCAGGCCATGTGTTCATTTGTTTAAAAAAAAAAAAGACTGATTCTGCCGTTGCTGCACTTGGACCACCAGTAGTGGAAGACTGTAGGCCAGGGATGGTGACAGCAAGTTCTGCGGATGTTTCACAAATCCAATGTATTGCATTTCTGATTATATCAGAGTGCTGACAAACCAGGCCTGGGATACTGCTTGTGTTCTCCTGCAGCCACTGGATTGTAGCAGCTGCTCCCGATCACTTGCTGTGGTGACAAAAGATGATGTTAGGTTTCCTTCTTCTTTAATAATGGGCAGCACTTAAAAGGCAGATAGATAAAGGGTAGGATTTTCATAACCATTCACCAGTAGCCTAACTCTGCTCCCGTTGAAGCCAACAGTGGTGTTACGTGCAGCAGGCAATTAAAAAATGTATCTACTTTTCAGAACTAGATAAAGAAAAAGAAAATAGAGGAAAAATGGGAGAGACATTGCAGTAGAACTATAAGAACTGCAACAACCTACACACAAATGTGGCAAGTCAAATAAGGGGGGTAGGAGGGATACCACAACAGAAAGATCTATATATTCATCAGAGGGAAATGGTACTTCTGTCTCAACAAGGAGAGCATTTAAATGGATCTGGTCACTTGTTTGCATTTAAATAATTGCTTTGTTCAAGTTTCAGGAAAAAGAAGCCAGATTGTGTTGTTTCCTTTCTCTGTACGTAATTTCTTCTGATTGGAATTAGTCTGTGTTATATGAACGTAGGGAACAAATGAATCGTCCATGAAGCTGATTTAAAAATAACACTAATGAATACCCAGTGGGCGTCATAGGCAGCCCTTACCTTCACCTATGACGCAGTATCCTTTTGTTGACAATATCAGCATGAAACACTGTTCTTCTGATTTCTACTGGAAAATGGTTTTGAATTTTTAGATTAACTCTATGAGAAACCTGTAAAAATAATTACAGGGACAAGCTGGAAACACTGAAGTGTGATGGTTCCCTAAATAGTTAAGTAACTTCATATGCACAATGAACACATGCTGGCTGGTTGCTTGGATGGAATGCCCGTTGTGGATGTCATAACTGCACCTCCTTGCAGCTGAGCTCTCCCTTCCCAACATCACCTGCCATGAGCTTGTCTTCAAGCAAGGGGTTGGCAGGAATGTGCTTCTAGCACATGAGAGGTCCAAGGTGCTGCTCCTAGGTTTCACAGGTGACTGATACAGTGCAATCTGTTTCTTTGGCAACCACAAGTGCTCTCCTCTTCCTTTCATCTGCTGTCCAGGCGGGGGGGCGGGGGTTGGGATGTCGTTTGACATGCAAGCATCAATGTGTCTACTTGTAAAGACTCAGATGGCATTGCTGTTGGAGAGTAGAGCACCTACAGAGAAGATGGCACTTGCAGTTTTAGCAAGATTCCCTGTCTGAATCCATCGGCAGTGGGCTAGCTTTTATACACCCTTGTGAAAATGGCATGCCACCTTGGCAACAAGCATAGTGTTATCCAAAGGGATAGTCATCTATGCACATCCCAAAATACATGTTTGGTCTTGGCTTGGATTTAAAGGTGCGTTGCTAGATCATGTAAACTAAACACATTTTAAAAGCCTAATGTAGCCAGGCAGTGTTGATTTTAATACATGCTAAATTGATCGAGTTGTAACTTAGGTTACCTTTGGTTTTAATTAGCATAGGGCATCCTAAAGGGCAATGAGCTTTGCTTTGACTAGAGTTTAGAAGATGTTAGATCAAGCTAGCAAACTAGAGAAAAATATAGCCTAGACAAACCTACTGTAAGGTGAGTTTCAGAGTAGCAGCCGTGTTAGTCTGTATCTGCAAAAAGAACAGGAGTACTTGTGGCACCTTAGAGACTAGGCTGGAAAACCATACTCATGGAGTAGTTATCAATGGTTTATAATTGAGCTGGAAGGCCATATTGAGAGGGGTCCCACAAGGATCTGCCCTGGGTCCAGTTCTATTCAATGTCTTCATAAATGATTCCGATAAAGGCATAGATAATACACTTAAAGTCTGTGGATAATACCAGGTTGGGAGGGGTTGCAAGCATTTTGAAGGACAGGATTAGAATTGAAAATGATCTTGACAAACTGGAGAAATGGTCTGAAAGAAATAGGATGTAATTCAATAAGGACAAATGCAAAGTACTACATATAAGGAAGAATAATCAGTTGCACAAACACTAAATGAGAAATTAATGCCCAGGAAGGAGTAGTGCAGAAAAGGATCTGGGGATTATAGTAGATCACAAACTAAATATAAGCCAATAATATAATACTGTCACCAAAAAAAAGGGAATATAATTCTTCCATTCTACTCAGTTCTGGCCACCACATTTCAGGAAAGATGTTAACAAATGAGAAAGTCCATCGGAGAGCAATAAAAATGATTAAAGATCTAGAAAACATGATCTACAAGGAAAGATTGAAAAAATGGGTTTGTTTAGGCAGAAGAAGAGAAGACTGAGTGGGGACAGGATAACAGTCTTCAAGTATGTAAAAGGTTGTTATAAAAGAAGGGTGATAAATTGTTCTCCTTAACCCCCGAGGACAGGACAAGAAGCAATGGGCTTAGGGTATGTCTACTCTACGAAATTAGGTCGAATTTATAGAAGTCGGTTTCGTAGAAAGCGTTTTATACAGTCAAGTTTGTGTGTCCCCACACAAATGCTCTAAGTGCATGTAGTCGGCGGACTGTGTCCACAACCGAGGCAACCGTCGACTTCTGGAGCTTTGCACTGTGGGTAGCTATCCCACAGTTCCTGCAGTCTCCACCACCCATTTGAATTCTGGGTAGAAATCCTAGGGCCTGATGGGGCTAAAACATTGTTGCGGGTGGTTCTGGGTACATATTGTCAGGCCCCTGTTCCCTCTCTCCCTCCGGAAAAGCAAGGGTAGACAATCGTTTTGCACCTTTTTTCTTGAGTTATCTGTGCAGACGCCATACCACGGCAAGCATGGAGCCCACTCAGCTAACCGTCACCATATGTCTCCTGGGTGCTGGCGGACGTGGTACTGCATTGCTACAGAGCAGCAGTTTATTGCCTTTTGGCAGCAGACAGTGCAGTATGACTGGTAGCCGTTGTCAACGTACTCCTGGGTGCTCTTTTAACTGGGCGCCTGGGCAAACATGGGAGTGACTCAGCCAGGTCATTTCCCTTTTAAGTTTCGTCTCATGGCAATTGAGTCCCACCGGCAGTGTATCTTTTAATCTGCAGCCAGCAGAAGATGATGGCCAGCAGTCATACTGCACTGTTTTCTGCCGAGCACCCAGGAGATGATGATGGCTAGCAGTCGTACTGCACAGTCTGCTGCCAGCAAGATGTATAAAGATAGATAAAGTGGCTCAAAACAAGAAATGGACCAGATTTGTTTTGTATTCATTTTCTCCTCCCTCCCTCCCTCCCTCTGTGAAATCAACAGCCTGCTAAACCCAGTTTTGAGTTCTATCCTTGAGGCGGCCATTCAGTTTCTCGCAAAGCCACCCCATATGTTGATTTTAATTTCCTGTAAGCCAACCCTGTAAGCCATGTCGTTAGTCGCCCTTTCCTCCATCAGGGCAACAGCAGACAATCGTTCCGCGCCTTTTTTCTGTGCAGACACCATACCACGGCAAGCATGGAGCCCGCTCAGATCACTTTTGCAATTAGAAGCACATTAAACACCACACGCATTATCCAGCAGTATATGCAGCACCAGAACCTGGCAAAGTGAAACCGGGCGAGTAGGCAACATCAGCACGGTGACGAGAGTGATGAGGACATGGACACAGACTTTTCTCAAAGCATGTGCCCTGGCAATGTGGGCATCATGGTGCTAATGGGGCAGGCTCATGCGGTGGAACGCCAATTCTGGGCCTGGGAAACAAGCACAGACTGGTGGGACCGCATAGTGTTGCAGGTCTGGGACGATTCCTAGTGGCTGCGAAACTTTCGCATGCATAACGGCATTTCCATGGAACTTTGTGACTTGCTTTCCCCTGCCCTGAGGCGCAAGAATACCAAGATGAGAGCAGCCCTCACAGTTGAGAAGTGAGTGGCAATAGTCCTGTGGAAGCTTGCAACGCCAGACTCCTACCGGTCAGTTCGGAATCAGTTTGGAGTGGGCAAATCTACTGTGGGGGCTGCTGTGATGCAAGTAGCCAACACAATCAAAGATCTGCTGATATCAAGGGTAGTGACCCTGGGAAATGTGCAGGTCATAGTGGATGGCTTTGCTGCAATGGGATTCCCTAACTGTGGTGGGGCCATAGATGGAACCCATATCCCTATCTTGGCACTGGAGCACCAAGCCAGCGAGTACATAAACCGCAAGGGGTACTTTTCAATAGTGCTGCAAGCACTGGTGGATCACAAGGGACATTTCACCAAAATCAACGTGGGATGGCCGGGAAAGGTATATGACGCTCGCATCTTCAGGAACTCTGGTCTGTTTCAAAAGCTGCAGGAAGGGACTTTCTTCCCAGACCAGAAAATAACCGTTGGGGATGTTGAAATGCCTATAGTTATCCTTGGGGACCCAGCCTACCCCTTAATGCCAGGGCTCATGAAGCCATACATAGGCAGCCTGGAGAGTAGTCAGGAGCTGTTCAACTACAGGCTGAGCAAGTGCAGAATGGTGGTAGAATGTTCATTTGGACATTTAAAAGCGCGCTGGTGCAGTTTACTGACTCGGTTAGACCTCAGCGAAACCAATATTCCCGCTGTTATTACTGTTTGCTGGGCGTTCCACAATATCTGTGAGAGTAAGGGGGAGAAGTTTATGGCAGGGTGGGAGGTTGAGGCAAATTGCCTGGCTGCTGGTTATGCACAGCCAGACACCAGGGTGATTAGAAGAGCACAGGAGGGTGCGGTGTGCATCAGAGAAGTTTTGAAAACCAGTTTCATGACTTGCCAGGCAACGGTGTGAAAGTTCTGTTGGTTTCTCCTTGATGAAACCCCCCGCCCCTTGGTTCACTCTACTTCCTTGTAAGTTAACCACTCTCCCCACCTCCCTTCGATCACCGCTTGCAGAGGCAATAAAGTCATTATTGCTTCACATTCATGCATTCTTTATTAATTCATCATACAAATAGGGGGATAATTACCAGGGTAGCCCAGGAGGGGTGGTGGAGGAGGGAAGGACAAGGCCACACATCACTTTAAAAGTTAAAAATGTTAAAACTTATTGAATGCCAGCCTTCTATTACTTGGCCAGTCCTCTGGGGTGGAGTGGCTGGGTGGCTGGAGGCCCCCCCTCCACGTTCTTGGGCATCTGGGTGAGGAGGCTAAGGATCTTGGGGAGGAGAGAAGTTGGTTACACAGGGGCTGTAGCGGTGGTCTGTGCTCCCGCTGCCTTTCCTGCAGCTCAACCATACGCTGGAGCATATTAGTTTGATCATCCAGGAGCCTCAGCATTGAATCCTGCCTCCACTCATCATGCTGCCACCACCTTTCAGCTTCAGCCCTCTCTTCAGCCCGCCACTTCTCCTCCAAGTCATTTTGTGCTTTCCTGCACTCTGACATTGTCTGCCTCCATGCATTCGTCTGTGCTCTGTCAGTGTGGGAGGACAGCATGAGCTCAGAGAACATTTCATCGCAAGTGCATTTTTTTTGCCTTCTAATCTTCGCTAGCCTCTCGGAAGGAGAAGATCCTGTGATCCTTGAAACACATGCAGCTGGTGGAGAAAAAAAAAGGGACAGTGGTATTAAAAAAGACACATTTTATAGAACAATGGTACACGCTTTCACAGTAAACCTTGCTGTTAACATTACATACATAGCACACGTGCTTTCGTTACAAGGTTGCATTTTGCCTTCCCCCCACCGCGTGGCTAACAGTGGGGAACATTTCTGTTCAGCCACAGGCAAACAGCCCAGCAGGAACGGGCACCTCTGAATGTCCCCTTCAGAAAAGCACCCTATTTCAACCAGATGACCCTGAATGATATCACTCTCCTGAGGATAACACAGAGAGATAAAGAATGGATGTTGTTTGAACGCCAGCAAACATACACTGCAATGCTTTGTTCTACAATGATTCCTGAGTACGTGCTACTGGCCTGGAGTGGTAAAGTGTCCTACCATGGTGGATGGAATAAGGCTGCCCTCCCCAGAAACCTTTTGCAAAGGCTTTGGGAGTATATCCAGGAGAGCCATGAATGCCAGGACAAATTAATCATTAAACATGCTGGCTTTTAAACCTTGTATAGTATTTTAAAAGGTACATTCACCAGAGATCCCTTCTTCACCTGGCGGGTCCGGGAGGCAGCCTTGGGTGGGTTCGGGGGGTACTGGCTCCAGGTCCAGGGTGAGAAATAGTTCCTGGCTGTTGGGAAAACTGGTTTCTCGCGCTTGTTTGCTGTGAGCTATCTACAACCTCATCATCATCATCTTCCTCGTCCCCAAAACCTGCTTCCGCGTTGCCTCCATCTCCATTGAAGGAGTCAAACAACACGGCTGGGGTAGTGATGGCTGAACCCCCTAAAATGGCATGCAGCTCATCATAGAAGCAGCATGTTTGGGGCTCTGACCCGGAGCGGCCGTTCGCCTCTCTGGTTTTCTGGTAGGCTTGCCTCAGCTCCTTAAGTTTCATGCAGCACTGCTTCAGGTCCCTGTTATGGCCTCTGTCCTTGATGCCCTGGGAGATTTTCACAAATGTTTTGGCATTTCAAAAACTGCAACGTAGTTCTGATAGCACGGATTCTTCTCCCCATACAGCGATCAGATCCTGTACCTCCCGTTCGGTCCATGCTGAAGCTCTTTTGCGATTCTGGGACTCCATCATGGTCACCTCTGCTGATGAGCTCTGCATGGTCACCTGCAGCTTGCCACACTGGCCAAACAGGAAATTGAAATTCAAAAGTTCGCGGGCCTTTTCCTGTCTACCTGGTCAGTGCATCTGAGTTGAGAGTGTTGTCCAGAGTGGTCACAATGGAGCACTCTGGGATAGCTCCCAGAAGCCAATACCGTCTAATTGCGTCCACAGTACCCCAAATTCAACCCAGCAAAACTGATTTCAGTGCTAATCCCCTTGTCGGGGGTGGAGTAAGGAAATCGATTTTAAGAGCCTTTAAGTAAAAAAAAGGGCTTCGTCATGTGGACAGGTGCAGGGTTAAATCGATTTAACGCTGCTAAATTCGACCTCAACGCCTAGTGTAGACCAGGGCTTAAATTGCAACAAAGGAGATTTCAGTTAGACATTAGGAAAAACTTCCTAACTATAAGGGTGGTTAAGCACTGAAACAAATTACCTAGGGAGGTTGTGGAATCTCCGTCAAAAACAAGTTAGACAAACACCTATCAAGGATGGTCTAAATAATACTTAGCCCTGCCTCAGTGCTGGGGACTGGACTAGGTGACCTATTAAGGTCTATTCCAGTCCTATATTTCTGTGATCAACTCACCTTTAAACCCTAGGCTAGACCATGTCTGCACTAGCAAACTAGCCATGATTCTCTACCACTGGTAGAAATGCTGGAAGTATGTAGTGTGTCATGACTTATGCGTCTCAAACCTGGGTCTGTAGGAGCAGCCATGCTCTAACCCTCCATTTGGCAGCCTGCTGATGCTCACTTATCTCAGATCCATGAAGCCTAGTTGCAGTTTGAGGCTCCACCTCTGCAATCGTATTGGCAGAACCCTAGAGTAGCTGATTAGCCTGCTGGCCCTACTTAAACCAGCAGCAGGAACAGGAAGCTGCCTGGATTTTGTCCTTTCCTGGCTTGATTTCCTGACCCAGAATGACTCCTGGCATGTGATTCATGGTTCTGACCTCCAATTTGTCTCCTGCTTCTGACCTGTTGGTATCCTGACCCAGCTGACTCCTGTCTTGTGATTGTGGATTCTGGCTCTGACTATTAGGTCTAGCTGCCCATGACCCAGATGTGACATAGTGTAGTCAGGCATTAAGTGTTTATGCCACCATGTTGTCTAACCCTAGCTGCACTGATGATGGTTTATGGTTACGGTAAAACATGCATCAAGAACCACCTGCAATAGGCATGTCTCTTTCTCAAATTACTACTGTAAATTGTCCCCAAGCTTTCCTCTACAACTTTGACTTTCAAGCTGTGTCTGCACTAGGGTTGAACCAGTGGGAGAGCATCACTGGTGCATTGTCTACCTTGCTATGTTATTTTGGTTCCAGGTTTTCCCAGCAGCCACCCTAACTCTGTGCTACATTATAGCAGTTGTGCTGCCCTATACTACCTATCCCATAGTTCTTGTTACAAATTCCTGACACAGTGACATATGGGAGATTTCAAAAGCTCCGTATAGCCTAGGAAATTTGCATGAGCACCTTGGTGGTCATGCTGTTTCCTACTCATTTTCTCAAAAGAGAGACCTGGATGAATGTTCTTGTTCAGCAATAAAAGTTTGTGTTGAGAATTTCAAAAAGTTGTGAGCCATCTAGGTGGCTGCAGCAAAGTGATGGAGGATGTTGTGGCAGCAATCAATACCAGCAGACCCTAGTTATTGCTGCATTGATCAGGTATCCTTCTTCCCCACTCCCACCACCAAACAAGGTGTGTTGATCAAGGATTATATTCACCGGATGGAGCATCGCCTCTGGGTCTAAATCACAAGCATCAGCTGATGGGCCTGAGTTGTCATGGAGGAGTCAGCTGAGTGGTAGCTGCTGCATAACTTCAGTACAAGCACGAAGACTTTTTTTCTGTCCTCCTCCAGTGAATGAGCCTTGTCATTGTAGCATCAGGCTTACAAGGAGGAAAGTTCCCCGCCACATGGAAAATAGTGATGATTGCTCTGTGGAAACTGCCTGCCTCAGATAGCTATTGGTGAGTAAGGCATCAGTTAAGAGTAGGGAAAGCCACAATGCGGCTGCCATGGAGGCGTGCATGGAAATACCTAGTGTGCTGTATAGAGGTATGTTATCAAAGGGGCAAACTTTCCAGACACCAGTGAAGGTTTGTATTCTTGAGCTGTGCAGGAGCTACTGGTGGAACCTATGTGCTTGTTGTGTGTTCTCCCAAGAAGTTCAGGACTATATTAACAGGACTCATTGGTGATGTAGGTCTTAGTGGATCATCATGGCAGGTTCCTGAACATGTACAAAGGATGGCTGAACAAAGTATAATATGCCAGGATTCAGAGTCTAGACTTTTTGGAGAAGGGCTCATTGACAATTATAGGGTTTGTTCCCTCAGTGCTTCTGGGTGAACCTTGTATCCATGTTTACTGTGGCTAATGAAGCTATTCCTTAAGCAATCAACATTTGCTGGTTAACTGTATGGTTGCTTAAGACTTATTGCACTGTTTCAGATATTCCCTCTCAGCAATGAGTAATGCACACTGTGTCTTCCACTGTCTCCTCCTTGTAACTCAGCAGCAAAAGTAAATATTCATGTCCATCCCACTTGTTGGCTCTTTTCTTTTCCTCTGTAGTCAAAGTTGGCTCCCCCCCACCTCCCTTTCTATTAGCTTTTTTATCAGATGCACCGTTCTATAAATGAGTAGACACCAAAATGAAAGTGAGTCCAGATCCCTGAAGCACTGTCTGCTGTTGCTGCTTTAGAGCTGGGGGATCTTGAAGAATGCATGAAGAGCAGAATGACTCAGAGTACATCAGCTGTGGAGACGTGAGCGGAGCAATGGCTGGAGTTGGAGGGTGAGAAGGATGAAAAAATGAGCCAGATAAGCTGGAAGGAAGATTTTAATCAGAAAAATGTGAATTATAATTGGGAATCATTAAAGAACACTTTACTAGATGTCCAGAAAGCCACAATTGAAGAAGAAGGCTGTACAGTTTAAAAAACAGACCAGGTTTAGAGAGAAAGTGAAGGTATAAAAATAATATATAACAAATAGAAGAAAGGGATATTAATGAATATACATCAGAAGTTAGGAATTGTAGAAAATTGATAAGGAAAGCAAAGGCACACAAGGAGAAATGTATGGCCACAGAGTTATGGATGACAAGAGCATTTTTAAATATATTAGGGGGGAAATGAATCCTGACAATGTTAGTGGTTCATTACTAGATGGAAATGGTAGAATTCTCAATAATAATACAGAAAAGGCACAAGTATTCACCAGATATTTCTGTTATATATTTTGGGAAAAACATGACATAGTCTCATCACATGGTAACACTCTTTCCATTCCACTGGTATCTCTGAAGGATGTTAAACGGCAGCTACTAAAGTTAAACATTTTGAAAATCAGTAGGTCCAGATAACTTGCATCTAAGTATTTTAAAAGAACTGGCTGAGAAGCTTGCTGAATGAATGTTGATTTTTCGATAAGTCTTGGAGCACTGGGGAAGTTGCAGAAGACTGAAAGAAAGCTAATGTACAACTTTTAAAAGGGCAAGTGGGATGACCTGGGCAATTATAGGCCTGTCAATCTGACATTGATCCTGGGCAAAATAAAGGACCAGCTGATATGGGACTCCTTTAATAAAGAATTAAAGGATGGTAATGTAATGAATGCAAATAAACATGGGTTTATGGAAAATTAACTTTATCTTTTTCTAATGAGATTGCAAGTTTGTTTGATAAAGGTAATAATATTGACATACTATACTTAGACTTTGGTAAGGTATTTGACTTGGTATCACGCAACATTTTCATTTTTAAAAAACCTAGAAGGATATAAAATTAACATGGCACATATTAAATGGATTAAAAACTGGCCAACTGATAGGTCTCAATGTAACTGTAAACGGGGAACAATCAAGCAGCGTTTCTGGTAGGGTCCCACAGTGATCGGTTCTTGGTCCTATGCTCGTTAATATTTTTATCAATATCTGTAAGAAAATAAATTCATCACTGACAACCTTTTTCAGATGAGACAAAAATTGGGGGAGTGGTAAATAATTAAGATGACAGGTCACTGATTCAGCCTGATCTGGATCGCTTGGTAAACTATGTGCAAGCAAACAATATGTGTTTTTAATATCGCAAAATGTATATATCTAGGAACAAATAACATAAGTTATACTTACACTGCTTCCCAGGACAGAGTCCTGTATTGGAAAAAGATTTGGGGATCATGATGAATAATCAGCTGAGCATGAGCTCCCAGTGTGATGCTGTGGCCAAGAGAGCTAATGTGATCATCAAATACATAAACAGAGGAATCTCAAATAGCAGTAAAGAGGTTGGTTTATCTCAGTATTTGGCACTGGTGTGACTGCTGCTGGAATACTGTGTCCAGTTTTGGTAAGAATGTTGATTAATTGGAAAGGGTTCAGAGAAGAATTGTGAGAATGATTACAGGATTAGAAAATAAGGCTTATAGTGAGACTCAAAACCTCAATTTATTTAACTTAACAAAAAGAATGTTAAGGAATGATTCGATTACAGGCTATAAGTATGTACATGAGGAACAAATATTTGATCATGGACTCTTCAGTCTAGCAGAGAAAGACATAACACAATCCAATGGCTGGAAGTTGAAGATAAACAGATTCAGAATGGAAATAATGGAAATTATTAACCATTGGAACAATTTACCAAGGGTTAAGGTGGATTCTCCATCACTGACAATTTTTAAATCAAGATTGTATGTTTTTCTAAAAGATCTGCCTAGGAATGTTTTGGGGAAAGTTCTCTGGCCGTGTTATACAGGAGGTCAGACTAGATCGGGGGTCGGCAACCTTTCAGAAGTGGTGTGCCGAGTCTCATTTATTCACTCTAATTTAAGTTTCGCATGCCAGTAATATATTTTAACATTTTAGAAGGTCTCTTCTATAAGTCTATAATATATAACTAAACTATTGTTTATGTAAAGTAAATAAGGTTTTTAAAATATTTAAGAAGCTTCATTTAAAATTAAATTAAAATGCAGAGCCACCCAGACTGGTGGGCCAGGAGCTGGGGCAGTGTGAGTGCCACTGAAAATCAGCTTGCGTGCCGTCTTTGGCACGCGTGCCATAGGTTGCCTATTCCTGGACTAGAATCATAGAAATATAGGACTGGAAGGAACCTCGACAGGTCATCTAGTCTAGTCCCCTGCTCTGAGGCAGGACTAAGTACTATCTAGACCATCCTTGACAGGTGTTTGTCTTAGACCATGACAGATTCCACAGTCTCTTGTGGTGATTTGTTCCAGTACTTAACTATCCCTATAGTTAGGAAGTTGTTCCTAATGTCTTCCTTGCTGCAATTAAGCCCATTACTCCTTGTGCTGTCCTCAGTGGTTAAGCAGAACAATTTATTACCCTCCTCTTTATAACAACATTTTCTATACTTGAAGACTGTTATCATGTCCACCCTCAGTCTTTTCTTCTCCAGACTAAATAAGCCCAATTTTTTTCAATCTTTCCTTGTAGGTCACATTTTCTAGACCTTTAATTATTTTTGTTGCTCTTCTCTGGACTTTCTCCAATCTGTGCTATCATGGCTACACTGCTATTTATAATCATGTTAGCTCAATGAGAGCTACCACAAGAATGTGTATGGAGCAGGGGAATCACATTCCTAGATCATAATATAGGTATAGCCTTAAACTAAGCTCCTTATACAGAGCAGAATATTTTTGTCTGCTTATCCATAAATTCTAGCAAAGGAAAAGTTTTACAAAGCTATTCACTGTGTTCTTACCCACTGGAGGTAATGGGATTTGACCTAGATTCTGGTCTTCAGCATAATGATTGATGCTCAGCTCATAGGCACCGACTTCATGGGTGCTCCGGGGCTGGAGCATCCACAGGGAAAAATTAGTGGGTGCTCTGCACCCACTGGCAGCCAAGCTCCCCGCCTTGCCACCCTCACCTCACCTCCTCCTCCTGCCCTGAGCGCACCACGTCCACGCCCCCCCGCCTACCTCCCAGCACCTGCCACTGCCAAACAGCTGTAGCAAGCTCTGGGAGGGAGTGGGGAGGAGCGGGAACATGGCGCGCTCAGGGAAGGAGGTGGGGAAGAGGCGGGGCCAGGGTGGGGATTTGGGGAAGGAGTCGGAATAGGGCTAGATGATCAGAGTGGTCCCTTTTGGCTTGATGTCTATTAATCAATGAAAACAGTTGAACCAGCAAAGGGGCTGAGCAACAAGAATGGGAAAGAGAGAGAATGAGAATGTGGGGAAGGGGCACCGAATACAAAGGGAAGAGAATGAGAGGAGGGCTGTTTGAAGGATACTCTGCTTCTTCTTGCATTCATCAACCCTTGACTCTATCAGCATGGAGGGGATCTTCAGTGCACAGATATCTCTCTCTCTCTCACACACACACACACACACACACACTCTGAGCCCATAAGGAAGTGGGCAGTCAGTAATCGCCACACCTCCTTGCCTCCATTGATGGGACCCTGCAGAGGGCTCTCCGTGGAGTCTGGGATTCTGCATGTAAAAGGGGAGGGGCAGAATAGGGGACACACAGGATTGTGGTATATATATTATTCCTCTGCCCCCAACTTCACAGGGATTCTGCACTGCAGATAAAGCCCCAGGTTGTATGCCACCCTTTACATGGGAACCTCTCTGCACTGGAAACTGTCCCTCTCCCCATTAAAGTGCTGCCCCAAAGATCCACTCATTAAGGGGAATGAGCAGAATTTGAACCCCAGATCTGCATATGGGGGAGAGAGAAGAGCAAGGGTTGTTGTGAAAAGAGTAACTTCACACACAGATATATCTCACTATAAGCCTTATTTTCTAATCCTGTAACCATCAGAAAGCTCCTTCCTTCCTGGCTGGGGCTTCTCATGGGGTTTGCCAATGAAGGACATGTCCTCAGAAGATTCCTATTTATCCTCTTGTCTAAGCACCAGAGATCAGAAGCCTGGTCAATGAGCCAGGAAATCTAAATCTTGCATTTCCATTGTTTTCTTTATTTAGACCACTAAATATGTGTTTTAACTCTCTGAGTAAGAGGTGACACTGCTGTGATCTAGAACTGATGGGGAGAGAAACACAGCTTCTTAGTCACTCCATTCAAGTTAGCATGTTCACTAATATGCAGGCCATGACTCTGTGGTTCTGCCACAATGCCATTACAAGACAACCACAAAGCGGCCTCATTAAGCTTTGGACTACATGCCTAGGAGGGTTGCAGTCTCCTTTGATGTGTATGATCAGCAAGACAAGGATTACCTAGACTCAGACATGGGCATTGGGTGAGATCATTGGACAAAAGGTAAATTTTGGTTATCTACCTCAATGGGTCTATTTCTACTGAACTGACTCTAATTCCATTCTGGTGGGCAATTCAGTGGGTTGGTTTTAATTGTTTTGTACTTGTACCCAGAGACAAATGTGACGGATGCATTTAGAAAATAACATTATTGCATATATAACCCCCACAAAGGCATACAGTCATTTGCATATTAGGAAGGCTGCTTGTTCTTATGGACCAGCACTTCCAAATTATGTTAATCTTCAGCCAGCAACAGTAAAAGAATGCAGTTACACAGTATCTGCTTATATACAACTAGCGTACAACCCAGCTTTTGCAATGGTGACAAACATCCTCAAGTGTTCACTGTAGACTGGGGGTAGGGTCTACAGGATTCCCCCTGTTAGACATTCATATTTAGAACATGGAAGGGAAAATAAATAGTTGTATTATGGTAGCACCTAGAAGCCCCAAGCGAAATGGAGGCCCTGTTGTTTAGGCATTGCACAACCTCTAGAGTACGTCTCCATTGCATCTGGGAGATGTAATTCCCAGCTTGGGTAAGCACAGCCATGCTAGCTGTGATTCAGGGAGCACACTGAAAATAGCAGTATGGCCACAGCAGCATGGGCAGAGTTTGGGCTAGCTGCCCAAGTATGTACCTAGGAACTTGGACAGGACTGTATTAGGGCAGCTAGTCCAAAGCCCGTGCAACTGCAGCCACACTGCTATTTTTAGTGGGCTAGCTCAATCAAAGCTAGCATGTGTACATCTACCCAAGCTGGGAAATTCCGGGGACCGAGGAGGGACTTGTGGGGGCAATAGCCACCCCAAAATTTGCCTGTTATCCTTTTCCCCCTCCCCCACCCCGCCCCAGCAGCTGCTGCTTTCCGACCACTCGGCTCTGAAGGCAGAGTGGGGAGAGTGGCAGCTGCTGGCCAGGTGCCCAGCTCTGAAGGCAGCAGTGCCGCTGCCAGCAGCAGCCCAGGAGTAAGCCCAGGCAGGGGCCTGGGTGGCCAATAGCAGCTCCAGCCTGTGTCCCCACCCACCAGGCATGCTGCCCAGGGCAGGTGGAGAGTCTGGTGCTGCCCAGACCCACCCGCCCCAGCCTGGGCTTCTGGGCCCCACCCCCCCACAGTCGCTGCTCACCGAGGGCTCAGCCAGCTCCGGAGCCAGGTCCCTCTGCTCTGGCGGCTGTTACTGTCTGCGAGCAGTCAAAGGTGGCAGGGAGCTGAGGAACAGCCACAGCCAGGGGCGGAGTCTTGGGGCAAGGAGAGGAGGAGGCAGTACTGGAACTTAGGAGGAGCAGGGGGTGGGGACTCATGTAAAGGGGGGGACAGCCCCTCCAATTTTCTGTCTAGTCCACCTCAGTCCCTCCCATCGGGAAGAGGATGGAGTCACCCCTGTGGGAAATACACCTCCCAGCTACAAGGGAGATGTACCCATAGTGAGAGGCAGTCCTTACCCCCACTAGCTTACTATCTAAACAGGCCGACAGACAAGAACTGTAGGGGAAACTGAGGCATGGAGCAGTGAGGTGAGTTGCCTAAGGTCACACAACAAGTCAGTGAGAGAGCCACAAATAGGACTCAATTTTCCTACTCCCAGCTCTGTGCTTTATCCACCAGACCATGCTGCCCCTGAAAAAATATGAAGGATTCTACTTTCTCTTCAAATCTGATGGACTCCTTTACATCTTCCTACTCCTTGCTTTATGTCACTTCTGGTTATGAGAACAAGGGAGTAGGCTGTATCAAAGTCAATGTGAATGCAACATTCCTCCTGAATAGAACCAAATGTGGTATTTCAATAAGATAAAGATCTCTCTGGCACATAGGTTATTTCTGATCCATAAGGAAACATCTACTGTAATTTCTAGTACAGTTTGGGCTTGGTCCTGCAAACATTTAATCCTCTAGATAAGGGTTTGCCTGATCAGAGCTTTAGATGTTTGTAGCTGTAATAAGACCTTGATATTTTGGGTGGTGCTCAAGTAAAAGGATGAAGCTAAATGAAATCCTAAAACAGATAGTTACAGATGGCTAATATCGTGTCCTTTATATCATGTGTGTTTTACTGAAGGATCTCAAAGCATTTCACAATTACTAATTTACGTGGAGATGTTCAGAGGAGCTGAAGAAAGTCAAGAGTACAACTCCTATTAAAAAGAAAAGGAGTACTTGTGGCACCTTAGTCTCTAAAGTGCCACAAGTACTCCTTTTCTTTTTGCGAATACAGACTAACACGGCTGCTACTCTGAACTCCTATTAACTTTCACTGGCAGTTGGGCACCTAATTCTCATATGCTCCTTTGGAAATGGTAGCCTCAGTCTCACAGCAACCCTGTGCCCCAGACACTTATAATATTATATACTCATTTTAAGGGTAGGGAAAACTGAAGCACGGGAGTGCTAGTTGGCAAGATCACGAGTCACTTGCAAGGTCAGAAACAGAACCCAGGAGTCCTGGGTCCCAGTGCTGTGCACTAACAATTATGCTCCTTCCTAATAATTACAACTTTCTAATATCCACCAAATATTCTCATCCTCTAAAGCAAAGTTATTCCACTCTCCCATGATAGGGATGGCTTTGCTCACAAGCTCTACAGTACCTGAATAATAACTATGTAATTAGACAATTTTCACAGTGTCATGACTCATTACCAAAGCAGCATGCAACCATATCAATGCACAATGATTTTCTAAAACTCTAATTCAGTTACTTAATAGTCACTTTCATTAATTAGCTGAATTCATTTAACACAAGATGAAAATATTTATGGCAATCTCTTCTTTGAAGCAGAAAATGTTTTTATTTTATGTTCTTTCCTAAGCCCATAAATACATATTTCCCCCCCCCCCAAATCATCTGTTCATGGCTGGTCTTGTAGCAGAAGAGATGAGTTAAAGAAGCTTATGTGATGTGATGTTTTACTGGAGCTACAAAAATAATATTCCCCAGGAATTAGAAGGACCAGTGACTATATATAGCTCCCACTCTTTTTCCATGTAAAGCTAAATTCACAGCATCTGCCAGATGAGACATGGTCCTGGTTTCAGCTCTACTCTGTGACTAATATAATAAAGTCAACAGCAGACGGTCATATTTTGTTTTACTTTTATAGACTGCAAGACAGCACTTAATTTCCTCAGGTAAAATTAATGAACAGAAATACCAAATAAACTTTTAGTGATTTGAAACCTCACGCAGTCAGCAGCTTCCTTCTCCCACTCCATTCCACCGCCCCCACCATTTATTTTATGGCACATAACAAAAGCTCTGTTAAATTAAACACTAAAAATTATGTTAAAAGAACATTATTCAGATTACAGAATCAAGCATTCAAAGGTGAGGAAATGCCAGAATGAAGGTTGCTGAGGCAACCTTAATTTGGTCCCTTTGCGTGTACATATTATGAGACAGGCTTTAATTAATTGTGACCCCTGCCACATTCAATGCACAGAATGGATGGCGCTCATTTCATGAGCAGCTATTCAATATTTTGCTTGCTCCTCATTGTTCAGTATGTGACCCCTGCCTTATTTACTGTGCACTATTCAAACCCAAAAGCAAACTGAAAAAAACAGAAAACCCATCGTGTAGCACCATATTGTCAGCCGGAGGGGTCATCTGCGCGGTTGGAACCTTTCGAACCTGTGCACAGACCTCTGCCACTTGAGCTAGAAGGGTAACGGATAGCAGCAGTAAATTGTCCTCGGTGTGGAGCAACTTTGAGGGCAGGAGACGCTTTGCCAGGGGGTTTCACAAGGTATTTGCAGACAGCAGAGGAATGGTGAGGCTCAGGAATCTCGGATTCCATTCCAGGCTCTGGAGTGGAGTGTGCTCTCAAGGGAACAGATTCTTCTGCCCACCCCCCCCCTTCTGCCCCCATCCCCGCCAAGCTGTTCCTGTCCTGTCGCCTCCCCAGGCCTGTCTCCTCGTCCCAGTCTTGTTATCCAGTCTCCACTCCTCAGGCTTCTCTTCCCAGTCTCTTTGCCCAGCCATTCTCAGCTCTTACCCACACCCTCAGATCCTTTGCCCTTGTCTTCTTGCCCAACCAGTCCCAGTTTCCCCCCTCCTGGTGCCTCATCTGATTTGGATCTCTCCCTTCGTTTGGCCTCTGCTCACTGTTCCTTCCCCACATCCCTGCTAGCTCCCCATCCCAATTACCATTTCCCAGGTTCTTCATCCAATCTATCTCCTCCCAACTACTGCTCCCAGTCCCCATCCCTCCCATCTTTGCCCCAGGCTTCCTGTCCCAGTCTACCCTACACCCACCCCACATATAGAATCATAGAAGATTAGGGTTGGAAGAGACCTCAGGAGGTCATCTAGTCCAACCCCCTGCTCAAAGCAGGACCAATCCCCAACTAAATCATCCCAGCCAGGGCTTTATCAAGCTGGGCCTTAAAAACCACTAAGGATGGAGATTCTACCACCTCCCTAGGTAACCCAATCCAGTGCTTCACCACCCTCCTAGTGAAATTTTTTTTCCTAATATCCAACCTAGACCTCACCCACTGCAACTTGAGACCATTGCTCCTTGTTCTGTCATCTGCCACCACTCAGAAGAGCCCAGCTCCATCCTCTTTGGAACCCCCCTTCAGGTAGTTGAAGGCTGTTATCAAATCTCCCATCACTCTTCTCTTCTGCAGACTAAATAAGCCCCGTTCCCTCAGCCTTTCCTTATAAGTCATGTGTCCCAGCCCCTAATCATTTTCGTTGCTCTCCACTAGACTCTCTCCAATTTGTGCACATCCTTTCTGTAGTTGGGGCCCAAAAGTGGATGCAATATTCCAGATGTGGCCTCACCAGTGCCGAATAGAGGGAAATAATCACTTTTCTCAATCTGCTGGCAGTGCTCCTACTAATGCAGCCCAATATGCTGTTAGCCTTCTTGGCAACAAGAGCACACTGTTGACTCATATCCAGCTTTTCATCCACTGTAATCCACAGGTCCTTTTCTGCAGAACTGCCGCCTATCCCAGCCTGTAGCAGTGCATGGGATTCTTCCATCCTAAGTGCAGGACTCTGCACTTGTCCTTGTTGAACCTCATCAGATTTCTTTTGGCCCAATCCTCCAATTTGTCAAGGTCACTCTGGACCCTATCCCTACCCTCCAGCGTATCTACCTCTCCCCGAAGCTTAGTGTCATCCATGAACTTGCTGAGGGTGCAATCCATCCCATCATCCAGATCATTAATGAAGATGTTGAACAAAACCAGCCCGAGGACCGACCCCTTCACTTGATACCGGACGCCAACTAGATATCGAGCCGTTGATCACTACGCATTGAGCCCGATGATCTAGCAAGCTTTCTATCCACCTATAGTCCATTCATCCAATCCATACTTCTTTAACACCTCAACTCCCTGTCCCAGTTTCCCCCTCCTCCCATTGCTAATCTCCAGTGCAAGTTCCTGGCTCTCCCTCCCACCCCAGGCTCCTTGTCCCAATCTACTCCTTCCCCCCATCCCATCAGGTCCAGTTCTTGGCCCCTCTGCATTCAAAACAGGCATCTTCCTCCTACACACTGCCTGAGCCCAGCAGGGGGTCCACTGAGAGCACGAGAGAGAGGCTCCCTGCTCTCTGTTCAGGTACCCAGATCCAGCACAGCCCAGAGTTGCAATTGCCAGGCAATCTTCATTCTAGGAGATGCTGCCAGCTCCACCTCTAATACAGGTTGATATGCTGAGAAGAAAGAATTTCAAGCCCTCTAATCCATAGACTGTCCAAGAAAACAGGAAGTTGAGTTTCAAAGTTCCCAGGGCTTTAGAGAGGGAGGGGTGGATGTCTGTTTACCTGGCAGCAGAGCTCCTGGCCAGAGTGGTCACTAGGCACTGTGGGATATCCTGCGGAAGCTAAAAGCTCTGTAAACAGGAAGAACATGTCTTCACTTGCACACCACCGCAAAAGCATCACCGGTAAAAGCTGTACACTTCTCATGGAGGTGATTTTCTTTTTGCGGTGAAACTTCTACGTTTCACCGCAAAAAGTCATTGGCAAGTGTAGACGCTCCCATGGTTTTTGCACAAAAAAGGGACTTTTTCCGCTTTAAATGGCAAGTGTAGACATGCCCTAAGTTATGTACTCCTCTAGGTATCCACACCCTTTAGGCATATCTTTACTCACCTTACTGTCAGCCCTGCTATTTATATCCTTGCTGGGGTGGGGGCTATGTGCATATGTCCTCTGCACACCACAAAAAGAAGCATGCAATTTGACATACCTATACAGCCAGATTGCTATATGCTCCGGACCCAAAATTGGGTTGCCAGAATGTTTCAAAGGGTCAAGTTGCAGCTCCTGTGGCTCTTGTCCCATGGGCCTGGCTGGACTTGTCTCCCTGCTCCAGGCATAGTAATCTCTGGGGTCCCAGCGCCACGCAGGGTTAGCCCAGCTGTCATGAGGACAGGATTCCAAGTAGACCAAATTTGAGTGAGCGGTACTGCAACCCCATGAGCCAGCTCACAACTCCATTCACATGAATTTGGTCCAGTCAAAGGGATGGGGCCAAACCTGAGCAGCGCTCCAACCCTGCAGGTTGCAACACCTAGAGCAGAAAGCCAAGGCCAGCCAGTCCCAGAGCAAAGGAGCTGTCATTGTGGGGTGAGTGCTCAGCAGGCCCGATTGAAACCACCCCAGGACCTCCAACCCCAGACAATTTACTTGGTTGTGACAGACCACAAACATTTACAAAAGGGTCCTGAGGCCAAATGGGTTGAGAACTACTGCTGTAGACCCTTATTCCCTGAGTAGCCATAATCAATGGGACTGTTCAAGGTACTACAACCATTCTGGCTCTTAGTAGCAAGATAAAACTTCTCAGGTCCCCATCCCACTTGCCATTTTAAACTTCCTAATGACACACAGAAGAATGAATGTAACTAATCTGTAGGCCCAGCTGCCATTTACACTAAGGCTCTGGTAGTGCCATTTTAAAGCCCGCTGACACAGCCAGAATAGGGTAATAGGCCCTTGGTGTCTGTGAGAATCAAGTCCCAAGGCTGTTGGCTGACATACTGCTCTAATAGATTTCAGAGTAGCAGCCGTGTTAGTCTGTATTCGCAAAAAGAAAAGGAGTACTTGTGGCACCTTAGAGACTAACAAATTTATTAGAGCATAAGCTTTCGTGAGCTACAGCTCACTTCATCGGATGCATTTGGTGGAAAAAACAGAGGAGAGATTTATATACACATACACAGAGAACATGAAACAATGGGTTTATCATACACACTGTAAGGAGAGTGATCACTTAAGATAAGCCTTCACCAACAGCAGGGGGGGGAAAGGAGGAAAATCTTTCATGGTGACAAGCAGGTAGGTTAATTCCAGCAGTTAACAAGAATATCAGAGGAACAGTGGGGGGTGGGGTGGGAGGGAGAAATACCATGGGGAAATAGGTTTCAGAGTAGCAGCCGTGTTAGTCTGTAAGTACTCCTTTTCTTCATGGGGAAATAGTTTTACTTTGTGTAATGACTCATCCATTCCCAGTCTCTATTCAAGCCTAAGTTAATTGTATCCAGTTTGCAAATTAATTCCAATTCAGCAGTCTCTCGTTGGAGTCTGTTTTTGAAGCTTTTTTGTTGAAGTATAGCCACTCTTAGGTCTGTGATCGAGTGACCAGAGAGATTGTAGTGTTCTCCAACTGGTTTTTGAATGTTATAATTCTTGACGTCTGATTGTGTCCATTCATTCTTTTACGTAGAGACTGTCCAGTTTGGCCAATGTACATGGCAGAGGGGCATTGCTGGCACATGATGGCATATATCACATTGGTAGATGCGCAGGTGAACGAGCCTCTGATAGTGTGGCTGATGTGATTAGGCCCTATGATGGTATCCCCTGAATAGATATGTGGACAGAGTTGGCAACGGGCTTTGTTGCAAGGATAGGTTCCTGGGTTAGTGGTTCTGTTGTGTGGTGTGTGGTTGCTGGTGAGTATTTGCTTCAGATTGGGGGGCTGTCTGTAAGCAAGGACTGGTCTGTCTCCCAAGATCTGAGAGAGCGATGGCTCGTCCTTCAGGATAGGTTGTAGATCCTTGATGATGCGTTGGAGAGGTTTTAGTTGGGGGCTGAAGGTGATGGCTAGTGGCGTTCTGTTGTTTTCTTTGTTGGGCCTGTCCTGTAGTAGGTGACTTCTGGGTACTCTTCTGGCTCTGTCAATCTGTTTCTTCACTTCAGCAGGTGGGTATTGTAGTTGTAGGAATGCATGATAGAGTTCTTGTAGGTGTTTGTCTCTGTCTGAGGGGTTGGAGCAAATGCGGTTATATCGTAGCGCTTGGCTGTAGACAATGGATCGAGTGGTATGATCTGGATGAAAGCTAGAGGCATGTAGGTAGGAATAGCGGTCAGTAGGTTTCCGATATAGGGTGGTGTTTATGTGACCATCGCTTATTAGCACCATAGTGTCCAGGAAGTGGATCTCTTGTGTGGACTGGTCCAGGCTGAGGTTGATGGTGGGATGGAAATTGTTGAAATCATGGTGGAATTCCTCAAGAGCTTCTTTTCCATGGGTCCAGATGATGAAGATGTCATCAATGTAGCGCAAGTAGAGTAGGGGCATTAGGGGACGAGAGCTGAGGAAGCGTTGTTCTAAGTCAGCCATAAAAATGTTGGCATACTGTGGGGCCATGCGGGTACCCATCGCAGTGCCGCTGATTTGAAGGTATACATTGTCACCAAATGTGAAATAGTTATGGGTCAGGACAAAGCCTTGCAACAAAGCCCGTTGCCAACTCTGTCCACATATCTATTCAGGGGATACCATCATAGGGCCTAATCACATCAGCCACACTATCAGAGGCTCGTTCACCTGCGCATCTACCAATGTGATATATGCCATCATGTGCCAGCAATGCCCCTCTGCCATGTACATTGGCCAAACTGGACAGTCTCTACGTAAAAGAATGAATGGACACAAATCAGACGTCAAGAATTATAACATTCAAAAACCAGTTGGAGAACACTTCAATCTCTCTGGTCACTCGATCACAGACCTAAGAGTGGCTATACTTCAACAAAAAGCTTCAAAAACAGACTCCAACGAGAGACTGCTGAATTGGAATTAATTTGCAAACTGGATACAATTAGCTTAGGCTTGAATAGAGACTGGGAATGGATGAGTCATTACACAAAGTAAAACTATTTCCCCATGGTATTTCTCCCTCCCACCCCACCCCCCACTGTTCCTCTGATATTCTTGTTAACTGCTGGAATTAGCCTACCTGCTTGTCACCATGAAAGGTTTTCCTCCTTTCCCCCCCCTGCTGTTGGTGATGGCTTATCTTAAGTGATCACTCTCCTTACAGTGTGTATGATAAACCCATTGTTTCATGTTCTCTGTGTATGTGTATATAAATCTCTCCTCTGTTTTTTCCACCAAATGCATCCGATGAAGTGAGCTGTAGCTCACGAAAGCTTATGCTCTAATAAATTTGTTAGTCTCTAAGGTGCCACAAGTACTCCTTTTCTTTTTGCTCTAATAGAGCATATGTTGTTGTGAACCAAAATTGCAGTGCTTCTTAGCAGCACATTTGCCCACTTGTACGATGGGAGGTTTTTCATTATTATTTGATTTCCTGAGCATTTAAAACCCTTTGAAAAGTGCTGGGCTCACTCAGCTGCATCCATAAACATTCAAATTATGCTTGGCTTATTTTCTACCCTGTATTTATCTTCTAAATGAGCTTGTGCTGGTAGAAAAGGAGATCAGTCCTGTGAGATGACTGGTGTTATGGAGGAAGTGGCTATAGCACAGTCAAGGCAGTTACTCTCCTGGGTTCTATTCCTGACTCTGCCATTGACAACATGGGCAAGTTGCTTAGCCTCTAGGTGCCTCAGTTTCCCCTCTTATAAAATCAGATGATTTGAGGCTCTATGTATTTGGACCTAATTATTTCCTTCCTGCACATTCAAGCACAGAAGATTCCCCTCTGTGTGGATCTTCTCTAGCCAGCACAGAAGGAAGAGTACATAGGCCTTTGTATCAACATCCTTCATTGCAGGATCTTACACAGAAGCTCAATGTGGGAAGGTGGGGCAGAACCTGTGTATGGGGCAGTGGGGTGAGGAGACACTTTATTAGCTTCCCCAAACCTTCAGGGAACCCTAAGGAAAATACAGTATATGAATGTTAAAATGTTACGTTCAACCCTCCACAAGCCAGTTCCCACTGGAATCCTGTTCACTGATCTATCTCCTGCGATTTTTTGTCTGTGACCATCAGGAGGTGAGGAAGTTTCCCCTAGGACACCCTGAAGAGATTAACCATCCAGTGAATGCACCTTTGGGATGAACTACAGTATACCAGGTTACTACGGGAACCATGTATTCATAACATCAGGGAGTTGCATGTTTGTCCATCTTGTCACACTACGGCAGCTGGCGTGACCTTGTAAAATGGCAGTGCAAAAGATGCATTTTTATTCACACCCTCTGGAATACTTAACAGCTCTGGGGTTTTTAAACACTCCTCTGCATATGGAGCAAGCAACACAGCAATGGCTGATAATCATGCTCTGTGCTGTGAAACACCCCACTTCAAATCTTCCAATGGAGCCACACTGCCAAGAAACTGGACAAGGCAAGGGGTCCTAGCATCCAGCTGGTCCTTTAGATCAGTGTGCATCCGGGGGCACAGCTAGAGTTTGGTGCTAATCGCCCCTACTTCTCCCATGAGAAGAGCAACTTCATCTTTGGTGGAAGAATTTGAAGGAAATTCCATAAGAGGAACCTCACGTTTTTTCCCTTTCCCCAATCCCCTCCTGGGAGTTTTCCCATAGGAAATGGTGATCTGGGATTATCGACTGAAAGGTACAGAATGGTAAAGTATTCCTATTCTTATCATTCATGATTAGCATTGCCTATGGCAAGTTGGCATCGGCTGACGACTACTACATTTTGACCTTCCTTTCAGATTAGAAAAAAATAATAACAAGGAACCTGCACTGCATCTTGGCTGAGTGTTTTAGCAACAAAAAGCTAAAATAAGTTTTTTACATTTTCATGATTTATTAACAATCATTATTGTAACTCACACAAGGCCTGAAGGGGTAAATTAGGCCAATTAATCTATTGGCCACACCTAGAGGAAAGCGAAGGAGTGCTAAAGTCTAATTTGCTGATGATGTCCAGCTGGGGGAGGAGCTGGGCCAGATTTATAAAGACAGGAAGTTGACAGCAGAAAGGGACTGCAGGAAAATGGTGTGTAGCCACTCCTTTGGAGTAGGAAGTTGTGTTTGAGGGTACAGGATTCAGTAGTCTACAGCTACTCCCTGAGAGGAGGGAGTTGGAGCTGATACACCTGGAGTGGGGGACTAGAAGCTGTAGGAAGGAGTCCAGGAAACGACCAACAGGCCTGCGGGAAAGCAGACCACAGTTGGACTGGAATCTCGAGTAGAGGGCAGGTTTCCCCACCAGGTTTCCCCACCAGCCACTGGGGAAGTGGCACCATCAGGGCAGTGCATGAGAGGAGTGCCTGAGACTGGCAGGATTTTGATACCCCGGATGAGGAAGACTATAGTGACCTGGCCAGAAGCCCAAGCCACGAGGACAGAGTACCCTGAGTCACAAGGAGAAAAAGAGAGATGGGTGGAGAGACTGCCAGAGGAGGGTGTAGTGTCTGGAAGGATCTAATTCCCCAGAGCACCCAGGAGGAGATGCCTCCAACGGTGAGTAGAGTTCCCCATGACATGATCACCTATGCACTTTTTTCTGGCCTTTTACTAATGTAACCATCTGTTGTATTTCAATTTGAGCTGTAGCAATTCTACAAGACTTCCAGATCTGCCCTGCAGATCATGCAGAATAAATAAGAACCCCAAAAGAGTTTTGGATTTCTAACTCAGAGCTTTGGAATAGGTTAGCAATGGAAGGGAGGGAGGGGAATCATTGCAGTCACATAAAGAAATCCTGCCTCATCTCCCCGACCCCCCCCCCCCCCAAAAAAAACCCTTTTGCAATGTAGATAAATGCTGGAGAGGTGGCTGGGAATTTAGCTATATGTCAAGTTTCTGCGTAGGAAAAGCAGAGAAATTAGGAGATCCGTACAATAGCAACCATATTTTTTTTTAAATCCTGTAGGAATAGGGGCCTTATTCTGATTTTTACTTACACCTGTGCACTTCAAGAGTTACTCTGTTGGAGTGAATGGGGTTACACCAATGTAAGATCAGAACCAGGCCCAATAAGGACAAAGAAGTGGCCAGGAATATCCATACTGATTTTACAAAGAAACCCATTCAAAGAAAATGGAAGGTTATAAAAATAATAAGAAAAAGAAAAGGACTACAGTGGTGGACAAAACTGAAAATAAAGCCAAGATCATTCTGCAGAGCTATGAGGGAAGACTCCTTCATCCAGATGCATCCCTGTAGTCATAGGAGAAGCAGCTGAGTGGATCACCAAGTCACAAAGATGGTGTTATAACAGATGTTATATTCAATGATGAAGAATCATAATAGAAACCACTCGCTACAGGCCTGAGCCAAAGACCACTGCTGTCAATGGAAAGTCTCCAAAAGATTTAATGGGCTTTGGATCAGACCCTAAATTCACTAAATATTTGAGGAAGGGGTAAGAGACTGTCTGTCTGAATGAATGAATGACTGAAGCTATGATATTAATTAATAAGAAAGGGAAATCTGAATGCCTCAGGAATGAATATCCCATCCAAACAACTGTTGATATCAAAGAAGAATTTGACAAATGCACTGACAAATTAGGAATTATAACATTCAAAAACCATAGGAGAACACTTCAATCTCCATGGTCACCCAATAACAGACCTAAAAGTGGCAATTCTTCAACAACAAAACTTCAAAAACAGACTCCAATGTGAAACTGCAGAACTGGAATTAATTTGCAAACTGGACACCATCAAATTAGGACTGAATAAAGACTGGAGTGGTTGGGTCATTACAAAACCTAACTCTAATTTCCCACATACTAATTTCCCCCTACTGTTACTCACAACTTCTTGTCAACTGTTTGAAATGGGCCACTCTCATTACCACTACAAAAGTTGTTTTTTCCCTCCCTTGATATCCTACTGTTAATTGAATTGTCTCATTAGGCTGACTTCACACTTGGTAAGTCAACTCCCATCTTTTCATGTACTTATACCTGCTCCTGTATTTTCCACTCCATGCATCTGATGAAGTGGGTTCTAGCTCACGAAAGCTTATGCGCAAATAAATTTGTTAGTCTTTAAGGTGCCACAAGGACTCCTCGTTGTTTTTGGTGATACAGACTAACACGGCTGTTACACTGAAACCTGACAAATTAAAGTGTAGTTAATGCTGGTTCTGGAGAAAACTGCTGGACAAATACTTCTGAACAGGTCTTTGTGCTCATCTTTTACAGGCTATGGAATTGGTAGAACTTCACTTGGTGAAATTGAATAGTAATGGAAGAACAATGTGTGTGTGTTTTGAAAGCTATCTTTAGAACTCGCACAGTAATAGTCTTGTCATTTATGGTCTGACATTTAGTCACATCTGAGCTAAATTTAAGCGGTTTGATTTTGTTTTTTTTAACACATATTTTTGGCCTGTAGTAAGTTGTAAGTTCCTGATTCTAATCCCACTTATACTGGTTTTACTCTAGTGACATAATTGGAGTCCTGATTTACACTGGTGTAAGTAAAATCTGAATAAGGCTTCTATTAGGCTTGTAAAATTCTGTTACTTTATCTGATTTGATTAACCTCTGACCATTTCACCTTGAGGACTTATTCCAGTAGATGTACCAATATTATATAATTTTCCTCAATAGTTTGGATTTTCCCTTCATGTTTACATAAGGACTCTTCTGTTCTTAATGACACTTAACAGTTATTGAGCAAACTGCATCCCTAAACTTGGCCCATGATCTTTGAAATAAAAAATAAAATGGGGGGGGAGGGAAGAAAATGTCTAAAGAGAGTCAAGGGACCATTTTCTGATCTCTGTGGTACTGTGTTAAATCCCGTGCAACTCCATGGGGCTACTTTAGATGTACACCAGTGTAAATAAAATCAGAATCTGGCACTCAGCGTATACAATTCTCTGAACTGAGTAGACTTGCAGGGGAACAATCAGTAGGTATCAGAAAAGCATTGCAATAAATTTCTGCTCAGTTTAATCACAGCTTCTCAGCGACTGATTTTATGTGAACAAGAGTGTAACCGGTTGATATTGCAAGGAGTTAAATATAAGGAAAAAAATATTTTCCTACCTCTTCAGGATCAGTATTGTGTGGCAGTTGTCTTCTGCAGAATGAGTGGTAATCTAGTGCCTTCCCAACAGTTAACATACCATCTAACCACAATGCTTTTAATTGGGATTTGTAACTTGGGGGAGCTGGCAGGACTTAACTAATCTCTAATAAAATCTACATATTTAATACCCGTTTCCTTCCTTCTGCTAAAAAAAAAAAGTTTTGAAAAGAAAACCTACAAGTTAAATGCCACCCTATCCTGGAGAGCCTTCCTATAATCTTAAAAATCAGTAGAGACCTTTTAGATAAACAGGAAAAACAGTATGAAGTTAGGATTCAAAATTAGTCTATCCTCTGGGCTTTTCAGTGTGTCCTGTCCTGTCTGCTCTGTTTTGTAAGTTTTCTGAAACAGGGACAGTCTTGTTTTGTCTTGTGCTGTATAGTACATTTTTGTTGCATAGCAAATCAATAATACTAATAAATCCTGTGTAAACATGTATATTACAAACATGCTGCTTTTCCAAATTCTGATAATTGCTGTATGTAAAGGCATTCAGTGAAATAAAGCTTTTTTCAGTGATGGAACAAATATATATTCAGTGGCCTTGAGCCCCTATTGCATTTTGAACTCCATCAGGAATTCACTTTTCCAAATAGTTACGTAGAAATATAGGTGGTGGGGTGTACATAAGTACCCAGGTGATTTCAGAGCACAAGTCCCATGGACTTCTAAGCACACTTCAAAACCAGATCTATAGCTTTTAGGTTTGGTCTATAAGTTTTAATAAACCATTTAAAAACCTTTTCCAGGCTGTTTTAACACTGCATGTTGACTTTAAAGGTCATTTTTGAAAGGAGCAATTCAAAGTATTCTGTTTGCTGTGCCTTCTCATTGGCTCTCGGTGATGTCATGGCTTTGCACACTTATAAGTACAGAGTAGGTCAGTCCTATGTCCTGAAAGCAGATTGGCACTTTAGCATATGTGAATGTAAAACAATCAGCAGTTTTTGCTTTATCTCCTTGATCACCTTTATTGCTTTAACTGACTGTACCATGTACAGAAAACTCAGAAACCAGTTTGTTCTTTTCTGCTTTAAAGATTTAGCTTTGGGAAACCAAAGTCATACCTCAAATACACAAAACTACACTCCTTAATGGATATGAACTACAAATCAAATGATGTCCAGTAGCCCAGTTATCACCGGAGATAGAAATCCCTCTCAGTGTCATAGATTTCGGTGTGGGTATGAGCAGATTCTATGCTTTCACCTTAAACTATGAGGTTATATTTATTGGAAAAAGCCTGATGGAAGGAGTAGGTAAAATACTGTATGTATGTGTGTGTACGTTAAATCAGTCCTTAGTATTATTCTCAACATTCCTGAATATTCACAGTTGTTGAAGTAATGTCACTCCTCCTCTGTCACATTGAAGGAGCTGTATGTGGCACTGGCAATAAGCTAGAGACCATGAGGATCTGGGGCATCTTGAAAAACTGCAAATCTCAGAGCCTGAAATTGGGAGGTTTGATTTTTTTTTTCCTTGCTGAAATTAGTCCCATTGCTTCGCTGCTCCACTCTTTTCCTTCCAACCAAAACTCCTATTTTAAAATATAGAAAACCAGAAGTGCTAGTTGTAAAATAGGTCTGGGCCAAACTGATTCCTTTTTCTGTGTGTCTGGTTTAAACAATAAATCCATCTAGGTTTGGGTAGCACTGACCTGGTTCCGTTTGCTCAGTTTCTTGAGTAATTCAAAGAAAAGAAATCCAGAAAAATATTAATACATATCCATGAGAATGTCACTTGGTAGCTAGACCAGGAGCCAGGTGTCACTACTTGGCTTTGTCCTCGGATTAATAATGTGACCTTGGACTAGTCACTTAGGACACAGTCCTGTATCAGGATCATGGGACTCTAGACAGGTGCAGCTTGGCATCTACGCTAACCGATTTTGCTGCAGGATCAGGGCCTGAACAGCTTTATGCTTCAGTTAACTGTTCCCACTAAACCCTCTTGTCAAGGTTCCTTCCCCACTCTGAACGCTAGGGTACAGATGTGGGGACCTGCATGAAAACCTCCTAAGCTTACTTTTACCAGCTTAGGTTAAAACTTCCCCAAGGTACAAACTATTTTACCTTTTGCCCTTGGACTTTCACTGCCACCACCAAACATCTAACCGGGTTTTTTATCAGGAAAGAGCCGTTTGGAAACGTCTTTCCCCCCAAAATCCTCACCAAAACCTGGCACCCCCCTTCCTGTGGAAGGTTTGATAAAAATCCTCACCAATTTGCATAGCTAACCACAGACCCAAATCCTTGGCACTTAAGAACAATGAAAAAGCATTCAGTTTCTTAAAAGAAGAAGTTTAATGGAAGAAAAAGTAAAAAGAATCACCTCTGTAAAATCAGGATGATAAATACCTTACAGGGTAATTAGATTCAAAACATAGAGAATCCCTCTAGGCAAAACCTTAAGTTACAAAAAGACACAAACAGGAATATCCATTCCATTCAGCACAGCTTATTTTCTCAGCCATTTAAAGAAATCATAATCTAACGCATATCTAGCTAGGTTATTTACTAAGTTCTAAGACTCCATTCCTGTTCTGTCCCCAGCAAAAACATCACCCAGACAGACCCAGACCCTTTGTTCCCCCCCCATCCAGCTTTGAAAGTATTTTGTCTCCTCATTGGTCATTGTGGTCAGGTGCCAGCGAGGTTATCCTAGCTTCTTAACCCTTTACAGGTGAAAGGGTTTTTCCTCTGGTCAGGAGGGATTTTAAAGGTGTTTACCCTTCCCTTTATATTTATGACACCTCTAAATGTTTTGTTTTGTTATAATGCTTGCCTACCTTGCATAAGTCTTATGAGGGTTGCTCAATTAATGCATGTTGATAAATAATATATGTATAAAAAAGATGATGAGAGAGGTGCTTTATAAGTGCAAAGTATTTATTGTATTATTTTCTTATATGTAAAGAAATTAGCGACAGGTGTAAGCCACATATTTCACACCTGGGATTTAGCTTCAAATTTCCCCAAAGTCCAGAAGTGATCAAATGCAGTTGATGATTCAGTCTTTCCTCTATATGAGACAAGCAATCAATATTTTTTGTCCTCTTAGAAATTTGAAAGCAAACCATTTAGAGGTCTCTAAAGCATTGTTGCTATAGCCAGGATCACTTAAAAATGTGCACTAGGTAGGAAATACATTAACCTAGCATCAGACAGGATTAAAGGAGAGGGATGTGTGCATGTGCCATGCATACCTGCTTTGTTTGTTTGTTTTTTTTTTTCTCTTTTATTCCCATCCGTCAGCTCAACAGTGACAATGAGCCCGAATGAAGTTTTTCCACCACTTTCTATCTTTTACCAGCTTCACAGCTTCATTTATCTTTGCTGTATCTATCCAATGCATCCTCAGTCTTCCTCTGTTTCTAGTTCCTTGCTCTCTGGTATGTATCACCATGCATGGTATCCTTTCCAGGTCTATTCTTGACACATGTCCAAACCATCACAGTCGACTTTCTTAAATCTTCTGTAACAGATTTATTTCTTTCCCAGACTGTTTTCTTATCTTTTCCTTTCTTTTATTGTCTGCAGTCATGAAATTCTCATTATTCCACTCAGTTAATCCTTATCTGCAATCAAAATCTTTAATTCACCAGCTTTCCTCAAACTCCAGCATTCCAACCCATACAGCAATATCAGCATGACAGTTGTCTCATATACGCTGATTTTATTTTTATTGTGATGTCTTTACCCTTCTGGATCTTGCAGAGTTTTCTGATGCTAGAAAAAAAAATTTTCACTGTTCCCATTCCTCGATACTAGTCCTCCAAGGTACGTAATTTTTTCCACATCTTCTATTTCTTTATCAGAGTTTGAGTTGTACCTTTTTGTCTTGTCTTCCAATTGCCATAATTTTTGTCTTTCCCATGCTGATCTTCAATCTGAATCTTAGGCTATCCCAGCCTGCCTTGTCGGTTATTCTCTGTAAATCTTCCTTGTTCAATGCTGTGAGGTCAATCTAAGATTATGTGCTGTCCTACCACATAAAATGACTCCTCCTGTTTCATCTCTCAATGCTACAGCCATTACAGATTCCAGTACCAAGTTGAACAAATCTGGTGATAATGTGCATCCTTGTCTCACTACTACAGTCATCCTCAACCATTCCATCAGCTTGTTTGCCTTATGTTAATTGCTCCCAACTAACCTATAGAACATCGGTGCTATTGCCCAAAATAGGGTGTAATGACATCCTGCTCTGAAGAGCTCTCACCAGTTGATCAGTTCTTAAAATAATGTGAAGAACCTTTCATGAGTTTTTAATTATTTTTAAGTGCATAAATTATATATCTTAAATCCTTTCACAAATAGCACCTGATTATGAAACAATGAAGTCAATAAGGGCCTTATCCAAAGCTTATTGAGTCCCATTGACCTCAGTGACATTCGGATCAGGCCCTGGAAGCTTTGCCATTGTCTTCAATGGGCTCAGGATCAGACCCATGATGGAAAAGTCCATCAAGCATTCACGCGGTTCAAGTTGGCATCTCAGCTCCCAAAGGAAGGATTAGAATATTCAGTCAGTGGAGCCATGTTATTGCCCAGAATATACTAAGATGCTTATCTTATCAAACTCCTGGCGATTCTCTTAAGCAATATGTTATCTAATAAAAGATGTCAGTGAACAAGATGTTGGTTCATTTTAATTTTTAAAAAGCAGCCTAAAAATGTTCTCCAAATATGGCCTGTTCTCACTATAAATACACAGCAGCAGAGTTGGATGAAAAGGTCACTTCTTTGTAACGTGATGTAATGTTTTAGGTGATTTTAATGAACATCGCTTCTTCAGGAGAACCTTTTATTTTTTAATAGAATATCATTTAAAATTGAAATAAAGCTTTTATGTGTGTTGGCATATTTCCAAAGTAAGAGCTTCTTTCTTCACCCCACCATCAAATCATGCTTTGTCTGGAAAAGAGCATCAATTATATATAGCACTGCATCTAACTCTACCAAGGCAGCTCAGCAGGGCTATCAAAATGCTGAGTGGAGCCAATTAAGAAATATCACAAGGGAATATCCATTTTAATTAGAAGACACCCAAAGACAAAGGTCCTGATCCTCCTACCACTGAAATCACTGGGTGTTTTGCCACTTGCTTCCATGGAAATAAGGTCAGACTCTGAGAATTAATCTATTTTATTAGTGTTACAGTGCTAGGAGCCTGGAGCTGACCCAGCACTCTGATCACTAAGGCCTTGTCTACACTATAGAGTTTGTTGATGCAAGTTAGGCCAACAATCAAAAACCTGTATAATTACATCATGTGTGCATGTTCACACAATGCTCCCTCTGTCAGTTGATGCATCCACAGTTGGTGCTGTAGCATCAACAGTGAGATCAGTTCACTGTGGATGCTATCTCATTGTGCTACTCGCCACTTGCTGCAGCTAGGAGTTGTGGGAAGGCAGAGTGGATCACAGTGTATCATGGGTGCAGGCTCAATGTCACATGATGCGGTTCTTTTTGTCCCAGCATTCCATGGGCTTCCAACTGTGTTTCCCTGCATTTTTCAACAGCCCCTGTTTACTGTGTATCCACCATCTCTGTCTGAGAGGATGAATCCCATATTGCTCTCTACTGTTGTTGTCACTGTTATGAACACATCACGGATGGTCACGCAGTATATCATGAGCTCCCAATGTGAACAGAAGTCAGAGTTGCCTGACCTGCTGTGCGCCATGGAAAGAAACACACCAGTTTGCTTTTGGCATTCACGGTGCAGTTGAACACAGTTGACTGTCACTTTTGGGCTCAGAAAACAAGCACTGCATGGTGGGATCACATCGTTATGCAGGTCTGGGATGACGAGCAATGGCTGCAGAACTTTTGGATATGGAAAACCACCTTCCTGGAACTGTGTGTGTAGCTTGCCACAGCACTGCGATGAAAAGACATCAAAATGAGAGCTGTCCTCTCGGTGGAGAAGCGCGTGGCAATTGCTGTGTGGAAGCTGGCATCTCCAGGCTGCCACTGGTCAGTCACGAATCAGTTTGGAGTTGGGAAGTTGATCATTGGGGCTGCAGTAATGAAAGTGTGCAGGGTCATTAATCGCATCGTGCTACAAAGGGCTGTTACTCTTGGCAAAAGTGCGTGAAATAATTAATGGCTTTGTGGCAATGGGATTCCAGAACTGTGGTGGGGCAATAGATTGGCACAGATATTCCAATTTTGGCCCCAGACCATCTTGCAACGGAGTACATCAATAGAAAGGGGTACTTCTCTATGATATTGCAGGCACTTGTGGATCACCATGGGCATTTCACTAACATCAACACGGGGTGGTCCAGGAAGGTGCATGACATATGCATCTTCAGAAACACTGGCTTGCACAGAAAGCTCCAATCAGGGACTTTCTTTCCAGACCAGAAGATTCCAGCAGGGGATGTTGAAATGCCCATAGTGATCCTGGGAGACCCAGCCTACCCCTTACTCCCATGGCTCATGAAGCCTTACACAGGAATCCTGGACAGCACAAGGAACATTTCAACAATAGGCTGAGCAGGTGCAAAATACATATCTTTTAATATATGAATCACTTTCTCACTGTCCTTTTGCAAGCACATAGCTCAGCGAATGGCCTAAACATTGTGAATTCAGCATTGGGGGTGGGGTAGGCATTGGGCGTTCGAGATTGGGCACAGGGGTCTAGGTGGTTTTTAAGGGGATCACTGCTAGTGACTAGGGACAATATTTAAACTGTGCCTCCATTTTCCACAGGCGCAGGTCACTGAAGCTGATATCTCACTCCTGAGGGTAAGCAAGGATGCAAGGGCACAGCTCCTGCATGTGTGCGGCTTCAGACCTGGTCCCTAAGCTGCTCACCTGTGTGCCTCTTTGGTCCCTGCACAAGTGATGGCCAAGAGGCGTGGGAAAGTTTCCTACAAGAGGGGAAGGACCAAAGCAGCTCTGCCAAGGAACCTTCTGCATTCTGAACCATTCTGATTGGCGAGTACCTCCAGGAAACTTTTCTAGAGAGCTCTGTGGAGGATTCCCATGAAATCCTGGTGTGTATTAAAACACTGTTCCGGCACACTGCTCAGCTGCACAAGGGAATGTGGAGCACACTCAAACACAGCTAGTCCTGTGCATTTCTATCCTTCATCCACTTCTAGAATATACAGAGCAAATGACAGCTCCACCTCATAATTGAGGAGCATCAATTCAAAAAAATCCCTTACCAGAGCTCTCCTCTCCTGCATCATGTGCGCCAGAGACAGACTGCTGGGACTGGCCAGACCTCTCTGCAGCGGAAAGAGGTCCTGACTCACTGTGCCGCTGGATGACCCTGTTGTGTGCTCCACATCATCCCCCAACTCGACCTCCTCATCCATGACTTTGTCCTCATAGCTGAGTCCACTGTCTGCTGTCTCCAGCCCCACCAAAGTAACCAGGATGCTCTTGGCGGTGGAGGTGGAGTCGCTACCAAGGATGGTGTCCAGCTCCTTACAGAAGCAGCAGATCCTCAGCAAAGCACCCTTCTGGCATGCCTTTAACTTCGCATGGCACTGATGCATGTCCCATTTATAGCCCCTTATCCAATAAGCCATGACAAATCTGACTGTAGCTATCGAAGTTCCTATGGCTGGAGCGGAGCTGGGACTGCACAGCCTCCTCTCTCTACAGTACCAGCAGATCCAACAACTCAGGTGTGCTTCAAGTAGGAGAGCATTTGCTGCATGGAGCCGTCAGCTGGGAAGATGCAATATGAGATGTCCACACCAAGCAAACAGGAAATGGAATTTCAAAAATCCCCAGGCCTTTAAAGGGGGAGATACTTGGGATGTGGGGCAGCAGAGTTCAAACTGCTGACCAGAGCAGTTGGGATGGGCATTATGGGACACCACATGGAGGCCAATTATAGTGACATAACCAAGCAGTGTCTACACTGACACTTTGTCACTATAACTTTGCTGCAAAAAGCTCTATGCCTCTTGTCGAGGTAGCTTTATTTTGTCGGCAAAGCAGGAGAGTTTGTCAGTGGAAGAAGCATTGTAGTGTGTACACCTCCACTGTTTTGTCGACAAAAATTTGTAGTGTAGACAAGGCCTAAGGTACTAGCTGTTTTCCCTCTGGAGTGGTTGTAATTGCGGGGGATAGATGCTCAATGGCTTAACTAGACAAGAGGCTGACAAGGTAATGAGACCAATCAACCTGTGGGGTGGGAACAGTTAAAAGGACAGGAAGGCTGTGCAGGGGAGAGGCTGGGGGATACAGGATTGTGTGAGCTCTCCCTTTCCAGAAAGTGGACGAAGGGGAAAGTTTACTTCCAATTGGATGTTGCTATACACAGTTTACTGTTGTAAGGCACCCAATAAATAACTCATTGGGGCCTATAAACTTGGAAGCCTCCAGCCTGCTTTCTGGTGATTCAAAGGGTGGAAAAAGAAGCCTATTACAAGAAGCACTTATATTGAGTTTCTCCCAACCTTCATCTCTAGGGCCCCGATCTTGCATCTTGTTGTATGTGGATAGTCTACTGTGCCTGAGCAGAAAGCTCACTCAACAAGGCTTGTATGCAAAGAGTTGCAGGACCAGGGCCGTAAGTAGAATTTCTAGCCGCTACGGTATGTCTTAGCTATAGCTTTCAGTGTAATAACTCCTGTAAGTGTGAAATAACTCCCCATTCCTCTCTTCTCAGGCTGTGTAGCCATATATTTTTGGAGAGCAATGCCCATGTCACAGCAGGGACAAATATCTTTACAGAGCTGTTGCCCTTGCTAAAAGCAAAGGGAACTTGCTTCTATGGTAACACACTCTAGATGAAAACTTTTTATTTGCGTACATTTTTCTAGCTTTAGGCTGATAGAAAATGTAACTATTGACCTTCAAACTCCTTTTAATTCATGTGTAGCCAAGAAATTGCAAGGTGAGTGCCTGTCTTTAAATCACTCCTTAGCCCTGCCTTGGTCTGCTCCACCCTTGAATTTATAACCTTCAATTGTTTGTAACCTTCAATTATCCTGTCTCGCTGCTGATATTTTCACCACCTGCTGTCTAACTCTTTGAAATGCCTTTCAGCCACATTGAAAATAATGGTACCAGTGACTGAGCAGCTGCTATTATTATTTTTGATAAAATAATCTAGGATGTCAAGAGTGTCAGGGGATCTCTCCAGTTCTGTCACTATTTATTCGAGCATATTTCACCACAAATCATGTAAAAATCCATCCTTTCTGTGCATATAGGTCATATCAACAGATAAATCTGCATGTGCTCCCAAGCATATAGATAGGGTATCATGATCCAACGGTAATGCATGATACCAGGTTGAGTGGTGAACTATATACACGTCACTCGATGATATATGGATTCTTCTTTGACTGGAAAGTCATGTGTTAACCTCAAGATCACCTTGTCATACAGGTTTTCCAAATGGTTTACCGCAGCATTCTGTTCTTCATAGAGAACCATGGGACTGGCTCCCCCAGCCTAGCCAAGCTGTGCTCAGCACACAAAAACAGCAAGGGGAGGAAAGCTTTAAGATTTTAATCCTTGGGATGGCTAGGAGCCAAGCCAGTCCAGTCTCAAGCATAAATTAGATCAGTGGACAGGGCTGAGGTAATTTACCATCAGCTTCCCACAACCCCAAGGTGCTGTTTGGTAGCCACATTACTAAGGGACATCTCAGTTATGCTTCCTTTCTTGCATACAGACTCCCTATACTGGGGTCTGGGAATGGAACAGGTAATATAGTAGCATGCAGAGTAGTTTCCAAGGCTGCCATATATGTACGATGTGTGTGTTTTTAACTAACTAAATTGAAAGGATCTAGTGGTAATAGTCAGCCTTTACATGCCTGATCCAAAATCTTTCCATTGACTTTAGTAGTCTTTGGCATAGGCTCCATCCAAATCTTCCTGTATGATTTCCCGGTCCTTCTCTAAATTGGCAATACCTCCCAGCTTTGTATCATCCGCACTTTATTAGCACACTCCCACTTTTTGTGCCAAGGTCAGTAATAAAAGATTAAATAAGATCAGTCCCAAAACTGATCCACTGGTAACCTCCCTCCAGCCTGACAGTTCACCTTTCAGTAGGACTCGCTGTAGTCTCCCTGTTAACCAAATCCACCTTTCAATTTTCATATTGATCCCCATCTTTTCCAATTTAACTAATAATTCCCCATGTGGCACCCCTGTATTAAACGCCTTACTGAAATCTAGGTAAATTAGATCCATTGCGTTTCCTTTGTCTAAAAATCTGTTTCTTTCTCAAAGAAGGAGATCAGGTTGGTTTGGCATGATCTACCTTTTATAAAACCATGTTGTATTTTGACCAATTTACCATTGACCTCAATGTCCTTAACTGCTTTCTCCTTCAAAATTTTTTCCAAGACCTTTCATACTACAGATGTCAAACTAACAGGCCTGTCTATACGTAATAGTAATAAGATGAAATTTAATAGTGAGAAGTGTAAGGTTATGCATTTAGGGATTAATAACAAGAATTTAGTTATAAGCTGGGGGACGCATCAATAGAAGTAACGGAGGAGGAGAAGGACCTTGGAGTATTGGTGATCACGGGATGACTATGAGCCGCCAATGTGATATGGCCGTGAAAAAAGCTAATGCGGTCTTGGGATGCATCAGGCAAGGTATTTCAGTAGAGATAAGGAGGTTTTAGTACCATTATACAAGGCACTAGTGAGACCTCACCTGGAATACTGTGTGCAGTTCTGGTCTCCCATGTTTAAGAAGGATGAATTCAAACTGAACAGGTACAGAGAAGGGCTACTAGGATGATCCGAGGAATGGAAAACCTGTCTTATGAAGGAGACTCAAGGCGCTTGGCTTGTTAGCCTAACTAAAAGAAGGTTGAGGGGAGATATGATTGCTCTCTATAATATATCAGAGGGATAAATACCAGAGAGGGAGAGGAATTATTTAAGCTCAGTACCAATGTGGACACAAGAACAAATGGATATAAACTGGTCATTGGGAAGTTTAGACTTGAAATTAGATGAAGGTTTCTAACCATCAGAGGAGTGAAGTTCTGGAATAGCCTTCCAAGGAAGCAGTGGGGACAAAAGACCTATCTGACTTTAAGACTAAACTCGATAAGTTTATGGAAGTGATGGGATAACATGATTTTGGTAATTAATTGCTCTTTAAATATTCATGGTAAATAGGCCCAAGGGCCTGTGATGGGATGTTAAATGGGGTGGGATCTCAGTTACCACAGAAAATTCTTTCCTGGGTATCTGGCTGGTGAATCTTGCCCATATGCTCAGGGTTTAGCTGATCGCCATATTTGGGGTTGGGAAGGAATTTTCCTCCAGGGCAGATTGGAAGAGGCCCTGGAGGTTTTTTCGCCTTCCTCTGTAGCATGGGGCACAGGTCACTTGCTGGAGCATTCTCTGCTCCTTGAAGTGTTTAAACCATGATCTGAGGACTTCAATAGCTCAGACATAGGTGAGAGGTTTTTTGCAGGAGTGGGCAGGTGAGATTCTGTGGCCTGTGTTGTGCGGAGGTTCGGACTAGATGATCATAATGGTCCCTTCTAACCTTAATATCTATGAGTCTATACGTTCCAACTTGTGGCGAGGGGGTACTCTGCCCCAGGCCCTGCCCCCACTTCACCCCTTCCCCTAAGGCCCTGCCTCTTACCGCCCTGTTCCACCCCCTTCCCTTAAGGCGCCCCACCCTTGCTTCTCCCCCACCCCCAGTGCCTCCTGCACATCGTAGAACAGCTGATCCACAATGGGCAGGAGGTGCTGGGAGCAAGGGGGAGGTGCTGATAGGGGGGCTGCCAGTGGGCACTCCAGCGCTGAAGCACCCACAAAGTCAGCACCTATGGTCTTTGGATCAAACCCTAACTTCTGTGGGTCATGTTGGCTTTCCAGTTGGAGAGGAAATGTGTATTGCTTTCCAGAGTGTATTTATAGAGTGTACCCTCCCGTAGAAATCCTTCTCAGTTTATTAGTGAGATGGGATTTGGAGTAGCTGGAACATCCTCATCCCCTGCAATGAGTAAACTTTCCTCTCTATTATTAGTACATTTATATGTTACAGGTAATTGCTTTTAATTGTTCAGGTCCTAAAGGTTTTTAATCACTGCTTGTCATATCCTGCTATCAATATATCAGCTTGCTAAATTAAAACATTATTTGCTCCCTGGACAGCCAATAACAGGTCAAAAAGCAATCAATAAATGTTCGTATACAGAACTCGGTCTACAAGCAGAAGTATTGTTTTAAAAAGTGGGGCCGGGAGAATGAGTCCTTTTTCTTACCCTCCCCGGGCCACTGTTGGCCTTTTTAAAATGATTCCCTTGGTCTGCTTGTCACTTCCTTCTTAGAATGTCCCTGTCCCAAAGTACAGCAGATGGCAGGAGGGATAGTGCATCTGGGGAGTAGATTCTAAAAGGTATCAGAAGGGAAAAGTCAGAGAGATGAGCTCATCTTATATGGGTGACCCCACAGCACTTAGGCCTCCTCCACTAAATCCCCAAACTCTCTTTCAGTAAGACTGTTAAATGCATGTGAATCAAAATAGCACACCCCTCATGAGAGTCAGTATGGACCTGAAGTCCTGATTCTGCTCTCACTACGACCAGGGCCTTTGGGATTAACTCACTTTAGTCGGAGGAGTTACAACTGGTGCAAGTGAGGAAAAATTGGTCCCAAATCAATGAGCTATTACACTTCCTCCAAATGCCACTACCCACCACTTCCCCTGGTCTGCCTCCATCCTAGCTTCAGCTTCCTCCTCTTTGTCCCCTTACAGCTTCTGAACCTGCCTCCAGCCCTGACAACCCAGAAGTGCTTACTCCACTGTAACTGAGAAGCAAAGTCTTCGGGGCACACTCGCACTGACAGCTGGAGAGTCAGAGAAGGGAAAACAGACAGGGTCAGGCAATCTGGAGCCTTTAGTGATGCTGCAGGCAAGGAAAATAAATGTCTAAAAAGCAGGAACAAAAAGCACTTTAATTTTGCTCCTTGAAACTTCGCATTGATGGGAGGGGTGGTAAGATATCTGGAGAGACCCAAATCTGAGGGAGTAATTGCTACCAATGACATTTGTGTCTACAGTTTAGGATCATAGTTACTGCATCCGATGAAGTGAGCTGTAGCTCACGAAAGCTTATGCTCAAATAAATTTAGTTTCTAAAGTGCCACGAACTCCTTTTCTTTTTGCCAATACAGACTAACACGGCTGCTACTCTGAAACCTGTCCTGTTAGGTGCATCTAGATTAATTTCCACTTTCCAGCAGCTGCTAATGCCAGGTGCTTGAGAGGAAACTTAAAACATCCATGATGCATGTAATTGCGCTGTACCACACCATTGGGAACTGGGGACTTCTTCCTGACTCCAGCTAGTGAGAGGTTTATGCCCTGAAGCATGAGGATCAATAACCATTGTCACTTTCACCCTGACTAATGTAACTACAAATGCTATGTGTAGTCTCATAAATAGCTATTCCTCCTAATCCTACTTTAGTTCTTGTTGGCTGGTATTCTCTGAAAGCATCTAAAAGTCATTCTCTCTCCAGCTGTCATCCTGAAGCTTTCGTACTAATGCTTGAACAAAGTGCCTATAATATAGCAAACTGCCTATAATAAAA